>NW_025920152.1:349044-717302 GCF_902686445.1 Sciurus carolinensis
GTGTGGGGATGATGGTACCCCAGAAGGTTCATAGCCAGTGCAGGGGTAGCCTCTCCTCAGCAATAGCCAGCTTCTGCCCCTGGGGAGGCCAACTCGGTATGGCCAGAAGTTCAGAGTTTGAAAAGAAGTGGAAAACCCAACTTTACACGTGAAAACCCAGTTTTTCAATCTTGGCAACTTAACTCAATGGCATGAGGCTTTTGTGCCAGACAGGAGCTGGTTAACTGGACCAGCAAGTGCACACTGCCTTCTTGCTCAGAGACCTCTAGCAAAGATTGATCACCTTCCCCGCTCTGTCCCAGGGGCCTACCGGGGGTTCCAGGAGTGGGAGCCTCCAGGGACACTTGGGGAGCCCAGGGCCCTTGGCAAGGCGGAGTTGACTCCACCAGACCTTGGCCCAGGAGCCTGGTCAGGTGGTCGCAGGCACTGCCTGGGGTATGGCGTTTGGGTTTAGTGAGAGTTGAGCTGAACTGAGAAGGGGGTAGTGGGCACCTCAGGAACTGTGCTGAGGAACGGTCTTCCCCAGGCAGGTCAGCCTTCAGCCCCGCCCAGGAAAGGGCACAGGGAAGGAAAGGAAAGGGAAAACAGCTGGCTGGAGAAGAAAGCCGTGTTCCCATGTGCCCGGCATTTTCCCAACAGCTCAGGCCGTCTAGTTCTAGAGAGTCCACACCCTAACCCTTCACGCCCACAACGACATCCCTGTACCTGGAGTGCCCGGATCCTGAAATGCTATGAGAAGAGGGCATGGGTCTTTAGAGATGTGCTGACTACAGGGGACTGGAGAGCAGTGGTCGGAGGGGCAGAGCCGTGGGACACACACGCAGGAACACAAGGCTGTGGGCCTGTACCACCGGGCTGTGCTGTGTACCACCCATGCAGCCTGGGCCAGTGACGGAGCTGCCCTGCCTCCACATCCCTCCTGCAACCTGGAGCAAAACCACATGGACACACATAGTCACAGACACACTCTCCTGCACTGTGTTGAGCTGTTAAGAAAACAAGCATCCACTACTCCACAGGCCTGGTTACTATCACCTGCCATTGGACAACAGAGTGGCTACCCTGCCAGGGGCACCTCAGTGTCTGCTTCCAGTTTGCGGGCTATAAACCCAAGAGGAGATTTGGGACCAAGAAGGCCCAAAGATGGGGCACAGACAGGAGTGGGATGGTAGTGGTTCAAGGAGCATAGGGACACCAGGAGCCCAATGGTGGCAGAGACAAGGACAGGTCCTCCCCAGAGCCCTCAGAAGTGCTGGCCACATCCTGGACTTGGACACCTGCCTGCCAGCTCTGCCACAGGTGACTTTCTGTTGGTCTATGCCAACATGTCATGTCTATAGATATTCTTAAACAGCCCCGTGTAGAGAACTTTTAGTTTATCACGGGTACAGGACAGCAGAGAAGCAGACAATGAAGGCTCAAGTTAAGGCAGGAAAGAAAGCCAGGGAAAGCAGGGGCAGAGCGGGGCACTTTCTGAAGCTGCGCTGTGGAAGGGCAGAGCTCAGGCTCAAGGGCCCCCCACATGCCAGCTCCCTCTCCCTGGGGCAGCCCTACCTTGGAGTAGACCAGGTGTTAGAAGGCCCTGTGCATCCAGGGGCTCCAGGAACTCCAAGATGGCAGTGACGCCAACCTTGGGCAGCAGCACTTGGCTCAGGCTCCTGAAGCGGCCGAAGGTCTCCCGCAACTCAGCTGCCAGGGTGCCTGCGGGGAGGTTCTTGGCCAGAGTCACAGTCTTGCTTCCCTCTGCTGCAGCCTATGGAACAGATGGGACTCGTGAGAGATGGCAGCAGGGGTCCAGCCTGATACCAGCACTGTCTGGGCCCAGGGGCCAGGCACCTGGGAAGCAGACCCAGGCGGCACCACTCTCTCCAGCAGGTCACCTGTTGGCTCCACAACTGGGCAGCTCTGCTGAGCGGTCAGCCCCGAACTGAGTCGTGCAGACGCTGACAGTGAATGACCAGCCTTCTGGTGCCCCAGCTGCTGTTCCACTGATCAGACTGGCATCTCAGTTTGGAACTGTAGGTCACCTGCCACCACAGGCGTGGAGGAAGAAGTGCCAGGTGCAGCCTGTCCCTGCAAGGCGCAGTAGAGGAGGAGAGCTGTCAGGTTTTGGTTCCAGTCACCACAGGGCCTGTCAACACCCCCAGCCTCCCTGGAGCCCCGTCCCCAGCTCTGCAGCAGCCATCAGTTGGGGCCATCAGAGCGCGGGGAGGGCAGTGGGGACCCACCTGGCTGAAGGAGTCCAGGCGACCCCATTGTGGAGGAGGAAGCGATGCACATCTTGGACCAGCTGGTTCTCCCCAAGGGGCCATACTGACAGCGCACACTGTCCTTGGTCCTCCTGAGGGAGTGGGAAAGGAAACCAGTAGCCATCAGGTGCCCCGATCTGTTGCTCTCCAGCCAGCAGCTGAGAAGATCCCAATGGAAGTGTGTTCAGCGGTGTCCCATTCACCCAGCCACACCCATGCCTGACCCCCTCGGGTCGCCCTACAGAGTCCAGCCACGAAGCCCCACCACCCCGTCGGGCTCTTCCCTTCTCCGCAGTGGGCAGTCTCTGGACTCCTCTTGCAGCCCCTGGGGGCTTCTGCAGAGGCTGCCCCTGACCCCGATCCCTCACTCCAAGCAGTCCTTGCTCTGTCACCTCCCCACCAATCCAGGCTCTTCTCTCTCCACCCCTTTGTCTCCACTAGGAGGCTCCAGAAGGCACCAGGAAGGCTTCCTAGAAGGCAGGACCCTGTCCCAGCACTGAAAAGCCATGGTGCTCGGGGCACTCCGGCACCAGAGCCACTGCTACTGTCCCTTGTCCCTCCCTCCAACTCAGGCCAAGCTGCACTGCCCAGCATGGCAGCCATGAGCCACTGGGCACCTGAGGTGTGGTTCGTTCAAACCCACGTCCTGCTATGCATGGAACTCTGTGACCTGGGTGGAAACGACGGAGGAGAAACACCCTGTGACTACTCTGGACACAGCGAAGAGACAATCCCTCAGATGCATTAGCTGAGAAGGGCGTCTGTTAGTATTAATTTTCCTGTTTCTTTTAAAAACTTGGCCACCAGGTCATTCAGTTACACACAGGCTTGCCATCCACCTCTACAGACAGGCTGGCCTCAAGTGTCTTGAGGAAGGACAGAGGACCATGGAGAAAGCAGCCAATGGGAAGAATCAAGGGATGTCCCTTGCCACATGGCTGAAACACTCTCCTGGTTTTGCCCAGAAAGAACTCCACAGGGGTCCATCCCTGGACAGATTTGCCAAGAGGGTCTGTGGACACAAAGCTCGCAAGTCACAGGCCACTCACGTGGTCCAACACTTGGCTCTTGGAGGCACTATACTTCTGTGTGATGCATCGGCCACGTGATGGCACTATACTTCTGTGTGATGGCATTGGGCCCTAAGAACAGCGTGCTTCAGTCGTGGGAGCTGAGGGCAGGGGCAGAGCAGGACAGGCCACGCTGGGATGCACAGGCGCTCTTTCATAGACAAATAGCCTGTCATAAGCCTCCCCACCTTCCTAGCCCTCCCGCCAGGTCACCTGTCCTGGGTGGGCTCCCCACCAGCAGGCAGCAGGACTGACAGATCCAACCTCTGGCAGTGCCAGCAGCCAGCCTGTGCCAGGGCCCAGCAGGTGGCAACTGTCCACTCGTAGTGGACGCGATACCTCAGAACGTAAGTGAGCTCAGAACCGCTCTTCCCTCTGCAGTGGGGAAGTGGGTTCAGAGGTGAGGATGAACCTCAAGGTATAGAGCAAAAGGGACCATGCAGCTGGAAAGTGGTGGAGGGCAGCAGAGCCCGGGTTGTGTCTGGCGAGGACCTGGAGCTGCTGGCTTTCCTCCTGGACACCTTCTTCTTCTTGTAGGATGACACACGTGTGTCAGTATCCTCACTGGCTTCCTTCCTGATGGTGGACAGTAGCACATGAAGCATCCTGCCCTGCGGGGACAGGGGAGTAAGTGGGTAAGCTGCCCTCCTGCCCTCCGACCCTGCCCTCCAGTGGGGACTCCTGTCTAGTGGGGCCTCCTGTCCTAAACAAGGTGGACCCAGGGTCAGACCTGCAGGAGGACAGGGATGGCAGACAGAGCAGATACATGGTTACTCTCTGTCCAGCGGGCACTGGGATCCCTGACACAGTCATGCCAAGGGAAAGGTGCCCCTCTGTGACACCCCACAGCCCCTCACACTGCATCCCCAGGTCCTGCTCAGGGAGAACATGAGTGGCCATGGGTGGGCCAGGTCTGGCCTGGAGCCCACAAGGTCCATACACTGTGAATGAAGGTGCACTGGAGGGGAGGTGGCCTGGGCACATTGCAAGGTGACCCTGAAGAGCAGAGCTCCCTGCATTCCACAGGGCCATCCCTTCTCCATCCCCAGGCTTAGCAACCCCAGCGGTCCCATGAGCAACCTCACCTGGAACACCTGCCCATCCACTGCTGTGCAGGCCTTCACCGAGTGCTCAGGGAACATGAAGGTGATGAAGGCAAAGCCCTTGGGGTTTCTTGGTCAGGTTGATGATGGGGTAGTGGAGCTCTGACAGGGGACCTGAGGACAGGAGAATGTCAGTCGCCTGGGTTGGAGCTGGGCCCAAGCACGAGGGAAAGTGCCAGGCACTAAGGGTCAGCCACATGAACACAGAACAGCTGCTGTGCACTGGCCATGTCCACTCAGCCCGAGGGAAGGATGGCGACTGCCAGCCATGAGGTCCACCTCCAGTTCAAGGGTGTCATTTCCCAGTCCCCTCGCGCCCACCCTAAGAAGCAAGGAGGAAGGTGCCAGGCTGCACCTGGCTCCAAGTCCTGCTGTGCACTGCCTGTCCTGGGCAGTGGCCTCACCCACACAGGCCTCCTCCTCTCACCTGTCAATGGCACAACAGTTGCCACACACATAGTGGCCTCAAGGGTCCACCAGTTAGTGTGTAGTCACTACCCAGGGCCTGCTGCATTTAGTGCCACGTAAGTGTTCATAATGCCGTCCCGCTCAGAGGATACTGTCTGCAGTGGTTCCACTCTGAACACCAGGTGCAGCCATATCCCAAATGGATACCTGCAGTCTATGGTCAAGCCCCCTCCCATCCACCCAGCACTGCCGTGTGGCCAGGGCACCAGCCCATGTGAGGACCTGGGGAGCAGGACAGCATGGACAGACCTTCAGGTCCCATCACCTGGCCTGCCAGCAGGTTCCACTTTGGACCTCTGAGCTGTCCTTGGCCCGAGCCACACTCACACGACCTCACTGATCCTCCACACCCAGGCCAGCCTCCTGGGAGACAAGGGCACTGGAAGCATCTCCAGAGCACAGATTCACCTGCACTGTGAGCCCACCTTCCTCCCCTTGACAAACAACCCCTGTGACCAAGCTCAACTACAGGCCTGCAAGTTCCCAGTCTAAGAAGTAACAGCAGCAAAACCAAAGACAGCCCTGGCTGTTGCTCTTCTCAGAGCTCAGTTTGCTTTGATCTGTGATTCCTTCCAGCTCTCAATCTTAGTGGCCTCCTCCTTGCCCTGTCCTCAGAGCACATACCTCTGTGACACTGAACGGGGCTCCCCACAGTTTCACGGTGTGGGAGGTGGTTGGCTCCTTCTCATTTGCTAGTTTCTCTGTCTGAGAACAAAGAGAAAAGGCCACAGTGGGTTCCCTGAGGTGGTGGGAGCAGGGGACAGACTGGGACGTCACAGCTCCAGAAGCAGCTGCAGCCAGGGTGGCGGGAAGTGTTGGCGCCTGTGCCTGCCAGACTCAGGGTCTGGTCAGTGTGGACGAAGCAGATGCAGGGTCCCCATTTGCCTCTGAAGTGAGAACTGCAGCCAGGTCAGCACATCATGGGCAGGCGAGAAGGCCCCTGACCAGCAGAGGGCCAGGGCAGAGGGAGGAGTCGAGGCACACACCCCGCAGCTGCTGATTTTCAGCTGGCTCCATGCTACACGCAGAGGTCAGCCTCCTACTGAGCCTCTAATTCCACATGGATTCTGAATTTGGCACCTTTTCCTGTAATTCTGGACTCCAGATAGCTCTCACAACCTAAGATTTTGGTAGATCCTGTGGTGCTAAAACCTGCCCAGCTAGCACTCACTCCCCAGCAGAGCCTGCCGTGAGCCAACAGGTGCAGAACAAGGTCATTTCTAGTCCCACCAGAGAAACACTGATGTGCTGGGAGGGTTGCTGCCCCAAGCCTGATGGACATGGTGACCCCCAGGGCCAGCCTGAGTACAGGGGTTCAGGAGATGGCTGGAAGGATGGGCACTGCCAGGATGTCCTCTGCAGACGAGGATCAGAGAGGCCTGTGGGCTGAAGCATCCCCCCAGGCTCAGCAGCCCCCAAGGGTCAGAGCAGAGACTGGGCCTCGAACTCCCAGACTCCCTGCAGGGCACGGTAATTAGGAAGGAGGGAGGAGGAAGAGGAAAGAGAAGAGGAGGCAGAGGGAACCCCTCCCTCTCGTTGGGAAGCGAAAGACTGGTTGCTTCCTATTCAAGAATAGGCTCACACACATGTCCAAGTGCCCTGTGTCTGGAGCAGAGGACTCCCTGTTTGGGGACAATGTGGCCATCCTCAAGGGTCGTGTCCACCTGTATACTCTCAAGTTCAAAGCCTGGAATACCCGGGCTACAGCCTGAACCCATCACGGGAGCCTGCCACTTCCCTTCTCTGGGCCTCAGTTTCCTCACCTATGAAATGGAAGAACAACAGCCCTAGAGACGGTGATGACATTCCGTGATGGCAGGTGCATCACCAGGCATGTAGGCAGGACTTGTCTAAACTCACCTATCAACGACGGCTTGTTCAAGTCCGTCTGCCTTGTTACTCGACACCATGTGCGAAGCGGCCACCACCCTCACTCCTCCCAGAGGCCTGACAGGTGGCAGGCGGCCCCTCAAGGTGTGGCAGGCAGTCTGCAGTGAGAGGAGAACCCAGCAGAGGTGGTGGAGCTACACAGTCACACAGCCAAAGGGCCAGGTCTCATCAGGTGTGAAGAACAGGGTTCAGAGGAACAGCAACCTCTGTGGAAGACTGAAGAAAACTGAAAGCATTTTGCTCACATCTTCAGTGAGAATGCACAGAAAACAGGCTGCAGGGAACCAAGAGAAGGGATGGGGTAAAGAGGAAGACTGCCCAGAAGGCACCTGGGTAAGGACTGGCAGGGAACAGGAAGTTGGGACACAGGGGGATTCAGAGAAACCACAAAGCAAGCTGGGGACTGAGGTCTTCATGGAAGCAAGCAGAGCCCACTGGTAGTAGGAAAGCTCACTATAGACCTGGGATCCCATCGTGGGGCCTGCTGAAGGCCAGGGAAATTCAGAGAGAAGCTCTGTTAGACGTATGAAGAGCAGAAAGTGCAGAGAGCTCCCACAGTAACCAGAAGTCCTGCACGACTCACACAGCATGGGGAGGCTCCCCAGCAGGTGCTGGAGCATTCAGGGTAAACTGCATGTCAGCTGAAATGGAGGGTCACCAGACTGTCACTGAGGCACATGAACCAAAGCCTGAGATGCATGGACCCAGCTCTGAGGAGGTGAGTGTGGGTGCAGCCTGTGGTACAGGACCCTGTGCCAGACACGAAGCACTGAGAAAGACAGCAAGGCCTTTCTAACAGTCACAGAGTGCCACCATGAACCCACAGGACCTGAATGAGGGACACAGCAGGGGTGCTCCTAGCACAGGTGTGCAACCGTACATGCAGTTTCACCACTGATGGAAAAGCTTCCCCTGATGCCGAGGAACCCCCACTGGTTCTTTACTGCTGTGAAGCCTCAGACCTCACTTGACATGTTCTAGAGCATTTCCAGTGAGGGAGTATGGTCCTCCCTGGTCTTGCACAGTGAGAGCTATTCCTGCTGTTGGCAGAGAACTCCAGCAGAGCTCAGATCTTAGAAACACCAAGTACGGCCACCAGAGAAACCAGATTTCAAATTTACACATTTCAAGTCCTAGAGTGAAAATACATATGCATTTAGCGATAGAGAAATGCCAGAAGAATGTCGAGGAGTACTGGTGAGCCATGGCTGGAAAGTCCAGTGGAGGTGGACAGAAACCAAATATGTATTTAAAATTTTACCAGTACTGGGTGCGATGGCACATGCCTGCAATCCCAGCAACTTGGGAGGCTGAGGCAAGAGGATTACAAGTTCAGGGAGACCCTGCCTCAAAATCAAAGGGCTGGGGATGTGGCTCAGTGGTAGAGCACCCCCGGGTTCAATACTGGTACCCAAAACCACCAAACTTCACAAGGGACCTGTGTCCCAGATGGAGAATCAGTGGCCAGTGCTTCCCTAGCTTTGTGGGCACCTTGCAAAGAGCAAAGTCAGCATGTGACCCTCATTCCTGTCACACACCCTCATTTGGCACCGGAGGAGTTGGAAAGAAGAGCCACAACTGTTGTTATTTTCAACAGTAAGGTTTTCTCCTCTGCCCCTATCTCAAACAGCAAATCACAAAGAGCCAAGAAATGTGAACTCTGGTGTCAAGGTAGACAGCAGCAAATAACAATATTATGAATATAATGAATTTCTATACATCAGCAATAATTAAAAAGCTGTTGAGAATAACCACATGACATAAAAATAAAAGTCAATAAACATGATGAAAAATACCCTCTATCCAGCAATATGTTTACTGAGGAAACAAATGAAATAAAAGCACTTTCTATTCCTAGATGAACAATTCTGACATATACTGTAAGGATGTCAGTTCACCCCAAATTGACTAGCAAACCAAATGAAATTCCCATACACACACAAAAATCTTCCTGCATAGTTTTGTGAACTTCACTAATGTATATGAAGTGGGATGTGGAAGTTTCACATGGTTAAGGAAATAGGAAGGCTGATTCAATGCCAGAGACAAGGCAGAGTTCAACGGAGCAGGCAAAGATAAAGCCAAACTTTGCTGCCCTTTAGGCCACTTGCACCTTTAATCAGTGGAGACAGCCTGAACCAGAATAACTGCTCAACTGTAAACAGACAAATACATTGGACACGTAGAACACCACATATCTATACAGAATCCAGATGAATTATTACAACAGCAAAGTCATAAGAGACTAAGGAAAGAATATTTTATACATACATATCTGGTGTGGAGATGGATTTCTATAAACATGATATCAACATAGGAACACTAAGGAAAAATTTGATGGATTTCACAACCTAAAATTCTCATACCATTTTCATGTTAATAAAATAGGAGAAAATGATAAATTGGGGAAAATACTTAAAACATGCAGTATTCAAAGGCTGTTAATTCTCTCAATATGTAAAGAGTACTTGCAAATCAATAGAAAAAAGGTATCTCCATGGAAGAAAGGACTATGGATACAAATAGGCAATTCAGAAAAAATTAATAAGCAGTCCGTCACCATATAAGAACTATTCAACCTCACCAGCTGCCAAGAGAACACAACCTAAACCAGGTACAATTCTTTAAATGGTCAAAAAAGCAGATTTTCCAAAACAAAAAACTTAGGTTGTCAGCTCTGCTAGGAATTAAGCATCATTTCCATACCTCTCTGATGAGTGTGTCCTTTTGTGTGAAATCTAAGAAGAGCTGATCTTCCATGTCTCAGACGTGTCCTAGACCTTTACCTCCTTTGGATCAGTAATTCTAACTCCTGACTTTTGTCCTGAGGAAACAATCAAACAGACAAACACTAAGATTTGGACCACAAAGAATGTTAATCGTAAGTTTTAAAATCAAACCTGGGGAAAACAATGGAATCCTCATCAAGACAGTGGTTTTAAGTGAGTCGATTTAAAAGTAGTGACTACATTTACGTAAAGGGCCTCTGTATAAATCCAAAGTCCTTTTAGTAAAGCATCTAATGACATGGGAACATGCTCACGACATAATGCTAATTGAAATAGGCAGGACTCGAATTCACAGACGTTGTGATCTCCATGTCATCTTGTAAAAATGAACTTTGTCTTAGAGCCACCCTGCACTTCCTCTTCCAAGTTAATAAGTCATTTCTAACCTGGTCTGAACAAAGAATATAACGGAGGCTGCACAGAAGCATCCAGACCAGGGACAGTCTGAGAGGTGGCTCAGCTTGAGAGCCAAGTGCAGAGGAAGTTTTTCCCTCCCAGCTGACCTTGCCGGCGTGGTGCTGGGCACCTGGGCCTTCTACTGTCTGTTCACCTACATGTGCTAAATAAAACTCACTCTTCAGAATGAGGCCTGAGATCATGCCTAGCAAAGCAGCCCACAGAGGGTGGTCAGCAAGCATCAGGAGGGATGTACTTTGATGATGGCTGAAGAGTTTTAAGATGCGTAGGCACAGAGGAGGAGCCCACGCAAAGGGGGGACGTCTGGGCAGTGGGGCCACAGGAGTCCTAGTGTCCATGGGCAGGCAGGAGCTTCAGGGAGGGGTGGATCACCTGCCAGAGATTGCTGGGACCCTCTACTGAGCCAGCCGGAGCCCAAGGCGGTGCCCAGATGGCTTCTTCTGAGCTGAGGCTGAGGTCCTGCATTGAGCCCCCTGGCATATCCCAGTGTGGGTGAACATAGGTCTCTCCACCTTCCCTGGTAGAGAGCTCATATGCTCACAGGTGGGAGTGACCATGTGGCTATTGCTGTCCAGCAGTGAGGTAAGTGCTGATTTCCCCATCACCACAGGGATCTGGCTGGACACCTCCCCGGGCCATCACTGTGCGTCCGTCATTTCTGATCTCAGCACAAACTCAGCATTTCCCAGAGGCCCAGCTGCTTCTTCCACCCACACAGAGGGCATAGCTCACAACTCTGGAGGACAGAGATGCCAGCCATGGCTGGTTCAAGGGCAGGTGCTCCCCAAGGTCCCTGGCGACACCAGCTCCCTGCGCCGGTGTTGGGCACACTCTGTGCCTCCCTGCCCATCAGTTCTGGGGCTTGTGGTCTTGGCAAGGCTTGTCTTCTCTGGGCAGGAGGGTTGGCCAACACTCCTCCTCTCTTCTTCACCTGCCCGTCTGATCTCCCATTTCCCACCTGGCCCCATCTGGGGCCAGATCAGGCCTGCCACAGGTCCAGGTCCTGGCAGGGGCTGAGGTCCAGCAGAGAGGGGAAGACCCCTGCCAAAGGCAGCCAGCAGTCAGTAGGGATTGTCCAGGAACAGGAGTGGCTTTGGCTGCTTTATGCCTCCATCAACAGAGGCCCTCCAGACAGGGCCCAGGGCCCCAGCACCCCTAGTGTACTTCTGTGGCCTTGGGTCCATGGCTTTGTGCTCCAGGGAGCTCCTGGACAGCATGCCCAGTGAGGGACAGAGCAGGGTGGACTGGGGTTGTTGGACATTTTCAGCTGGCCACCCACGTCCCGTGGGCACTCTCCCTCCCACTCCCACCTGACACCCACCATCCGCTTTCTTCGGTTTGCTTCCCATCTTCTTTAAAGCTCTATAAGCTTAAAGAATCACCACATGGGGAAAGGTTTCCTGCGAGTGGATTAAACAGGAGTAACTCTGGAAACCAGGTGCCTGTGCCCCTGCACAGGTGTGGCCTGCTTCTCTCTCTTCCCTCCGCCTGTCTCCCATGGTTCATCAGTGGGCACCTTGTCCAGAAAGTGGCTTGCAGTCTCACACCTTCTCCCTGGAAGCAGTCTTCCACTCTTCTCGCAGACTGAGTGGGGTATGGTGGCTGAGGACTGAAAGCTGAGTCCTGGCTGGGGACACGCATGGGTCAAGAGCAGCCACAGACAACCTACAGAGTCCTGCAGCGCTCCCTGAGCTGGGTGAGAAGGAAGCCCAGGAGGTCTGCTGCTGTTCAACAGAGCGTGGAGGCTCCACGGGGCAGCACATCCAAGGCCTTGGAGATGGAACCGCAGGCTTCTCTTGCGAAGCTATCTCAAGGATTTTTTTATGTGAATACTTTCTTTTTTCTTGCAAGGGAATCTACATTGCGTAAGCTTGAGGCCTTCCCAAACACTTCTCTCCACTCACTATACAATTCTAGCAACAATTACACAAACACAGATCCAGACCCAGGCAACATTCTAAGGCCTGCCTGGTACAAACACCCTTTCCTCACTGGCTCTAGGCACTCTGTGCTCTTCAAGACACAGGAGTGGCAGGGTGTGGCTCAGTGCCCAGTGCCTTGAACTGCAGTTTGCTTTCTATGACATGCAGTCAGCAAGCCACATTCCTCCTAGGGCACAGGGAAGTGCTGGCTGGGTCCTGGTGCTGACAGGCGCACACTGTGATGGTTCTCTACCCTCATCTTCCTCAGGAGGAAGGTGGGTGGTGGCCGGGCTCCCTACCCTTCTGGTGGCTAAAGAGTTTCCCTCCCCATCCTGTAGCACGAGATGAAAACAAGTAAGCAGGGGCCTGTATGATGGCCACTCAGCTCAGGAGTTCCAAGGAAAAAGGTCCTTGAAACAGGTCAGCCTCCACAGCCAGCAGGGAACCCTGGTCAAACTGTGACTGGCTTACCAACCCATGACACACATTTGCTGTGTCCTTTGTGCTTCTCTTCAGTCTGAAGGAAACAAGAGCTCACAGAGGAATTGCTAACCGAGGCTGAGCACACAGAGGCCTTGCTCAGAGAGGTTGTTCTCACAGAGGTTAAGCTCACAGAGGCTGATCTCACAGTCTGTGCTAACAGAGGCCTTGCTCACAGACAACAAGCTCAAGAGAACTTGCTCACAGATACTGAGCTCACAGAGGCCTTCCACACAAAGATTGTGCTCACAAAGGCCTTGCTCACAGAGGCGGTGCTCATAGAGCCCTCCCTCAAATAGGCTGAGGTCACAGGGATCAGGCACACAGAGGCTGATATCACAGGGATCGGGCTCACAGAGACCTTGCTCACAGAGTCCAAGCTCATAGAAACCAAACTCACAGAGGATGCACTCACAGAGGCCATGCTAAGGAAGAACTTGCTCAGAGAGGCCATGCTCATAGAGGCCGTGCTAAGGAAGAACTTGCTCACAGAGGTCTTGCCCACATAAGACTAGCTCACAGAGGCCATTGTCACAGAGGCCAAGTTCACAAAGGACTACATCACATAGGGCTTTGTCACAGAGGTCAAGCTCACAGAGGGCTTGGTCACAGAGGCCATGCTCACAGAGAATGAGATCACAAAGGCCTTGCTGATAGAGGCCTTGCTCAAGATGCCTGGCTCACAGAGACTTTGCTCACAGAGAACTTTTTCACAGAGTCTGAATTCACAGAGGCCGAGCTCAGAGAGGACTAACTCACAGAGGCTTTGCTAACATAGGCCTTGCTCAGAGGCCATGTTCACAGAGGCCTTGTTCACAGAGTCCAATACTCACAGAATCAGAGCTCACAGAGCTGTGCTCAGAGAGGCTGTGCTTTCAGAGGCCTATCTAAGAGGCCTTGCTCACATAGGCCTTGCTAACAAAGGCCGTGCTCACAGAGGCCTTGCTCACAGAAACTGAACTCACACAGGAGGTGCTCACAGAGGCCATTCTCGCAGAGGCCTTTCTCACAGAGACCTTGCTCAGAGAGGCTCTGCTCACAAAGGCCGTGCTCACAGAGTCCGTGCTCACAGAGGCAAAGCTCAGAGAGGATGAGCTCACAGAGGGCTTGCTCACAGAGGCTGTGATCACAGAGTTCATTCTCACAGTCTCCAAGGTCACAGAGGCTATGCTCACAGAGGCCTTGATCATAGAGGCCTAGCTTACAGAGGCCATGCTCACAAAATTCTTGCTCACAGAGGCCTTGCTCACAGAGGCCTGGTCACAGAGAACTTGTTCAAAAAGGGCTTACTCAGAGAGGCCATGCTCAGAGATGCCAAGCTCAGAGAGGCTGAGTTCACAGAGGATGAGATCACAGAGGACTTTGTCACAGAGGCCATGATCACAGAAGCCAAGCTGAAAGAGGATGAGATCGCAGAGGCCTTGGTGATAGAGGCCTTGCTCAAAGAGACATTGCTCACAGAGGCCGAGTTCACAGAGGCTGAGCTCACAGAGGACTATTTCACAGATGTCTTGTTCACAGAGGCTGTGCTCACAGAGGCAGTGCTGTCAGAACTAGCTCACAGAGAACTAGCTGACAAAGGCCTTGCTCACATAGGCCATGCTCACAGAGGCCATGATCTCAGAGTCCATACACACACAGTGTCAGAACTCACAGAGGCCATGCTCATAGAGGAATGATCAAAGAGGCCTTGCTCACAGAGACCTTGTGCACAGAGTCCTTGCTCATAGAGGCTGTGCTAACAGATGCCACGTTCTCAAAGGCCTAGCTCACAGAGGACTAGATCACAGAGGCCTTGATCGCACAGGCCATGCTCACGGACACCTCGCTCACAGAGTCCATGCTCACAGAGGCCATGCTCTCAGAGGCCTAGCTCATGGAGGTCTTGATCACAGAGGCCTTGCTCACAGATGGCGTTCTCACAGAGTCATTGTTCACAGAGGACATATTCACAAAGGCCTTGCTCACAGAGGCCTTGCTCACAGAGGCCAAGCTCAGAGAGGCTGAGTTCAGAGAGGATGAACTCAAAGAGTCCTTGCTCAGAGAGGCCTTGCTCACAGAGGCTATGTTCACAGAGGCCTTGCACAGAGAGACCATACTCACAGAGTCAGAGTTCACAGAGGCTGTGCTCTCAGAGGCCTAGCTCACAGAGGACTACTTCACAGAGGCCTAGCTCACAGAGACCTTGCTAATATAGGCCATGTTCACAGAGGCCTTGCTCACTTAGAACTTGCTCACAGATGCCTTACTCACAGAGGCCCTCCTCACAGAGGCTGTGCTCACAGAGGCCGTGCTTACAGAGGCCCACTGACAGAGACCTTGCTCACAGAGGCCTAGCTCGGAGAGGACTAGTTCACAAATGCCTTGCTCACAGAGGCTTTGTCTCAGGCCAAGCACAGAAAGGAGAAGCTCACAGATTCCATGCTCACAGAGAACTTGCTCAGAGAGGATTTGCTCACAGATAGTGTGCTCACAGAGGACTTGCTCACAGAAGTCATGCTCACAGAGGTCATGCTCACAGAGGCTGTGCTCACAGAGGCAGTGCTCTCAGAGGTCTAGCTCACAGAGGACTAGCTCACAAAGGCCTTGCTCGCACAGACCTTGCTAACATAGGCTGTGATCACAGAGTCCTTCCTCACAGAGGCCAAGCTCAGAGAGGCCAAGCTCACAGAGGCGTTGTTCACAGAGGCTGTGATCACAGAGGCCTTGATCATAGAGGCCTAGCTCACAGAGGCCGTGCTCACAGAGGCCTGGTCACTGAGAGCTTGTTCACAGAGGGCTTACTCACAGAGGTGAAATCTCAGAGGAATTTGTCACAGAGGCCAAGCTCACAGAGGGCTTTGTCCCAGAAGCCATGCTCACAGAGGCCAATCTCAAAGATGATGAGATCCAGAGGCCTTGTTGATAGAGTCCTTGCTTACAGAGACCTTCCTCACAGAGGTCTTGCTCAGAGTCCATACTCACAGACTCAGAGCTCAGAGAGGCTAAGCTTAGAGTCTAAGCTCACAGAGTCCACGCTCACATAGGCTGTGCTCATAGAGGCCTTGCTCAGAGATGATGTGCTAACAAAACCTTGCTCACAAAGCCTTGTTCACAGAGACCAAGCTCAGAGAGGATGAGCTCACAGAGGCCTTGCTACAGAGGCCTTGTCTCAAGCCAAGCTCTCACAGATTCCATGCTCACACAGAACTTGCTCAGAGAGGACTTGCTCACAAATACTGTGCTCACATAGGCCTTGCTCACAGAGACTGTGCTCATGGAGAGCTTGTTCACAGAGTCCATGCTCACAAAGTCCATGCTCACAGAGGCCATGGTCTATCAGGCCGTGCTCACAAAGGACTAGATCACAGAAGCCTTAATCATGGAGGCTGTACTCACAAAGACCTTGCTAACAGAATCTGTGCTCACAGAGGCTGTGCTCTCAGAGGCCTAGCTCACAGAGGACTAGATCATAGAGGCCTTGCTCACATAGGCCTTCCTCACATAGGTCTTGCTCACAGAGGCCTTACAGCTGCCTTGCTCAAAAAGGCCATGCTCAGAGAGGACTTGCTCACAGATGATGTGCTCACAGAAGCCTTTCTCACAGAGGCTGTGTTCACAGAGGCTTTCATCACATTGGCTGAGCTCAGAGAGGATGAGCTAACAGAGGCCTTGCTCACAGAGGCCATGTCTCAGGCCGATCTCAAAAAGGATGAGCTCACAGATTCCATGCTCACAGACACCTTACTCCCAAAGCCCATGCTCACAGTTGCTGTGCTTATACAGTCCATCCTCACAGAGGACATGCTCACAGAGACCTTGATCACAGAGGCCTAGCTCACAGAGGACAAGCTCAGAGAGGGCTAGCTCTCATTTGAGTTGTTCACAAAGGCCTTGCTCACATCACAGTCTGTGCTCACAGATTGCGTGCTCACAGAGGCCTTTCTCAGAGAGACCTTGATCTCAGAGTCCATGCTCACAGTTGCGTGCTCATAGAGGCCATCCTCACAGAAGCCTTGCTCACAGAGGCTCTGATCACAGAGGCTATGCTCACAGAGGACTTCCTCACAGAAGCTGAGCTCACTGAGGCCGAATTCACAGAGACCGTGCTCACAGAGGCCATTCTCATAGAGGCAGAATTCATAGAGACCCTGCTGACAGAGGCCATTCTCACAGAGGCCGAGCTCACAGTGGCGGTTCTCACAGAGGATGAGCTGGCAGAGGCCGAGCTCAAAGAGGCCAAGCTCACAGAGGCCAAGCTCACAGAAGTCATGCAGAGGGGTAGGGAGTGCAGCCATGGAAGGGCGTTCCCCAAGATGGTGGGGTGAGAGCCAGGCAGTGACCAGTGTTCACAGAGACCCAGCCTCCAAATGCTCCCTGAACCCTGTGACACTTTGACCTTTACAGCATTCAAGAGCACAGGCGCAGCCACTGTTTAATAGCATCTGAAGTTTCAGGGGCCTTTCTGGTGTGGCTTGCAGAGAGAGCTTGCTATCTAGTCTGCAGCTCCCCAAATCCCTGGCCTAGACCCCTGCACCTAAAGCAGTTGTCCCTGGGGGTGTAGCTGGCGTCTGAGTGAAATACACCAAAAGTCCCTCCAACCTCCCAGGAAATACAGCCAGGTGGTTCTGCATAAGCAATCCTTGGTGGCCACAGGCATGCACGTGCACACGGCTGGGGCTGAGCAGTGTGCTGTCTGAATGATGCAGTTGAACTGAACCTTGACCTGAGTGCAAGAGGAAGATGACCACAGGGTCTGAGGAGCCATGTCTGAGCTGACAGCACGCACTGGGAGTTCTGGTGTCTAACCAAAGACCAGGAAGTGCTCTGCCCTGTTCCATGCCTTGGCAGGGCCTGGCACGTGGGCCTCAGTGAGGTAGCTGTGGTCACTGCCAGTGAGATCAGCTCCTTGGGGGTGGTACAGAACTCTAGCCATGTGCTCCCTGCAGCAATGGCTCCCTTCTCCTGCTAAGGGTCCTATTTATCCCCGGACATAGGTCTCAGCAGGAAGGCTGTCTCCTCCATCTGCACCAGATGTTCAATCTACATTCAAATACTCTCCTGCCCCTCCCACCAAGTTTGCTGCCCATCTCTGGCCCATGCTCCTGTTTTCTGACCACTGAGCTTTTCCTGTCCAACCTCCTTCCATCTCATCTCCACACAGGGACTGGAAATTGTCCTGGAGGACAAATAAGACCCTTCCCCATGTGCTGCCAGCCCTCCGACAGTCTCGCCAGACTTCAGACTGACATCCAATCCTTTAAGTGACCTTCAAATCTTGTCCTAAACACCTCCGCCTCCCCTGATATCTGCAACACACTGCACTGCCAGCTGCCCTCAGAGGCTTATACCCCCGACTCCCTCAAGTTCCACACGCAGGCCATTTGCACATGCTGTCCTCTGCTCCTAGATGGCTTTTCCTACAGTTCTCTGTGCAGGTGACTTCATGTGGGCAAATGTCAGCTCAGTCATCTGCTCCTCAGGGTCTCTTCTTAGGCCACTCAGCCCAAGGCAGCCCCGCTTTGGAAGTCATGTGAGTGTTCGGCATGATCTTGTCTTGTCTTAATTCATGGCTCCATTGCCCGTCGCCCCACTAAAGAGAGGAAGGGTCACCCCAGGCCTACCACAGTGAGTTCACAAACTAACCCCATGACACAAGCGTGTGGGTGGAAGAAGTGAATGAAAGTGGCTGTGGGGGCTCAGATGGGTCTTCCTTGCTTGGAAAACTGTTAAAAGGTCGGGCCCAGCAGGACAGATCAGGGATTGCCCCCAGTTTCTGAGGTGAAGGGCACAGAGCATGGACCCTGGTTCATGGCCTGCTTAGCTGAAGCTGCTTGAGGGCTTTCTGGGCCTACTCTGGCTTCCAGTATTCCACGAATCCAAACCCCATGGAAAGCAGCGCTCCTGGAACAGGGGGCCCACTGTGAGAGGGAGCACAGAGTGAGCCAGGGCTTGGCTTTGGATCCTTTCCAGTTCCCTTTCCAGCCCCCACGTGGCCTCAGCTCCAGGCTTCCGTTTACAACTACCTGCCCCAGCAAATTCGCCACCAAGTTTCACTATTAATTACCAGATGATTGATGTGATAAATAAATTCCTAATATGATCCTGGCTTCATGAGGGAGAAGAACTAACTCAGGACTGACCACTGTTCTCCAGCAGGAGCCTCTACCTGGACAGCCCTGCCTCCATGTGGCGTCGCCTCTGGGGCATTTCTGACACTTGGATCTGGCTCCTGGATTTCGGGTCTAAAGTTCTGACAGGGAGGTGAAGGTGTCCTGGCTCTGCCTGGTTCCCCACTCCAAGGCATCAGGAGGTCAGAGGGCAAGATCAATATCAGCCTCTCCAGGGGTGCTGCTTCCTGACAGTGTGTGTGTATTAGTCTTAGAGGGGTAACACTGGGGATTCCCATGGGGCACCCAAAAGCACAAGGTCTCTAACTACACCTATACCTCCCCTGAAGAACCCTGCATGCTAGGGAACCTTGTGAACAGCCCAAACGTGGCTCAGAACTGCAGGGGACAGGCAGTCCTGTCCCATGGTGACTGTCAGTTTGCTCTCTGAGCAGAGAGCTTTTGTTTGGGGGCGTAAGGTTGTGGGCAGTGGGCTGGTGGCGTCTGCACCTGAGTGTCAAACATACTCCTGAGAAAGAGGAGCTCACCCAGCCTCCAACACTGCGGGGCCATACTGCCTGGGAGGCCAGTCTCTGCCAAGAGCAGCACCTGGCTCCCGGCCTCTGAGCCCGTGGGATCAGCCCACAGAAAATGCTGACCTGGGACTGTGGGAGAGGGGCACATGCTGGTGCCAAGGATCCAGCCCTGGTGACCCCCATGTGCCAGTTCTGCATGAGCTCTGCCCACCATCTCTCCTTGTGCCCCTCAAGGGTTAGCAGTATGACCTGCTGCTGCACAGCCGCCTGTGCACAGCTGTCCTTCATGCCAGCCCCAGGCCGAGCACAGCCTCTTTCTGCTGCTCCTAGCTGACCAGATACCACCTAGCTCTCCACGGTAACTGACTGGATGGCAGGCTCCCGAAAGGACAGTGGACACCCCAAGAGCTGCTTCCGACACCGAAGATGGGGTGGCAAGGTGCTGCTGAGTGCTCTCAGGGGCGAGGGCAGGCTCCCAGAGGGGTAGTGTCCCTGTGGCTTGGTTTATTTGCTGCCACAGCAGCCTGAGCAGACAGAGGCAAGGGACCTCTAACTTCACACACAGAAGCGTCTGCTTAAAACTCTCGGTGGTTCCCTACCAGGCTGTAGTCCAAATCCCTGCAGGGCATAAAAGCCACTTCCTAAGCTGGAAACTGCCTCCCTTTCCACCTCCTGCCTTGGCCTCTGCCACCAGGCTGCTCAGCCCTCCCTGCCTCTAGGCCCACTCTGACTTGAAGAACCTGCCACAGCCCTCTTGGTCCTGTGCTGAAGCCACCAGCTCACATGTCCCCAGCTACTGAAGGTACCTGGGGACAGGGATCACATCTCTGGTACTCACTGCCTGGTGGCCCAGGCCAGTTAGGGAGTGAATGAGCAGCGGTCACTCGACTCCTGCTGCACCCCACCATGTCCATGAATCAAAGGGCTGCTGCACGGGGTATGTGGCTGTGATAAAGGACAAAGGATGTATCCTTGCTCATGTTCTGCAGGGAACTAGGGCACGAATGAAGAGAGGCCAGGAGCGTGAGAAAAAGACCCGGGGCTGAAGGGACAGGCCAAGTGATCTCTGCCTGCCCACTAGGTAATAGCCAGGGAGGTACAGATTAATGACCTGGTGGAATGATCTAGAAGTTCTATGTATGGGTCATTTCCCTTGTAACTGAAGTGGGAAAGCCCACAATCAGTCCTTCTTGCTGTGTCTGGAAGGAGTGGGAAGGA
Source organism: Sciurus carolinensis (assembly GCF_902686445.1). Taxonomy (NCBI): domain Eukaryota; kingdom Metazoa; phylum Chordata; class Mammalia; order Rodentia; family Sciuridae; genus Sciurus; species Sciurus carolinensis. The sequence continues at coordinate 369,276 of NW_025920152.1, forward strand.
GGGAGACCCCGGGTGCTGATGGTACCCTGCCCGCCTACTAGGTGCACAGCTCCAGGACCACGTGACAGCCTGCGAGGCACTGGACAGCCCAGGACACATGGGCCTCTTTGACTGCACAGCAGGAGTCTCCAGGAGAGAGGAGGGGCTGTTTCAGACAAGCCTGGCCGCCTTCTCCGCTCGCAGGTATGATTTCTTCTGCAACCACTTCCTTCCAGCCAAGATTTCCATGAGTTACCTGCTTTGCTCTTCTTGGAGATGGAGCAGCTCCCCACAGTGCCCACTTTGGAAAACACCTGGAGAAGAGAGGATCATGCAGCCCCCGACTTCTGGGAGCATCCACCACCTGCGTGGGAGCATCTCCAGTCACCATGGGTGCCATCCACAGGCACAGGAAGCAGGAGGCATGCAGAGCTGACCCCAGGAGGTTGCTCACTGTGCATGGGCCTGTGCCAGGACCCACACCATCCACCCACCTAGTGACCCAGAGATGCCTTCAGATGGGCAACCGAGGGCCAGGGAGCTGGCAGTTGGGATCACAAATCTGGACATGCTGGACCTGGGCCTGGGTTGCTGAGCCAGGCTTTGAACCACTGTGCAGCCAGTTGAGCTGTCCTCCCACATCTGCCCACGGAGATCCTGGGTCATTCAGAGGTGGTGAGGGATGGTCTCTTCCAAGTAACCTGGCCGGTCCCCTGGACATCACAAAACGGCAGTTGGGTTGCTTTCTTCCTCCACTTACAGAGGGAAGAACTAGGCCTTGAAACAGCTGAGAGATCTGCCACACACCCCAGAAGCCGGTGTCAGTTCAGGGGCATAGAGTCTACTGATCCCAGGCCCAACCACCTCACTGCCCTCTGTGCCTAAAGCCAAAATAAAACTAAAAAACTATAAGTCACACTCTACTTTTCCCCTCCCTTCTCCTGTCTCCCTTTAGAGCCCAGCTAAGGCACACTCCACGTGACTCTGGCTCTGGCTCTGTCTTCAGTACCAAAGACAAACAGGTGCTCAGTACTGTCCACCAAGTGAGCGACGAGCAGCAGGAGGAGTGGAGACCCTCACACACACCAGCGGCAGACTTGTGCTTCAGGCATGAGACCCTCTACCTGGAGGATCACACTCATCCTAGTCAAACCTTTAAAACAACACAACAATGCCTCTATGACAGCCAGAGAAACCGAGGCACAGAAAGGCTGCAGGGCTTGCCCATTAACAAGGAGTGAGACCAGGATCCAGGCCCAGGAGGACTGACCCCTGACCATGGCTCCACACTCAGGTGCTGGGACAGGAGTCCTGTGATCTGGGTGTGCTTCCCCACAGCGCTCTAATGGGCTGTGAGTTCAGGATAGTGAGGCAACTTCTCTGAAGTTCCATCTCCCAGTTGAACTAGATGGTCCTGGCTGAGCCTTCCAGCTCTAGGGCCTTCAATTCTGTGGACACCCTTGAGCTGCCGTTTGTGCAACTCCAGGAAAAGCTGATCCAATAGTGATGTCCCACACCATGCCAGGAGTGACAAGGACAACACAGGACCAGAGCTGGCCTGACAGGCTCAGAGCCACCTGCCTTTGAGACACTGCTAGGGTGCGCCTCTAAAACCAAGTACATGGTATCAGTTCTTCACCAGGTGCTCCAGGGCCACGGCCATGCTACCTGCTTGGATCTGGGCCTCTCCACTGCTGTGGCTGTCCTCCTACCTAGGAACAGTCACGGCATGGAGGCAGGGTCAGTGGACACTGCCTCTTCTCTTGAACCCTTTATAGAATTTTAGAGCTCAGGGGACATTTTGAAAGGAAGGAGAATCACAGATTTCCATCTTCTGCCATCTCCCTTCCAGGACGAGTTCACAGCTGTGAGCTGTGTCATCCATTAAGCAGGAAATCTGGTGAGCATCTGTTCTGTGCCACGCTTGATTCACCAAAAGCAGCACCTCTGCTGGGGAGTCCTGGTTGGGGAGACAGGGAGCTTGCAGACCCCATCCTCTGAGTGGGAGTGACCCCTCTCCCATCCTGGCCCTGCAGTCAATGGGCTGCCATGCTCACTGGGCATCTGCCAAACCCCTGCCTGGAGCTCCCTACCCTGCCCCTCCTGCTTTCCTCCCATAGGTGCAGACTCACCTGATTCAGGTGGGGACACCCTCACTGATGAGTCTCCTGCAGGCTCCATCAGGCCACACACAGTGGTGGCATTGACTTCTGGGCCGCTCACCACAGAAGGAGTAGGGAAACTCTGTTCAAGTGCGTTTGGAACACGAACTCCCCAACAGCAGGGATGGTGTGCAGCAGGGCAGACTGCCCACCACCTGAGCCGTGCCGGACACAGAGCAGACACACTGCTTGCATCACAGCCTGGAGCATCCCCCATTACTGGTGGATACTCACTTCCCTCAGCATCTCCTCTGTGGTGTTGAAGTTGAGATTTTTAATAAACAGAGTTCATCCTGGAAGGCTCTTGTCTTCCTCTTCCTCCTCCTCCTCCTCTTCTTCTGCCCTTGGCTTGGAGGCCTCTGCTCCTTCCTCTGCTGGTTTCTTACCTTCTGGGTCTGGGGTCTCACCATCAGTCACTAACCCCATCAAAAACAAACAACCCAATTAAGTAAAATCTACCCACGAAAGCCAGAGCCTAAAGCATGGAATGCTATACCAAGGCGCTCTGCCTCTGTGGCACAGTCAGGAGGGACCAGTCAGGTGTCAGAAGCAAGAGAGCCAGGAAGAGACAAAATCCCACAGTCTGCCCCTGTTGTATTTTTTTTTTTTTGGACTGGGGATTGAACCCAGGGACACTTACCCACTAAGCCACATACCCAGTCCTATTTTGTATTTTATTTAGAGACCAGGTCTCGCTGAGTTGCTTAGCATCTCCCTCTTGCTGATGCTGGCTTTGAACTCAAGATCCTCCTGCCTCAGCCTCCCGAGCTGCTGGGATTCCAGACAAGTGCCACCGCACCCAGATGCTGCTCTGTTTTAAAGAGAATATGACAGATCTAAACCTACAAGCCCTAGATACGACTAGGCCACACTCATTTTCACTTCAAAATAAATTATGGAAACTATGTTCTTGAACCATTGAACCTAAGCAAATGTTATTTTTCCTTTAAAAACAGCACTTAGTGAACTTTCAAACTGAAATGCATCTTAAAGAGTTTTGCAAAAATTACAGAATGGGAAAACTTAGAGCAATCTAAAAACCCTTGAATATGGTATTTCAAATACCCCTTGAACATGCATGTGTGTCAAAGTGGTTTTGTCTATACACTAGGAAGTCATAGTGTTTCGTAACAGTGGAAACTGGGAAAACCCACCACAGAGTCACACACAGACCAGCAAGGTCACCGGAGGCTGGGTGGTAGGTCGCCACTGAAACGATGTGCTGAGGAATGCTGAAGGGTGCTGACAGACCCAGGGAACTGAAGGTGAAGATGAGGAAGGTGGTGCATGGTTCTGTCAGTCTGCTGGGGCGGGGAAAGTGCACATGTGCACGCAGCCGTGGGAACAGAAGGCAGGGGCCTTGGCCACTTCCGCAGCAGCAGACCCAGGCAGCTGCACCAGTACCTGTCACCAACGCCCCTGCACCTCGTCCCCTAAAGGAACAGGTTCCAGGGAGAGGGAGGGTGAACGTAGCCTTGCCAGTCAGTGGTGGTGCCCATAGGTGCAATGGGCAGAAGGGGCAGGGCCAAGGGCAATCAGGCAGGGCCCAGTGTGGGTGTCTGCCCCAGCGAGGGTGCCTCAGCCTCAGGACCATTGGAGAAACCCTACTTTAGGGAAATACGCTCATTTTGGCTTAACCTCCCCAGTTTCACCAAGTCCCAAGAGCTGGGCCTGGGGACAAGCCCATTCCCCAGAAAAGACTCAACAGCTATCCCATAGCCCCAGGGGGACAGCCCCAGGGAGGGGATTCCTCACCCCAACTCACCTTGGTGCTGAGCAGGTGGCAGCCCTGCCCCAGATTCCAGCCCTGCTTCACAGGCTGGCAGAAGCTCCCGAGGTCCCGTGGCCCAAGAGGAGCCCATGGGCTTCTCCTCAGCATGCTTTCCTCCAATAGTTCCACCTGTGGGGGGCCTAAGGGGGCTTCCGGGTGCTCAAACATGCCCTGCACTGTCATGCCAAGCTCCAGGACCCTGTTCCCTGCCTCTTGCTTGTGGACTGAAGCTTTCCAGTCCTGATTAGGTGTCAACTGCTTAGCCACTGAACAAACCTTTCAAGCCTCACAGAAACAGCTAGTGACCGACCTGGATCCCTCCCAGGGCTCAAAGAACACCTCCAGTCCTCCCACATCCTGGGTCCCAGGCCACAAGGAGAAAATCTACATGCAGGCTTCCCCTACCCAAGAAGCAACCAACAAATCCAGCAAGGGACTGCAAGTGGGGCATTGATACACAGAAACCCACTTTCAAAGGAGAGAGGAGGAAAACGCCTACTAAGGACACAGCAGCTCAGACTCCAGGTCCTGGGGGAGAATTTCAATCAAAGTGAAAGTCAAGACCATCAGCAGGAAGACCCTCTGGGTCTCCTGGCCATCCTGCATCTCAGAGATTGAAGGCCAAGGAAACAATGGCAGTAGATCTCCTGCCACATGTCAGCTGGTTGCCTTGGCTACCTGGCCTCATTCACAACCACAGAGACCACATCACAAACACAAACAGGTGGAAACAGGAGGCCTCAGGAACATTCCGGCATCCCAACATTAGATGCCAAGCAGTTTCAGGAAGGCAAGAGAGGTTCCCAGAAGACTGACAGAATTTATAGAGGGGAGATTGTTGGGGACGATGGTGTCACAGAAGGTTCATGGTCAGTGCAAGGGGTAGCCTCTCCTCAGCAATAGCCAGCTTCTGCCCCATAGGGAGGTCAACTCTGTATGGCCAGAAGTTCAGAGTTTTGAAAAGAAGCGTAAAACTCAACTTTACACGGGGAAACCCAGTTTTTCAATCTTGGCAACCTAACTCAATGGCACGAGGCTTTTGTGCCAGGCAGGAACTGGTTAACCGACCAGCAAGCAGATACCTCCCTCTTGCTCAGAGACCTCTGGCAAAGACTGATCACCTTCCCTGCACTGTTCCAGGAGTGGGAGCCCAGGACACTTGGGCAAAGCGGAGTCGACTCCACCCGACCCTGGCCCAGGAGCCTGGTCAGGTGGTCACAGGCACTGCCTGGGGTGTGGGGTTTGGGTTTAGTGAGAACCGAGCTGAGCTGAGCAGGCTGAGTCAGTGGGCACCTCAGGAACTGTGCTCAGGAACGGTCCTTCCCCGGGCAGGTCAGCCACTCTCAGCCCCACCCAGGGCACTGGGGAAAAACAGCTGGCTGGAGATAAAAGCCGTGTTCCCATGTGCCGGGCCTTTCCCAACAGCGCAGGCTGGCTAGTTCCAGAGACGTCCACGTCCCAACCCTTCAGACCCACAACGGACATCCCTGCCCCGTGCCCGAATCCTGAAATGCTACGAGAAGAGGGCATGGTAGTCTTTAGAGATCTGCTGACCATGGGGTCTGGAGACAGAGGTCAGGAGGGGCCAGAGCCATGGGACCCGCATATGGGAACAGAAGGCTGTGGGCCTGTACCGCCAAGGCTCTGCTATGTACCCACCCACGCAGCCTGGGCCAGTGACGGAGCCGCCCTGACTCCGCATCCCTCCTGAAGCCCAGAGTAAAACCACACACACACACACACACACACACACCAAACACACACCACTCCTGCACTGTGCTGAAACTGTTAGGAAAAACAAGCGTTCCACTACCTCACACAGGCCTGGTTACTATCACCGGCCGTTGGACATCAGAGTGGCTGCCCTGCCAGTGGCCTCTCGGTGTCCTGCTCCCACTTTGCCAAGCTCCTTTGACCTCATCCCTGACCTGCTGGCCTCTTCGTTGATGCTCAAGCCTGCCCAAGCCATGCTGACCACAGGCCCTTTGCACTTGCTACCTCCTGGCCCAACCAGCTTCCCTCCTGTCTTCCCAGGCCTGGTTTCTGCTTGCCCAGTGTCAGTCCAAAATCCTGCCCTCAGACAGGTCTTCCTGGTCACACTAGTAAAAACGCCACCATGTCTCTGGTGTCCTCTTTCTAGGGCCCCTAGCCTGTTCTGAAACCACCTTCCTTTACTGGTTGCATCTGGGTCCCCAACTAAAGGGTAGTTCACTGAGGACAGGACCCAGCCCTGACACAGTCACCCCTGCACCCCCAGCACTGGTCCAGAGAGGACACTCCAGAAACATCTGCAGATGGCCAACAAGCCGAGTGCTCAAAGGGAGCAGCGGGGACAGACAAGGGCTCAGGCCTCAGGGCTCACAGCTGCGTGGGCACGTCCCCACGCCCTCCACATGTGTGACATCTAGCGGTCACTAAACCCCAGGGCTTCCTCTTTTCCATATGTGAGTGGGGACCATGGTCCGAGCTGCCTGCAGGGTGACTGTGAGATGAACATTGAGGCTGTGCGACAGCCCCTGGGCCTATCCAACACCCCCAGAAGCAACACTGCACCATGAACACTGCCCCTGGACCCTGCATGTCCAGCTGGCCTGGTTGGCACCCAGGGGAGCCCATGAGCCCCTCTTATGGAAGGCAGCTGCAGGGGAGCCCAGCCCTCCTCCTGCAGGTTCCAGGCCAGACATCTGTGTGCAGGGGGACAGTGTCCCTCCTGGCCCTGTAGTACAGGCAGCACCACACAGCTTTATTATAATCAGGCCACACCACTCCCTCAGGCTCCTGTGCTGTGGCTGCCAGCAGACGGTTATCAGTTGCAAGCAGCTTTCCAGGACCCCCACATCCAGAGCCCTTTATCTGGAGGTGAGGGTCTTGGTTGTGGGGAGATAAAACACGCTGGCCCCTCCCTGGAGATTGTCAGACAGTAGAGCAGAGCACTGCAGAGAAGCATGGTCCCTCCCACTCCCCCTGCCCAGCCCCAAACACAGGGCCTGGGGCCACTGGGTCCCCCCACTCCTGTCATCCTGAGGAAGCATGTGCAGAGGGTGGGTGGGTTGCCGCAGGGGAGAGGGCACAGCTCAGGGGACCAGGGACCGGGGGTTGTGCAGGCAACACAGAGGCTCCCAGAGGCTGCGGCGAGCCCAGCGGGGCTGGACAATTCCTGGCTCTGAGGCCTCCTGTCAGTCAGTGAGCAGACACCAGCCCCTCCAAGGTGCAGACTGTCAGGACCCTCATCACTAACCTGAGCCTGGGGACAGAAGAACATTCTAACAGAGTCCAGACACTGGTTGCCGAGAAGACACTGCTCACGCCCCAGAGCAGGCCTGCGCCCAAGGCCCTCTTCAGACATGGCCATGACCAGCCCAGAAGTTCCTGCGAAGTCTGGGCCATGTCTGTGTGGCCACCCTGGACAGCAGCGGCAGAGTTACAGACGTGGTCAGCATGGCATCTCCCCCATCCTCAGGGGGGTGCGTGGGTGCCACCCTCACTGTTCAGGGCCAGAACCAGCCTGAAGGGAGGCAGCTGGCCCAGTACCAGAGTGGACATGGGACAGGGACCCTGCCCACATCACTGGCACGCATGGCCCACTCTCCAGAAGCAGCACCTCAGCGTGAGAACATGGAGAGCTTGGCACCAGCAGGCAGGGAGCGGGCCCCGCTCTGCCCTGGGGCAGCACCCTCTCCACACTCCCAGGGCCTGGCACTCCGCAGGGTGCATGGTCAGCAAGGCAGACGAGGTGCCTGCTTGAGAGGGCACCATCTAGTTCAGATGAAATCAGTCCAGCCAGATGGAGGCGGACTCCCCAGGAGGCACCGTGCCTGATGTGCCTGTCCCCTGCCTGTGCCTGAAGCAGGGAGGAAGAAGCCAGACCGGAGCTGTCTGCAAGCCTCCTGACCCCACCAATTTGTGTGCTTGAGAGGAGGGTTCAGTTGGGTCAGAAAACATTATCCAGGTTCACGTGCAGCAGCGGAACTGAAAGCCACGGTGGCTGGCAGCTGCAGGGCGATGGCTGCTTACGGACACAGGAGGACCCCACGAGGGGAGTGGTCCAGGAAGTAGGGTGGAAAGGACCCCACCACAAAGCCGACCTGGGCGGCACCAAGGAGGGAACGGAAAGGTTCACGCCTTTCACCATCCACCTAGCAGATGGGGTGCGCTCCATCCACAAAGGGATGGGCAGAGAGCAAAGGAATGGGTGCGGCTTCCAGGCAGTGGGGTCACAGATGCCCTTACAGACGGCCAGTCCTGAAGGACCCACCAGGCACGGGACGTGAGCCACAGGCAATGGAGGAAGTGACATTTAGCTAGCCAGCTGCTCCTCTGATGAGGGACACTCGACCCTACGCCTCCCTGAAGCCCGACGAGGCAAGGCCACAGATTCAAACCTTACAGGTGGCGATCAGAGGCCCCACACCCTGTTTGTTTTTTTTTTGCCATAAAACACGTTTTTGTAAATATATGAGGACAATGGAGATGGTAGCAAGGGGCTTATCTGTTTCTAAGAGGAAAATTCTCATTTTAGTAAACTGAGCAATTGGTAACCCTGTGTGTGGTGGGCCGAGGGGTAGAATCTTAACACCTGGGTCAAACAACCCAGTCCTGCAGGAGGCTCCTGAAGGTGTCTGACTACAAGGTGTGGTTGTGGGTCCCTGGAGAGCAGCTGCCTGTCTCCTGGGGCAGCTGTGGGTACGAGGCAGGTCTCAGTTCTCCAGCATCCTGACAGGAGTGAGGTCCAGGAACGTGCCAGGTCCTGCAGTCTGCACAACAGTCCTGACAAGGAACGCTTACCCTGCTCACATGCCCACTATGTGGGTCAGCCAGGGGGGATGGGACCCGCCCAGGCCGGCGTGGCCCACCACTACTCTTCCCTCTCCTGCCTGTGCAGTTGCTGGACAACAGGGGGACTGTGCCACATGCAAACAGTGCTCATCCTCACTGCTGTCAGCTCACCCAGATACAGAGTAGGGACGCTTTACTAGGCTGTTCTGAGTATGACGAGATCTAGGTTTTCTTCCCTCACCCTCAGCTGCATACCTTACACTGCCACTCACAACACTCTATTTGGTACCAGGGATTGAACCAGGGGTGCCTAACCCTGGGCAACACCCCCAGCCCTCTTTTATATTTAGAAACAGGGTCTCACTGAGTTGCTTAGTGCCTCATTACGTTGCTGAGGCTGGCTCTGAACTCACAATCCTCCTGCCTCAGCCTCCCAAACTGCTGGGATGAGCGGCGTGTGCCACCGTGCCTGGCTCTGTGATCTATTTTTCAGGGATGCTTTGCACACCTGTACAATTAGAGACCAAAGTCCGTTGGTGTGCAAGATGAACAAAGTGTTAAACCAGTGACCTGATGAACACTTCTGTGCTGCCCTGCTCTCCTCCCACATAGACCTGTTCTTACCCATTTCTGGCTCCACCACATTCTTTTCTGCAGATTTCGCTGGTGCCTCTTGGTGCTCTTTCCTCTGTGGGGCTGTGCTGGAGAAGACGCCACCTGGAACCCACTTGAGTACAGCAGGATGTGGTGGAACTGCAGAGGCAAAAGTGCCAACCTGTGGGACTCCATCTTGGGATATGGCTGGAGAGGGACTCAGTCCTACGTGCAAATGAAGAGCCCAAGGGTCAGAGGAGATGGGTGCTCCCCAGGGCAGAGGAGCCAGAAAGAGAAATGTGGCCTAGAGACCCAATAGAAAAACACTCTGGGCCCTGGGCTGCGCCTCAGGCTGCAAAGGAGAGCCCACGCCTCTGCCTGCCTTGCACTAGGGTGGAGTCAAAGTACCCCCTGCATTTATTATAGTCAGAGGATGAAAGGGGAGTGTGACAAGGGGAAGAACTGCTAGCAAGGTGCAGCTCCAGCAGGAAGTCAGTGCAGTCGCCCAGAGAAGTGCTCTTGTTCCACACACACATTCAGAGGCAGTTTCTTAACTAAGGAGACATCCCTACCTTTGAGTAGGCCAGGTGTCAGAAGGCCCTGCGCACCTCCAGGGGCTCCAGGAACTCCACTATGATGGCAGTGACACCACCCTTGGGCAGCAGCACTCGGTCCAGGCTCCCGAAGTGGCTGAAAGTCTCCCACAACTCAGCTGCCAGGGTGCCTGTGGGGAGGTTCTTGGCTAGAATCACAGTCTTGTTTCGCTCTGCTGTGGCCTGTGGAGCACACAGGACTCGTGAGAACAGCAGCAGGGGTCCAATTCTACTACCAGGAACTGTATGGGGCCCCAGGGGCCAGGTGCCTGGGAAGCAGACCCAGGATGGTACCACCCCTCTCCAGAGGGCCACGTGCTGGCTCCACAGTTGGGCAGCTCTGCTGATGGGTCAGCCTCCAGCCCCCCACTGAGTTCGTGCAGACACTGACAGTGAATGACCATACTTCTGGACCTCCCAGGTGCCCCAGCCGCTGTTCCACTGATCAGACTGGCATCTCAGTGTGGAACTGCAGGCCACCTGCTGCCACAGGCATGGAGAAGCCCCAGGAGCAGCCTGTCCCTGCGAGGGGCAGCGGAGCATTGAGCCCTCAGGTATTGATTCCAGTCACCACAGGGCCTGTCAACACACCCCCAGCCTCCCTGGAGCCCCATCCCCAGCTCTGCAGCAGCCACCAGTTGGGGCCATCAGAGTCCACAGGGAGGGCAGTGGGGACCCACCTGGCTGAAGGAGTCCAGGCTGACCCCATTGTGGAGGAGGAAGCGCTGCACCTCTTGGACCAGCTGGGTCTCCCCAGGGGCCACACGGACAGCCACGCTGCCCTTGGTCTCCTGAGGAGGGAGGAAAGGAGGCCCGTGGCCATCAGGTGGACCTGATCTGCTCTCTCCAGCCAGCAGCTAAGCAGACCCAGTGGAAGTGGGTTCAGCGGTGCCCCTCATCCAGCCACACCCACCTGACACCCTCGGGCGCCCTCTCCAGCAACGAGTCCCACACCGGCTCGGGCTCTTCCCTTCTCCACAGTGGGCAGGTATGCAGCTCCTCCTGCAGCCCCTGGGGGCTTCTACAGGGCTGACACTGACCCCGACCCCTCACACCAAGCAGTCCTTGCTCTGTCACCTCCCCGATCAGCCCAGGCTCTCCTCTCTCCACCTGTCTCCACTAGGAGGCTCCAGAAGGCACCAGAAGGCTCTAGAAGGCAGGACCCTGTCCCAGCACTACGAAGACCTGTGCTCAGGGCATTCACGGCACCAGAGCCACTGCTACTGTCCCTTGTCCTTCCCTCCACTCAGGCCAAGCTGCACTGCCCAGCATGGCATCCATGAGCCACTGGGCACCTGAGAACCCACGTCCTGCTACACATGGAATTCAGTGGCCTGGGTGGGAATGAGGGAGGAGAAACACCCTGTGACTACGCTGGGTGCAGCGAAGCAATGTTCCCTCAGACACATTAGCTGAAGAGGGCGTCTGTTAGAATTAATTTTTCTGCTTCTTTTTAAAAACATGGCCACCAGGCCATTCAGTTACACGTGGGCATGCCGTCCACCTCCACAGACAGGCTGGCATCCAGTGTCTTGAAGGGCAGAGGACCATGGAGAAAGCAGCCAATGGGCAGAATCAAGGGATGTCCCTTGACACGTGGCTGAAATGTGCTCCTGGTTTTGCCCAGAAAGAACCCCGCAGGGGTCCAGTCCTGGACAGATTTGCCAAGAGGATCTGCGGACATGAAGCTCGCAAGTCATGGGTCACTCACGTGGTCCAACACTTGGCTCTTGGTGGCACTATACTTCTGTACGATGGCATCAGCCACAGCATTGGGCCCCATGAACAGCGTGTTCCAGTTGTGGGAGCTGTGGGCAGGGGCAAAGCAGGACAAGCCACGCTGAGACCCATGGGCGCTCTCTCGCAGACACATAGCCTGTCATAAGCCTCCCTGCCTTCCTAGCCCTCCCGCCACCTCGCCTGACCTGGGTGGGCTCCCCACCCACAGGCAGCAGGGCTGACAGATCCAACCTCTGGTAGTGCCAGCAGCCGGCCTGTGCAGGGCCCAGCAGGTGGCAACCATCCACTCGTAGTGGACGCAATACCTCAGAGTGTAAGTGAGCTCAGCACCGCTCTCCCCATCCACAGTGGGGAAGCCAGCTCAGAGGTGAGGATGAACCTCAAGCTATACAGCAAACCCTATACAGGTGGTCGGGAAAGGCAGAGAGGGCAGCAGAGCCTGGGCGGGGCTGGCAAGGACCTGGAGCTGCTGGCTTTGTCCTTGGATGCCGCCTTCTTCTTATAGGATGAGCCAGGAGTGTCGGCATCCTCACTGGCTTCCTTCCTGATGGCGGACGGCAGCACGTGTAGCATCCTGCCCTGCGGAGGACAGGGGAGGAAGTGGGTGAGCTGCCCGCCCGCCCTCCAGCCCCGCCCTCTAGTGGGGCCTCCTGTCTAGTGGGGCCTCCTGTCCTAAACAAGTTGGACCCAGGGCTAGAACTGCAGAAGAACAGGGACAGCAGCCGGAGCAGACGCATGGTTACTCTCGGACCAGCTGGTACTGGGGTCCCCGACATGGCCATACCAAGGGAAAGGTGCCCCTCTGTGACACCCCACAACCCCTCACACTGTGCCCCCAGACCCTGCACAGGGAGAACATGAGCGGCCGTGGGTGGGCCAGGTCTGGCCTGGAGCCCACAAGGTCCATACACTGTGAATGAAGGTGCACTGGAGGGAGGTGGCCTGGACACATCGCAAGGTGACCCTGAAGAGCAGAGCTCCCTGCATTCCAAAGGGTCATCCCTCCTCTGTCACCAGGTTTGGTGACCCCGGCGGGCCTATAAGCAACCTCACCTGGAACACCTGTCCATCCACTGCCGTGTAGGCCTTCAACGCATGCTCAGGGAACAGAAGGTGACGAAGGCAAAGTCCTTGGGTTCCTTGGTCATGCTCTCAATGGGGTAGTGGAGCTCTGACAGGGGACCTGAGGACAGGAGAGTGTCAGTCACCTGGGTTGGAGCTGGGCCCAAGATCAGGGGAAAGTGCTGGGCACTAAGGGTCAGACACATGAACACAGAACAGCTGCTGTGCACCGGCTATGCCCACTCAGTCCGAGGGAAGGAGGGCGACTGCCAGCCACAAGGTCCACCTCCAGGTAAAAGGTGCCATTTCCCAATCCCCTCGTGCCCACCCTAAGAAACAAGGAGGAAGGTGCCAGGCTGCACCTGGCTCCAAGGCCTGCTGTGCACAGCCTGTCCTGGGCAGTGGCCTCACCCACACAGGCCTCCTCCTCTCACCTGTGCATGGCACAACAGTTGCCACACACACAGTGGCCTCAAGGGTCCAAAAGTTAGTGTGCAGTCACTACCCAAGGCCTGCTGCAGTTAGTGCCACATAAGTGTTTGTGACACTGTCCCTCTCAGAGGACACTGTCTGCAGTGGTTCCACTCTGAACACCAGGTGTGGCCACATCCCAAATGGATACCTGCAGTCTATGGTCAAGCCCCCTCCCATCCACTCAGCACTGCCGTGTGGCCAGGACACCAGTCCATAGGAGGACCTGGGGAGCAGGACAGCATGGAGAGACCTTCAGGTCCCATCACCTGGCCTGAAGCAGGTTCCACTTGGGACCTCTGAGCTGTCCTTGGCCCAAGCCACACTCACACAGCCTCGCTGATCCTCCACACCCAGGCCAGCCTCCTGGGAGATAAGGGCACCAGTAGCATCTCCACAGCACAGTATCACCTGCACTGTGAGCCCACCTTCCTCCCCTCGACAAACAGCCCCTGTGACCAAGCTCAACTACAGGCCTGCAAGTTCCCAGCCCAAGAAGAAACAGCAACAAAACCAAAGACAGCCCTGGCTGTTGCCTCTTCTCGGAAGCTGGGTTTGCTTGGGAAGACTTGAGAAAGAAAAGCATTCCCAGGCAGGAGCACAGTGGGAGGGGAGGGCTGGGCGGCTGCTGAATTCCAACACCAGAAGCCAAGAAATCTCAGGAAAATGCCTCCATCGCTCCTGCTCTGCATTTGGACAGTGAGAGCTAAGGAATCAATTTCTGCTGGGCATGCTGGCTTATGCCTGCGATCCCAGCGACTTGGAAGGCTGAGGCAGAAGGATCAAGGCCAGCCTCATGGACTTACCAAGACAGTCTCAAATTAAAAGATAAAAAAAACTTGGGATGTAGCTGGGTGGCAGAGCGACCCTGAGTTCAATGCCCAGCACCATTAAAAAAAAACAAAGGAATCCAAGTTCAAGTACAGAAAGCAAAAATGCCACTGGATCTGCAGTGGGAACAGCAAGTCCTGTTTTCAGATGAGGAGACCAGCTGGAGTCACTGCCCAAGGTCAAGAGCAAGTGGGAGGCAGATGGGGCAGACCCAGCCAAGTGGGAGCCAGGCACAGCAGGGGTGCATGGCCAGGAGCAGATCCCTACCATAGGAGGAGAAGAGCCCCTCCAGCTCCTCCTCGGTGCTGGCGTTGGGCAGGTTGCCCACAAAGAGCCTCCTGGAGTCAGCCAGGTCCTCCTCCTCCTCATTCTTCCTGAGTGTCCGACCTTGTCAGGGCTGCACACTGTTCTGCAGGGTCCCCTTGGCTGTGGGCACGTGCTTCTCCCTGAACACCTTGATGCAGCGTCCACCTGCAGGAGGAGAGAGTCAGGGCTCTGGGGAGCCTGGGACTTGACACACCTGGCTGGGGACCCAGGCTCTGGCTGCAGGCTGCCAGATGCTCCAGCTGGGAAAAGCGATGGGCCCAGCAGCAGGCTCTGTAGTGGGGCAGCAGCCTGAGCCCCTGGGACCTCACCCGGCCTGCCAGCATGGCCTCGTCCCTTGGAGTCTGCTCCCACTGTCCCAGGCCAAGAGACAGGTCCTCTGAACTCTGAGCCTACTCTGGCACTGCTGGCGGCTCTGCCTTGGGAAAGGTCTCATGTGACAGCTGGACCCTGAACAATCACCTGCTGGTGAGCAGGTTGCAAAAACCACCCTATGTGCCTAACAAGGCCACAGGGATGGCCTGCCTCCACCCTCACTGCCAGAGGTTGATGGAATACCTTCCACCTGACCTGCCAGCAGGACTCCCGGGGACCCTGTCTACACTGACACAATGCATCTCCAGGAGCTTTGCTTTTCTGTTCTTACTGATGACTATAAATCAACACATTAAGTCTAAATAATAAAAGGAAGGTTGCAAAGAATTTTCTTGCGTTCAGATTCTGGTGTGCTCAGGGGATCCACCTGTGGGGCAAAGCTCAGCACCAGCTCGGCAAAGGCCTGGATGCTCCTAATTCTGCCTGACACTTCTATGTTGTCCTTCAAAAGGCATGAAAATGTTTATTGCCAAATGTGAAAAATGTATGCCACTTTGGCAAGTGAAAAACCTGAACTTGCAGTTTCAATTTTGTTTTTAATAATTATGAATAAATTCAAGCATCTGTACAGGCCACCTGAATTCTTTTTCTTCAAAAACCTCTTGTCCTTTCTCCATTTTTCTGTTGGGCAGGTCATATATCCTTCATAAGAATCTGTGTAAATTAGAGAAATTGTTGCCTCTTACCTGCTGTTCAGGCTATGGATTCTGCAGTCCAACTTCTGACCCCGTGGCAGCTGTGGCCTTACAGGGTTTCTGACTGGTAGGCAAACAACACGTCCATTTTCTGTTTTTCCATCAAAGTTTGCAAATTCCTTAGAAAGAAATTTGTTCAGCTCAAATCCTTGATGTTTCTGAAACTTTTCTCATTATGAGGAGTATTTTTCCCTAAAAAAATGTTAACTAGGATGGGTGTGGTGCACGCCACTTTTCCCAGCAGCTTGCGAGGCTGAGGCAGGGGGATCATAAATTCAAACCCAGCCTCAGCAACTTAGTGAGATCCTAAGCCACTGAATGAGACCTTGTCTCAAAATAAAACATAAAAAGGGCTGGGGATGTGGCTCAGTGGTTATATACCCTGAGGTTCGATCCTGGGTACCAAATTTAAAACGAACAAACAAATAAAAAAAACAAAACCCAACTGACCTCGATCTCAAGGAACTGCTTCAGTATTTCTAATAGCAAAAATTTTAACTCCCATTTCCCCATTTAGGAGACCAGGAAAGTGTATCAAAGTGTCCCTGAGCATGGAAGAACATGCAAGAAGGAAAATGGCGGTGTCGCAAGCCAGTCCTCACAGAGGGATGTGGAAAAAGCAAACCAACGGCAGAGGTCAGCATCAGTGCACAAAGAAAGAAGGTTTGTCCCTTTAAGAAGGTTTGTCCCAAATGTCAGGGATTGTCACTGGGTGGGACCCAGGAATTGGGGCGGGACAGCCCAGTGTGCCGAGGACAGTGGGCACCTGTGGATCACCTCCTGTCGTCGGACCTGCAGCGATGATCACACCTGCATCCTGGCACTCCCTCTGGCTACACCCGCTCACAGTCACTCACACGGCCATCCCGGTTATAGGTGACTTTCATTCTTTTTATTTAGCTGTGTCTTCTAGGATCTCATATGGGGAACCTCTATGGCTGTCACGAGGTGGGCGTGAGAACAGGGTCCTCTGCTAAGGCAGCTCTAGGGCCAGTTAGCTGCAGCCATGGTGCCAGCCGGACTGTGGCCTGTTTCTGAAGACAGCAACACCTCCACACTCACAAGCACCTACAGCGGCCACCCACTGCGAAATGGGGAAGGACTCTCCACAGGGACCGTCTGACCACAGGCCAGCCCTGCTGTAGGTGAGGGAGCAGAACAGGCCTCCTCCTGCTCGAGGCAGCCATCGCAGTCCCTCCTTGGTGATGCCCAAGATGCCATCGGTCAGCCTTTTTGGTCTGTGACTCCTTCCAGCTCTCAATCTGAGTGGCCCCCTCCTCGCCCTGTCCTGAGAGCACATACCTCTGTGACACTGAACGGGGCTCCCTGCAGCTTCATGATGTGGGAGGTGGTGGGCTCCTTCTCGTTCCCTGCTTTCTCTGAGAACAAAGAGAAAAGGCCACAGTGGGTTCCCTGAGGTGGTAGGAGCAGGGGACAGACCAGGACGTCCCACCTCCAGGAGCAGCTCCAGCCAGGGTGGCAGGAAGTGCTGGCACCTGTGCCTGCCAGACTAAGGGTTTGGCCAGTGCAGAGGCAGTGGATGCAGGGTCCCCATTTGCCTCTGAAGTGAGAGCTGCAGCCAGGTCAGCACACCATGGACAGGCGAGCAGGCCCCTGGCCAGCAGAGGGCCAGGGCAGAGGTAGGAGCCGAGGCATCTACCTTGCAGTCACTGATTTCAGATGGCTCCATGCTACATGCAGAGGCCAGCCTCCTACTGAGCCTCTAATTCCACACGGATTCTGAATTCGGCACCTTTTCCTATAATTCTGGACTCCAGATAGCTCTGCACAACCTAAGTTTTTGGTAGATCCTTTGGTGCTAAAACTTGCCCAGCTAGCACTCACTCCCCAGCAGAGACTGCCGTGAGCCAACAGGTGCAGAACAAGGTCATTTCTAGTCCCACCAGAGAAACGTCAATGTGCTGGGAGGTTTGCTGCCCCAACCCTGCTGGACACGGTGACCCCCAGGGCCACCCTGAGTACAGGGGTTCAGGAGATGGCTGGAAGGACGGGCACTGCCAGGATGTCCTCTGCAGACGAGGATCAGAGAGGCCTGTGGGCTGAAGCATCCCCCCAGGTCCAGCAGCCCCAAGGGTCAGAGCTGAGACTGGGCCTGAACTCCCAGACTCCCTGCAGGGCACAGGTAACTAGGAAGGAGGGAGGAGGAAGAGGAAAGAGAAGAGGAGGCAGAGGGAGCCCCTTCCTCTCCTGGGAAGCAAAAGACTGGTTGCTTCCAACTCAAGAATGGGGACACACACATGTCCAAGTGCCCTGTGTCTGGGGCAGAGGACTCCCCTGTTGGGGAACAAGGTGACCTTCCTCAAGGGTCGTGTCCACACGTATACTCTCAACTTCAAAGCCTGGAAGACCTGGACTGGGGCCTGACCCCATCATGGGAGCCTGTCACTTCCCTTCTCCGGGCCTCAGTTTCCTCACCTATGAAATGGAAGAAGAATGGCCCCAGAGACTGTGAGGATATTCCGTGATGGCGGGTTCGTCACCAGGCACATCGTCAGGGCTTGACTAAACTCACATATCAACGACGGCCTGTTCAAGTCCATCTGCCTTGTTACTGAACACCATGTGCAACACGGCCACCACCCTCACTCCTCCCAGAGCCCTGACAGGTGGCAGGCGGCCCCCTCCAGGTATGGCAGGCAGTGAGCTCAGAGGGGGCAGTCTTTCCTCCATGTGGCACCCCAGTAATGGGGCCGCAGGACCACGTGGACATGCTCAGAACCCCTCCCTGTCCCCCAGAGGCACACACCTATGCTCCGGGCTCCTGTGGCCTCCTATTCCCAGGCAGGGCCCCTGTGCTTCCTCGCACCTGCTGGGTCTCAGTGGTGGATGACTCCTCTGCCTCACTCCTTTCATCACAGCTCACTGCTTCGTCCTCAATCTCCTCCTCTGAGGACGACTCGGCGGCCACCATCTTGGACTTCAGGTACTCCCTGTCCAAGAGTCCCTTCTGTGCAGCTGTATTTGGCTCAAGTCCTTGCTCTGCTGAGAGAGCCGGGGTGGAGGAGGGTCACCTTCCTGGGCAACCAGAGACCTGGGAAACATAGGGCTGAAAACCTGGAGGGCGGCTGAGGTGCCACAACCACCACGACCAGGGCCCCTGTGTCCAGTGGCCCCAGGAAACCCTATGATGGGCAACGAGAGGACGGAGCTCTGCAGCTCTTATGATCATGCCACACACCCAGGGTGCCACGGCTTCTGCCAGAGCCTGGTTCTCTCCTGTACGGCCCTCCACAGTCACTGCTGACCCGCCTAGCTGGGTTACGTCCAGGCACAACGTGTTAGAGAAGGCATAGGTACAACCAAGGCCTTACCATAGAGGAACACACTATGGCGTCTGTCACCACAGAGGGCCGCCTGTTCCATCCTGGGCAGGGGCAGCTCTCATTCATCTGAACAGCAGGACGGTGCCAAAGCACCTCCAGCACGTCACTGTCAACATGCTTTTTGCTGCACTCTGGACGTCCCTATCCTGCTACCTGATGCTAGACATGCTGTATAATGTATGAGGAACACTTGGTAATATGTCAGCCACTGAGGAGCTACGGACGGGGAGCCACGGAGGCCGAGGAGTGTGCAGGGTGCCCCCCATGCTCGCAGGTTGCTGGGACTGTGTTCTAGCCTCTCACACCCGGCAGGGGGCCCTGGAGGCTGAGGAAGGAACCCGTCTCCCCTCCCAGGCCTGTGAGCCCAGCAACTTTGGCTCCTCCCTCCCTGCTTTCTTTGGCCCACTCAGGGCCACGTCCGCCCCTCTAGCCCCTGCTCCCTCTCCTGAGCCCTGAGATGCTGCACCCTTGTCTGTGACCCCTTCTCTGTCCCCTGCTACTGTGTCCCCCCAAGTCCTATGAGTCCTTCAGATTCCAGCTCAGCATGGAAACTCTGCCAGACCTACAGCTCACGCTGTCTTCATCTTTAAACCAGCCCTGACTCGGACCCCCAACCAGAGCTACCAACCTGTACTGCAACTGGTTACTCACTACCATTAGCTGCCCCACACTGACCTGTGGGGACAAAGGCTCACCCCCAGCAAGGCCTTCCCAACAGCTCCCCTTCCAAGCCTTCCTGTCCTCTCTGTCACCAATGATGTGATCCAGGGGTGCTTATCTGAAATTGCTTCTCCCCTCTCACCAGGAGGACAGCTGATGGTTCCGTGGGGGAGGGGCTCCTCTGCCTCCTGCTCACTGCCATGTCATCAGTGCCTAGCACACAGCATGTGCTCAGTCAATCCTGTTGATTACTGACTGAGCAAGTGACCAGAACAGTCGCAGCAGACTTGCCAACTAAGAGCTCAAGAGGCGTGTTGGTCTGGCCTGTGCCTGCAAATAGGCATGGTGAGCGTACACACAGGGCAGGCAGGCTGGGCAGGACAAAGGCGCACAGGCACGGAGGCCCTGGCCTCACCTGCTGGCTCCTCGGCCGCCTCCTCCTTGCTCTCCTGCCCAGAATCAGAGTCGAAGTTCAGGTAGTCGCTGGTCAGCTTGTTCTTCCCTATCAGGGTCTCTGTGTCCAGGGCATTGTTTGCCCATGTGGCCACCTGGGTCTGCTTCTGGTGAACTGACAGAAACTCCTGTAACTCACTACCTTCCTTCAGCTGGTGGCACTGGAACCAGGGTGGCAGGGAAATGGGGGGAGAAGAGGTGGAGGCTGCTCAGGTGTGGCCCGGCCATCCTAGCTCTCAGCAGGACAGGCACCCTCCCACCTCTTGTGGGCCCTGAGGGTCTGCAGGTCAGCAAAGAGGCAGAGTGGACTCTGCAGGATGAGGAGACCAGGAGTCCACAGGGACAGGGACAGTGGAGAGTGGGGCACTCTGCTTCCTGGACCAGCCCTCACCCTTAGACCTGCTGCCACCCGCCCTCTCCATCAATGGGACACTCACCTTCTCCAGCTCACTAGGGACCTTTCTTTTCTTGTCATCCTTAAAGCAGAAGGCGCAGATGATGAGGGTCGCACGAAAAACAGGGAGGTGACCCCACAGTGCCCGCAGTCCCCCCAGAAGCTGCCCAAGAGTGAGGCTCAGCTCCCACACGGCCACCTGCATACTTTCTTAATTTCCGGGGGGACAGGGCCTCGCACAGGCTTCTCAGGCTGCCTCGGTCTCTGGGCATGTCTGCTCCAGGCTCAGGGTTTCGTCGGGTCCCCAAAAGACTTGCAGAACTCCACCTGCAGGAGAACAGGGCCATTTTCACACCTGACGCAACAGCCAGCAGCCCTACTGGTGCCCTTCAGCACCTGGGGACCTGGGCTTCACAGAGGCAGCTGGCACTGACTTGCTGAGCTGAGTGAATGACTACCGCTCCAGTCTTGGCTGGTCCCATATCACTACACTGGCTACCATTTACTGAGGTGTCCCGCACACAGGTGCTCTCGAGTGCCCTGCAAGGACTGACCAGCTGAGTCCCTGACAGTGGGCAGCAGAGCTGCAACTCTCCCCAGACCCCAAACCAGAAACCGGGAGCACAGAGATGTGAGGGAGCATGGCTGGGTGACCAGCTCATAGGTGACAGAGATCTCAGGTGCCTGGGGACCCAGGAGCCTGAGGTTTTAACCATCCATGTCAAAGGATGGCTTAGAGGATGACATAAGATGCAGGCCACGTGCACAGCTGGGCAGGGGCAGGGACGAGCGACGGCTGCAGGGTCACTAGTGAGTGCGAGGCAAGTGCCACTGGCCTTGGAGAACAAGCATGGGTAACAGGGAGCCCAGGGTGGGCGCAGGGCATGGAAGGGAGCTGAATCCATGGACCTCTCCAGACCCAAGGCCGCCTATACTGAAGGTGACTGTGGAGAGGGCTGGTCCTGCTGGGAGCCCAGGGTGACAACTCCCAGGCAGTTAAGGTTGCCCAGGTCACCAACCCCTCCCCCAAAGAAAAAGCCTGCCATCTCAGGTCCATCCTGTGTGAGGACGTTCAAAGCAGTTGCTCCTATAATAACGGCAAGTCTGTGGTGCCAAATCCAAATACCAGAAAGTCTCTGTGAAGGTTAGAGGGAAATGACTCCGACTGCTGTCATCAGAGAGCACCATCAGCCTCTGGGTAAAACCCGTGCCCACCCCACGCCAGACCACGGGATGCGGCTGCCTCGATGGGCTCTCGTGCCCATCACTGGTTTCTCTTTCTCAGCAAAGCACTGGGGACATTTTATCATGTCAGTGAACATTTTATCATGTGGGTGACCTGAGTGGGACCTCCTTCTCCAGGAAACTTCCCGACCCCTCCCTGGCCAGGGTAGGTCCTTCTCTGTCTTCCCAGGGTCTCTGATGCACTGACCACCCTGACCACAACAGCCTGTGCAGAGGCAGCAGGCTCATGAGGACAGGGACCAGGGAATGGCTCTCCCGAGAGTGCGCTGACAGGCAGGATGATGCCCACCTGTGGCTCCCAAGTGCCCTCTCAGTGGGCAGCACAGGTGCCACCCGAGGCTTCAGACGTGCCTGTTCTCATACCTGACAGCCCACCCTGGGTCGAAACTCAGGACAGGCCAGCCACAGTTTGACTCGTTCTCAGGAGATTCTTACGAACACAGAAGAGTGGGACCTGGTAAGCCGGCCAAAGGCCTCACAGCCTGAGGAGGACAGCCCTGGGACCCACGTGCTGGGCAAAAGGTGGATGGTGGGTGTCACTCTGGACAGGCAGGTAGGGTGAGCCTCCTGCCCACTCACTGTGATCCAGGATGAGTCGATAAAGCTCTTGTTGAAATGGCTCAGTGAGGTCTGAGCCTCTTCCTCAGACTTGAAGCCCATGAAGCCAAACTTGCGGAACTTGCCGTCTTTGGTGAACTTGAAGCTGCAGTCGGTCATCATGCCAAAGGCGGCAAGCAGCTGTCTGAATCGCTCTTCCTTCATCTAGGATAGAAGGTGGGGAGGAGCTGGTGAGGCCTTATAGCGAAGGGACAAATGGCTAGAAACCCGGGGCTCCAGGATTCTCTAGGGGTGGCCAGAGATGAGGAGGTGGCAGCATGTGCTTTGCTAGTCAGGCCAGCTCTGACTCTAACACTCACTAGCTACGTGCCCTCTACTCACATCAATGGTGAAGAAATGAGAATCCCAAGGGCCATGTGATGTCATCATACCCTATGGGGCTGCTACGAGGTCAAGACCAAGTACAAAATCACCATTATGGCACTGCTTAGGAGACACTTAAAGAGGCTGGTCAGAAGAAATGAGAGAGTGAGCATGCAAGCTCTGTGTGCCAACTGTGGTGGAGGATGCCGCCAACTCCCAAGGCGGCCACACCCTAAGCCCTGGAAATGCTGGTCACACACCACACACGGCACATGGGATTTTGCATATGTGATTTGATTAGGAGTCTTGAGATGGGGAGATGATCCTGCATTATCCAGGTCCAAAGTAATCACAAGGGTCCTTACAAGAGGGTGACAGGGGAGTCAGAGTCAGAGAAGGAGATGTAAAGATGGAAACAGAGGGAAAGAAACTGGAAGATGCTGTGCTACACTTGAAGACAGAAGTTCAAGGGTGTGGCTTGGAGTCCAGGGAGGCAGGCAGGCTCTTGAAGCTGAAAAAGCGAAGAAACATATTCTGTCCTACAGCCTCCAGAAGCACAGCAACCCACCAACACCTTGATTTAAGATGTCTGACCTCCAAGACTGTAGGAATAAATAGGCACTGTCGAACCTCCGAGGTGTGGCAAGCTGCTCTGGCAACCATGGAAATCTGACAGGCTGACGTTGTTACAATCTTGTCAAGTGGCCCCCATTCCAGGCAGAACTGGCTCCTGGCTTCCAGCATTCTCACGACCCCAGGACCACCCTCACAACTTAGCAGAGAACTATGTGGGTGGTAGTGGTACTAAGAGGCACCTGGGGGCCACAGACAACCTAAACCAGCTTGAAAACACAGAAACCCATAGGCACTGGTGGCCCAGGAGGAAGAAACTTTCAGAGGCAGCTTTGTAGTAACTCTGATCTCACCCAAATGCCACACTCACCAAGTTAGGAGTTTTTATGTACATTTTAGAGAGGAGAAAATGGAATACTCGGAGGATAAATGACCTGCCCAAGTTCTACAGAATCAAGGGCTGTGTCGGCTCAGATGTATAAGTGAACTCATGCCCCCCATTGCACAGGGGGCCTCGCTGAACTCTGACCCCATCATTCCGCTGCAGGGACTGTCAGCTCCTCCCTGTTCCCACAGGAAGCCTCTCCAAGATCCCGCACCGTGGGTCAGTAACCAAACCCCGCTGGGCTCCCACAGTACCTGCCTCATATTTCAGTCCCTGCATTTTGATATGGTGTCTGTTTCCTCTGCTACCCTGCAAACTCCATAAAAGCAGGGACCAAGTCTTGTCCACTTCTGTCTACACTGTCAGCAACACCAGAAGCACTCATTACTAAATGTTCATCTGTTGGAAAATAATTAAGTGCATGCAATTATGCTAAGAGAGACAATAGGGGTACTGGTCAGAATTGCAGTTCTAGAACCACACTCCTCAATTCAGTCCCTCTTGTATGAATTATCACCTGTGAGTGACTTCAGGCCAATAACTTTGCCTTGATATGCCTTGGTTTCTTCACTTTTAAATGGATATAAGAGTAGATCCTGACTTGCAGGGTTATGTGAGGATTAAATGAGTTACTGTATCTAACGCATCTGGAACAGTGCCCAGCACATAGTAAACTCTCCAAGGGCTAACTACTGCTGTTACTGTTTGTTATTAATTCTTTCATTCATCAGGCAAGATGAACAACAGAAAGAAGCCGCCACACTGAGGGGCAAAATGAAACTAGGAGAGTAAAGAAGGGTAGCATGCCAAAATTCTCATCCAACTAAATGAAGCATCCGGAGATGCTGTTTAAAGTTGATGGATGGATCAATAATAATATCTTAAAAGTATTCTACTTAGGGTAAACAGCAGGATAGTTAAAAACAAAAATACTTAGAAGTTGGCGGGAAGGAATAGATTATCTAAGGTCCTCCTCTTTTGTAGTAGAGGGAGTCAGCAGTTAGTCCCTGGGATAAACTACAGGGATGAGCAAAGTACCTGGGTCCACAGAGAAGCCTATGGAGAGCCCTTTTAAAAACAAACCATTTGAAGATGGGTACTCCCAGAGAGTTGGAGCAAGACTTTACTTCTCATTTTATATACAACTGTCCTGTTTTCATTTTTTAAATCATGTGGCATAAGTCCCTCCCACATGACAAAGAGGAAAACAAAAACCTAAAAATCCATAATAAATGCGAAATGGCTCCTTGAATTCTCTTTCCAGGGAAAGAGACTCCCCAGAACAGAGGCAAGAGTTCAAAAGACATTCTCACACCATCCAAATGGCTCACTTTGTACTGGGGTCATGCGATTCCTGGCCACGCAAGTGGTGTGGGTGCTCTCTATTCAAGAACTACAGTGAAAGAGGAAAGATGACCACTTCAGTCCATTGCATCCAGAAAGACATTGCCACATCCATTCATCCATTTCTTCGAGTGAGGCTCTAACAGGACAGGGTCGAAGGGGGATCCCTGGCGGGAAGCTGAACACCGAGAACAAGGGGTGCAGGCACTGAAACAACAGCTCTTCGCACTAACTCTTTCCTCCTGTTCAGCCAGAGCATCTGCCTTAGAGCCCGGCAATTGTCCGCCACCGTCCACACATCCCCGAGGGCCATTCGCCTCACCTGTGCATGCAGCACCCTGCGCTCCTTGTCCCCCTGCCACGATGAGCGAGTTTAACACTAAAACATCCCCAGCAACCAACCAGGTGTCTGGCCCAGAAGAGAAAGGAAAGCTGGAAGTATCAAGAAGTCTGAGGAGGAGGAGATTGATATTGATCTGACGGCACCAGAAACAGAGAAGGCTGCCCTTGCCATTCAGGGCAAGTTCCGATGATTCCAGAAAAGGAAAAAGGATCCCAGCTCCTGAATGACTAGCCTAGGCCTTCACCCTGCTACCTTCTTGCCCTTTCTCTGTAGCCCTGACTCCCATGTATCTTGTCTCTCTATTCCTCTGGCCTCTCATTGAAGCAAGTTCAACCTTTAAATATTCTTTTCTCTGAGCCTCTCAAGACATCACAGCAGTAGAGGTACAAGGGACACAGAGAAGATGAAGATTTCAGTTAGCAGCCTCTTGCTGGAGGGTGGATCAGTTTTTCCTTGGGCTTAGGCTCTCTCATTAGTATATACTCTTGCCCTGTGGGGTTGGAGAACAAGAGATTTTGAGGTTGAGAGAACCCCCCTGACAATGTGGGAAGGAGGAGAAAGCCTTCAGAGTAAGGTGCCCAAGGATGGGACATAGGCACTGTTCTGCCAGTTGTAACATTCATACTTAAGGTAACATTTCTTTCCCATTCAAATTCTTCTGCACCAACACCTCCAACCTCCCTTCTATGATCAAAGCCACAACAGTGACCTAAGCCTGCTTTCCCCCCACGTGGGCCTAAATCAAACAGCTTACCACATTAGTGCATGCTGAGTAGATTAGTTCCAAGGAAGGGAGACTGGGACTGGTAGAGACAGGGAAAGGTTTCCTTCATCTTCCAGTCTAACACCACAAAAGGCACAGGTAATAGAGGTCCCAGGAGACATAGGCAGAGGAATGAAGAGTAGGGTGGTTCAAGGGAGAAAATAAAAGTGAAGAAGGGGAAATCTCTGAAGACACAAGTTATTGCCAGTAAAAGTGTACTACAAGGACAGTTTCATCAGAAGCCTACCAAGTGCTGGGTTCTGTGCTAGGCTCTAGGCAGACAGGAAAGTGCAGCTGGGATAAATGGTTTAAAGTCCTTGGCGGATATTCCTACCTGTCCCAAGGGGGTTGTATGAGGGTGGGGATTAAAACACAGGTCCTCGGAGCCATAATCCCCACAAGCCTCCCCAACAGACTCCTGAATGGGAGGGCATTACAAGTACCATGATGGTTGAGACACTGAGCAACAAGAAAACGTGATCATATAGAGAGACTGGGGAGCGGCACCAGGCAAAGGTTGGCATTTCCCTAAAAAGAGGGTTGTCGGGATTGGAGTCAGGTACCCACGGACTGGTTGGGAAATCTTGGGCAGTCGCTATTTCTCTTTCCCAGCAGTCAAGTGGGAATAAACCCAGGATTCTGCCCCTTTAGGGTTTCGAATCCTCCCAGAGTCCCACCGGAGAGCGGAAGCCCCTCAATTTTCTCCAGGCAATTCTTCCCCGCAGCTCCCGGCGGGCCCCACTTTCAGGGTCCCCAAAGCTGGCTCTTTACTCACCCCATTCGGAGGTTCTTCACCATCAGTCGCGACATGGCAAGTCCCGCTGTTTTGATACCAGCCCCAGCGGATAGCATCTTCCCACAACTTTCACGCCGCGGCCGTGGGCGCCACTATCTTCAGCACGCCGGAACAAAGTCACGTGGCCTCGTTGTTGACCCGCTCACCTGGAAGTAGCGTGGCCAAAGCCGGACCTGCTGGAGGAGGTCACACCCCTAAGAGGCGGGCCTGTGCGCTTGCGTTTTGCGCAGGCGCAGGATCTGGAGCGGCTCCCGGAGCCTGCAATGCGGCGGTTCAGTCGGCAGGGAGCGCGTGTTCCCAACACCCACGGGGAATTGCTCAGGACCTGCTCTATGCGGAGCGCTAAGCAGGGCATGTGGTTTTGTGTCCCTTTCATATTTTATTTTACTGTTGATTCCTAAGACAGCCCTGAGAACGGGGGCTAGATTAGGGATCCTTGCCTCCCTTTGGAAGTTGGAGAAATAGGCTTTCTAAACCCTGCAGCGTCAATGGTGGAATGTACACATTGGAAACAAAATCCCATTTTGCAGGCGGTCAACCTGGCACCCGAAGAGTGAAGCTATTCCATAGAAGAGCGGAGATTGGAGGCAGAGGCCGCCTAGAACCCTGCAGTGAGCACCGGTATCATCAACTCCAGTGCCACAAGCAGATGCCAATTCTGGCTGAGCTTCTAAACCCTCGCCTGCCAATCTAGCAGGGAGTTCTTGACCAGACTAGCCGGGAGTCTTTGCACTTACTTTTGTAAAACTGGGGTAGTTCTGTACTGTTAAGAAGGGAACAGGTCCTGGGTGTCATTCTACTGCTTCTCTGAGCATCCTCATACCACTGTTGGAGGGAGGAGGGTGGCCTGTGAAAAGCCACCATTTCCTCTCCAGAATGACCTGCACTTCCTGGCCACTTCCCACAGTGCCTTGGCATCCCTGACCTGATTTCCCCAGCTTTTGTGATTTTCTTCACTTGAAAGGCCCCCTCATCCTTTTGGTTGTGATTGGCGTTAGCAGCTTTACTGCAGTATAGTCCACACCCCATACAAGTCGCCCATTGAAAGTCACAAACCCTGGTCTTTGTAGGTTTGCCAAGTTTTGCAGGCGCCGGCATTGCCCTCAATATCGAAATGTTTGTACATCCCCCAAAGAAATCCTGCACCCTTCAGCTGTCACGGGCCAATTCCTGCTCCCTTCACGTCCTGGAAACCACAGGGATTGACCTTCTGTCTAAACGGATTTGCCCACTGGACATTCCATGCAATGGGATCATGTGACTCGTGGTCTTTTGTGACCAGCCTCTTTGATTTAGCACCATGCTTTCGAGGTTCACCTGTGGGCAGCGTGTGTGAGTGCTTCCTTGCGTTTCTTGCTGAGGAATATCTCCTGTGAATAAAGAGCATTTCCTCATCCATTCCTCTGTGGACAGACATCTGGGTGGCTCCTACCCGGTGGCCACTGTGGATGACGTTGCTATGAACTTTCCAGTGTTTGTGTGGAACGGTGTTTCCATTTCCCGGGGGTAGATTCCTGGGAGAGGTATTGAGGAGCCACACCCGACCTTTCCAGAAGCGAGCTGTTGTCCACAGCAGCTGCACCTTGTCCATTCCTGTCAGTAACACATGAAGGTTCCAAGTCCCCATCTCTTCAATTCTAGCCATCCTAGTGGGAGTAAAGCCGTATCTCACTGGGTTTGGGTTTTCAGTTCCTTGTTGGCTCCTGTTGTTGAGAATCTGTTCCTGAGCTTTGGACTGTTTTTGTATCCTTCTGAAGCAACCCCCTCTCGTTCTCCAAGACCAGCTCAGATGCAGTGTCCTTGAACCCACCTCTTCCTCGCTGAGTTCCAGATGCCTGGACCTCACGCGTTCGCCCTACCATGAGCACACAGAAGTCGCTACCAGAACGTACTCGGCTGATTCAGGGCTACAGATGGGGTCCCTTGGTCTTGCCACGTCATGGTGCCCAAGGGGCCTGAGCAGATCTGTCTTTGCAAAATGTCACAGCAGGCACCAGGAGAAGGCAAGTGTTCATCAATGAAGGTCTGTAGATTCCCAGGGTCCACGCAGCTGGTGAGAAGAACCAGATATGCGTCCTCAAAGAACACGCACCAGTCAGCATGAAGCAGCTGTCTTAACCAAGGGGACCTCCCTGGACACAGTCTCAAGAAGCCATGTTTTAGAAGAGTGAAAAGTGGGAGAATGGAGTCCCCATCATGTCTCTGGCACCTATGGATGTCACCCTACTTCCTGTTTCCTGTTGCGGCCACCCCTAGGCTGAGCCAGCCATAGACCAGAGATAAGAGTGCCAAGGAGCACACAGGAAGCTCCCAGGCACAGGGCAGGGCAAAGGAACAGGGACCCGTCGGGAGACTACTCCCTAGAGAGTGACCAGCACCCAGGACAACCTTCAAGCGAAGAGCCAACCCGTGTGTGATGAGTTCTGTCACTGGGTGGATGGGGAATGGGGTGTGGGGTCCCGTTCTTGTGTGCTGGGGCAGCCCTACCTTTGGGAACCATTCACGGTCAAGGTTGGGAGGGCCATTCCTCCTGGGAACAGCCAGGGTGAGTCTGCCCCTCCTGTCCCTGGCTTCCCGAGGTTGGCAGGCTCTCTTTGGTATTGCCTGGGTCATAGATGCATCACATCGTCTTGCCTACAGAAGCACCATCAGGACGGCGATCATGTTGGCCTAAGCCGTCCTAGCGAGCACATGTCAACCTCACCATCCTATCTCCAAATCATGGTGCCACGAGGGGCACTGGCAGTTAGGACTCTCTCCTCTGAGTTTGGGGTCATTCAGCCCACAGTGGTGACATAAGCCAGAATCATCTCCAAGGCCCCAGGGAAGGGGGGGCACCCAGGAAGTGGGTGTCTGGCTGGAGGGATGTACCCTTTGTGTTGAGTAACCTTGGGTAATTTGGTTTTTTCACCCCAGAACTCCAGAGACAGCACATATGGCCCCGGAGCAGCCACACTGGTAGCTTTAAGTGAAAGGGCCGTAGGGTGGCAGGTTCCCGGGAGCTGCTGTAACAAATGACCAGAAACCAGGTCTCTTAAAATAACAGATATTTGTTCTCTGATAGTTCTGGAGGCCAGAAATCCAAAATTCAAGCTGTGGGCAGGGCTGTGCTGTCTGAAGTCTGTGGGGGAGGACTCTCTGGCCTCTTCCAGCCTCTGGGGACTCCAGGGCTCCTGGGCTTGTGGCTGCCTTGCCCCAGCCCCCCTGTCTGTCTTGTGGCCTCTCCTTTCTGGTGACTGAGTCCACCCTTCGTTCCTCCCTGCCTCCAATTAGATACTTGCCACTGGCTTGAGGACACTTTCAATCCAGGACGATCTCATCTCAAGATCCTCAATTCCATTTGGTGACGTTCTTAGCCAGGGATTAGGGTGGGAACCCGCCTGCTTTGTAGCGGGTCACTCTGAAGACCAGACTAACCCTCTCTGCGTCATAGATGTCTGTTCCTTTAACACACAGGCACGCCTAACTGTGTACCCCTCATGGCCTGGTACACAGCAAGCATCTATTCCGAAACAGCCAGGAGAGAGGATTCACAAAGAAGTGATCCATGTTCCAGGTGGTGGATAAGTCACTTATCTGAGGACACAACTCTCCTGAGTCAATTAAAAAGAATTAAATTTAAAAATATACCCTCGACCCTGGCAATGCAAGGGGTCGTCCATCATTTCAAAATCATTCATTTATTCAACAACCATTTTTATTTATTGATGCATCTTTAATTAAATGTCCGTGGGGGCTTCTGTGCCCCGTGGCCCCGTCAGGGTGCCCTTGGTGGCCGATCTGGGCATTGGCCTTGGACTAGGACAGTGGGGCTGCCCCAGGACCTGACTGGCTTCATTAGCTCTGTTTATGATTCTCGTGAACTGCCTTTATTTAAACCTGCAACTAAATATAGCCTTCCCTGAAGACATTCGTGAATGAGAAGGTATTTTAAACGTATTAAAAGAAAATGGGAAGCTCTTTACAAGAATCTCCACATCCCAAGCTGGCCCAGGAAATGTGGCTGCCACATGTCAGGGGCAGATGGTCTGCTCCTGGGCCCTCATTAACCCCTCTGCATTGTAGAGCGTTCTTATTAGCTCAACAGTTCCCCTCACATCTGGGGGTCCCAGGACCCCTGCAGGCTGGCCTCTGGGACTGTGCCTGGGGACCAAGTCAGCCACAGAGATCTGAGTCGGCTCCCACCACCATGGAATGTCCCGAGGTTTAGAGTATTCGGGGCCCCCCAGGGAGCTCATGTCCCAGCCAGAGAAAGGCCAGTGGCAGGGATAGATGATCCCAGGTCTGGGAGGAGGTGGAGGCAGAGATGGCCACTGTTGACTTCTGCCATAGGTTGGTGGATGAACAGGACCACCATTCCCCAGAAACCTGGGCACTGTCCCAAGACCCTCTCAACCCCTCAGCCCATAGAGTGCACCAGCCACAAGCTCATCCCCTTCCCATCTTCTCCGTGGTCACTGTGACCCAACCTCATTGTGGGAGTTTCACCCACAGATTTAGTGGCTGAAAGTCATGGACATCCAGAACCTTCAGTTCTCCAGGCAGAACCCCAGACCAAGGGGAGGGCAGGCTGCTTCCCCCTGGGGCTCCAGGATGGCTGGGTGCTTGCCTTTCCCAGCCTTGTGGGGTGCCTGCCCTCCTAGCTCCTGGCACCAACCTCCCTCCACAGAGCCAGCAGTGAGGGAGTTTGATGCTCTCCCTCTGTTCTCTCGGTCCCTGCTTTTCACTCCGGTGCTCTTACAAGATCCCTATTGACCCCACTGGGATCAGGGAGGAGATGTCTTTGGGGGTATTATTCAGCCCATATTGTCCCCACAGCATCCTCTTTGGTCTCCCTGTTTCTTCCTTCTGTTTCCAGTCTTGTTAAAACCAAAGCAGGAACTGTGGCTTCTCAGCCTCAACCTTCCAGTGCATCTTGTTTTGGACCCAAAGCAGATCTCACTTACTCTGTCCCTTGGTTTCAGCCACTCCTGCCTCCCAGTTGGTCCTCAGTGCCACCAAGAAACCTCCTGCCCCAGGGCCTTTGCAATTGCTGTCTCTGATGCCTGTACTGTGCTTTATAGGGCCCCTCCTCACTCTGCTCAGTCTCTGCTCCAGGTTCTTACAGCGAGGCCCTCACTGGCCATCCTACATGAATGGGCAATCCCAGCTCATCCAACCCCACCCCTCAAGGACACTAGGGGACAACTAAGGGAATCCGAATAGACCCTGGACCTTCATGGCCAACAATGCAGCCACACTGGCTAATTGTGAGGAAGAACCAGAGTAATGCCAACGACACTGCACAAGGGGTGTACCAGAACTTTCCATCCCCTTCTCACCACTTTTCTGTAAATCTAAAACTTACTCAAACACGAAGTTTGTTAAATGTTCTCAGAAGACATTTTAAGTGCAGGGAAGGCGGGCGCAGTTGGTCTGTGTGTCTAGATGTGGGTGAGTCGCTAAGGAACATTTTGAACCACCACCAGGGCGGACTCTGCACCTGGCCTTATTTTATTTCCTCACCAGTTCGCCGACGAGTCTTTGGCTGTGAAGTCAGCTCGTCTCCAGGGATGGTGAAGACCTCCGTGGGGTGGTTGAGGGGTGTCTGCGGGGCTCTCTTCTGTCACACGTTTTCCCCTTTGCCATTCATGAGTCACGCATAGGTTTTTGGAAATTTTGCCAGTCTTGAGGAAGTCTCGGAGACGGCCACATTTGGAATTTTTAGGTGTAGAGAGATTCCCGGGGCAAGCTTCTTCCTACCCATGGACACACAGAGGAAGAGGCTCAGAAGGAGGGGACCACTTGGCCAAGATCACACAGTGGAGACCAAGGCCAGGCTCAAGCTGGGCCCCTGCCCTTTCCTACCTGAGGCCACCCTCTGGGTCAGGAAGTAGGAAGGGTGGAGACAGACACTGGAGATGGTTGTTCTGGGGTGTCATCACCTGACCCCATCAGTGTGGCCCCAGACTTCCCTGCCCACCATCCTAGGAGGTCTTCCAAACATCAGTCTCCTATTCCTGGGCACCTGCAGGGTTGCCTTGAGGGGTCCTGGTGGCTAGGACAACTTGTGACCAGCTGTGTGGAGATCAGACTGCTTACCTGGGGCAGCTAGGCCTTGATCTCCCTGCAGGCCCAGCGGGGGCTGAACAGTGATGTGGGGGCCCCTCCTGCTCTTGGCAGTTAATATAAATATTCATCTGGAAAGTGCAGAAATCATCACACAGGGTGTGACTGGGGAAAAGTCCAAGTCATTCGGTTTTTGGCACCAGAGATTGAACCCAGGGTGCTCTACTGCCCCAGACCTTTTATTTATTTTTTTATTTAGAGACAGCTTCTCACTAGGTGCTTATAACCTCCCGGAGGCTGGCTTTGAACCTGCAATCCTCCTGGCTCAGCCTCCCAAGCTGCAGGGATTACAGGCGTGCACCACCATGCCTGGCTAAGCCAGACTCATTCTAAGAAGACAAGCGGGGCTGTTGTCCTGGGCTGTGGAGGGTGCAAATCCCGGTGCCTCTGATCCTGGCTAGCTGGGACAGCCATCAGGGATGAGACAGGGTTTGGGGGTTCACTGCTCTTCCTGTTTACAGTTTCCATCTGCTGGGGCAGACGCCTCTGTCCATCCATCCATCCATCCATCCATCATCCATTCATTCAGGTATCTGTGGGGTTCCTGCCCTGTGCCAGCCACTTCCGGCCACTAGGGAGATGGCAGTGGTCAGGACAGACGAGACCTTGCCTTCGTGGGTGCTAGTCTAGTGGACAAGCCTGAAGTTCAGACAGGATACTAGGATCGTCGTTGAGTATGTTGATTGTGGGCCAAGCACTTCATCATGGTGGGCACCACACTGGAAGAGAAGGTGACCATGTCTCCAAGGTCACATCTAAGGCTGCCCCCTGCCTTTTCTTTTGGAATAAGCAATGCTGCCATCTACCCAACTGTACTCTCCCCTCATGCTGCCGAGGTGAACCCTGGAGAACCACGACAAGCACTAGCTACTCCTGAGATCCTCAAGGACATGGAGCCCTGGAAAGAATGTGAGTAGTTGTAGGACAGACCTGGGTTCAAATTCCAACACTGACATTTTGTGCTGTGTGACCTTGGGTAAATCAGTCACCTTCTCTGAATCTCTTGACTCACTTGTAAAGCAGGACCAGCAACACCCACTTTTGGGGTGGTGGTGAGGATTAGAATGTATTGGTACTGTCCACCACAGAGCCGATAACAGTAACCACAAAATGACATTTTTGTTGGGTCACACAAACCTCATACCAACCCAGGGATATAGGGACAGCTATTATAGATGAAGCGGCCTGAGCACAGAGAGGGGAAGTGACTTACCAGAGCTCAAGGAGCTGGAGGTGGTAGGCAAGGGTTTGGAACCTACCTCCTGGCCGCTACACTACAGTGTCCAAGCTGCTTATGGAATGGACCGGTTAGTTCCATGCCTCTTTGCTCACTTTAGGTTTTTGTCTCCGCTGCAACCCGCAAAGACCCTTCTCATTTTCTCTGCTTCTGATTGGCCAGGAGGCATCTGCACTCAGACCATCTTTGTGCATGTTAGGAAAGCATCCTCCAGTTCCTTGCATTGGCCAGTATGAGGCGCCAGAGGATCACGGATAAGCCCAGCAGAGCCGCAGATTCAGGACGCAGCTGGGAGGCTGAACCTCCTGCCCAACCTGGCCGGGTCACAGTGGGTGAGGCTTATTCCTGATTTTGCCCCTGTAGGGAGACAGAACCCTGCTCCCTTGCCAGAAGGACTCTGCTCGACGTGGCACCTAGCTGCATAGTTGGTAAATATTTCTGCTTACATGAGTGGATTTGGACCTGTGAGCAGCCCGGGGAGTGTAAGAGCAGGTAGCTCAAGACAGGGGTCTGCAGGGAGACAGTGCTGCTCAGGGGTCCAGGCAGGGAAGCAGCCATGGAGTTCTAGGGGATGTGGCTGGAGGATGAGCCCAGAGGCACAGGGAGAGTAAGGAAATGCCAAGGCACAGTGACCTGGGACAGCAAGCCCGGAAAGTGGCCCCCATAGGATGTTCACGCCCTAAAAATAGTGTCTTTGTGGATGTGATGAAGTTCAGGGTCCTGAGTTGGCAGTGTCCTGGATCGTCTGGGGGTCCCTGGAGACTAGGCCCACACAGGAGGATGCTGGTCATAGCCCAAGAGATGCAGAGCCTCCTGAAGTGGGAAGATGCAGAAGACGTGAGCATATAAACGGTGCACCCCCTCCCCTCTGGCGGGGGATGCCCAACGGGACTCAGGATCTCTGGGTTCTCTTTTTAGGGTTAGGCCCCTGCCTCTTTGGGGCAAGGAGGAGGAAGCCATTAAATTACTATGATGTCACCAAGCCTGAGAATTGAGTCTCTGGGCTCCTTGGGGAGAAGAGCCAGTGAAGCCAGGCTGGGGGAGTTTTTCCATTTCTTGGAATCCACTGTCCTCGCAGAAGGGTGTCCTGGCATCTCAACCCTGCAGGGTGGTCTGCCTTCTCCACCTCAGTGCCTCCTGAGTGGGTGGAGTTGGTGAGGCTTAAGGGAGGCCATTAGGTTCAGGGGTTCAAAGTCCAGATGCTAAACTTGGAAGCTGGGTGTCTTTTGAGTAATTACTTAACCTCTCTGAGCTGGCATGAGAAGTTATCCCAGTACTCTCTCCACCAAGATATCAGAGTAGTGCCATGAGGACAAACCTCTTGAATCAAACCTGGGTTTCAACGCTGTCTCAGCCATTAGCCAAACATGTGACCTTGGGGAAGTCACTGCACCTCTCTGAGCCTCGGTCTGCTCACCTCCCTTGACTATTTGCTGGGGGCTAAACCGTGTTCTCCCCAGAGAGATATGCAAGTCCTGATTCAGAATATCTGTGTTTCTGTCCTTAGTTAGAAACGGGGTCTTTGCAGATGTGGCCAAATTCCGATGAGTTTGTGTTGGATTAAGTGGGCTCTCGGCCCGTACAGCTGGTGTTCCTTTAAGAGACACTCAGGGGGCTCCTCATGGCAACAGAGGCATGGATTTGATCCACAAGTTCCTGTCTGTGGCCAGGTCAGTCAAGGACCAACAGCAACTGTGATACTGAGAAAAACACAGACTAGTTTCTCCCCAGAGCCTCCAGAGGGAGCATGGCCCTACAGACACCTTGGTTTTGGACTTCAGGCCCCCAGAGCTGTGGAGAATAAACTTCTGTCCTTTTAAGCACCTAGCTTGTGGCTCTTTCTTCTAGTAGCCCCAAAAAGAGGACATGCTGCCATCCTAGTGATGAAGACTTGTGTGATGAATTATCCCCAAACCTGTCGTGTCAGTCAGCCTTCCGGTACTGTGATAAAATCCCTGAGAAAAGCCATTTAGAGGAGGAAAGATGGATTTTGTCTCATAGATCCAAAGCTTTCAGGGCCACAGTCGACTGCGGCTCCATTGCTTTTAGACCATAGAGAAGCTGAGCAGAAGGCCATGGAGGAGGAAGCAGAGGGAAGAAAGGGGTGAGGGACAAGATACACCCCTAGGGCACATCCCCGAGGACCCACTCCTAGCTAGGTCCACTGGTGAGGACAGCCTGCGTGGTCCTGTCACCCAAAGCCCCACCTTTCAACACTGCTGCATTGGGGGCCAAGCCCTCAACACATGAGCCTCAGAGACAGTCCAGGGTCACACGGTGACGCCTGTGTAAAGCATCCATTTATATGCTCACGGATGCACTTGGGTCAGAGGTAGTCCAGCTTGCCTCTCTGCCCAGTGTCTGGGCTTCAGGGACCGCCCTGCTTCTCCTCAGGTCCCTCCTGGCAGGACCTGGCCTCCCAAGGCGTTTTCCCCAGGAGTGATGTGCAGGAGCAGGGCCCGGCGCAGTGGGGTTGGTGGTCATACCCAGGGGCTCAGGGAGATCTCCCTGTGAGGCGCTCCACGCTCCTGAGCACCTTGTTCTTTGGTGGTGGGCTGCTGGTTCAGAAGCGTCATTTTTCCCTTGGTGAAGTGGAGGATGCATTTTGAGTTTCTGTGAACTGGAAGCACATTCCATTCCCCTCAGATGGACAGGGGATGTGGACACTCCCCTCTGGCTCCTCCTCAGCCAGATCCTCTGCAGGCCCTGCTTGTGGGAGGAAAGGCCAGCCTCTGTTTGCAGCCTCCCTGGCTTCTCTCTGGCTGCAGGAGCATGCTGCCCATGGGCTGGTGGGGTCCTGGTGCATGTCACACTGTGTCTCCCTGGCATCCCCACGTCCCCCTGCTCCTGGGCTCAGGCCTGGCCTTGCAGTGGGTAGAGGTCAACTTTGGCTGCTGTCTTTTTTTTTTGGTGAGAGGGAGTGCTTTCTCCTTTTCCCTGCCAGCGATGCTGTGGATGTATGTATCCAACTGTCTGCATAAGAGGGGACAGCGGGGGTGGACTGTGGCCCCACCCTGTTTGTAGGTGGAAGACCTGGCCCCCGGTGTGGCTGCATCAGGAGACAGGGACTTTATCAAGGTAATAGAGGGACAGTGAGGTCACAGAGTGGGCCCTAATCCAGTAGGACTGGTGTCCTCATACAAGGAGGGTGACAGAAGCCCTTGGTTCACATGGAAGGAGTTCTGGGCCACTTCAGCCATCATCCCCACATTCCAGACAGGAGAGAGGAGGAGGAAGAGGAGGAGCAGACGCCCTGGCTGCAGGTGGGATCCCTGCAGAGGTATCTTCAGGATCTCTTTCGAGGGCGTGTCTCCCAGCAATTTATACCTGCTCACCATTGGCCAGAACTCAGTCACATGACACTGTAGCTGCATGGCATGCTGGGAAATGTAGGTCTACAGGCAGGCAGAGGGCCTCCCCCACAACACACCAGGGCCTGAGGGAGGCGGTGGGTGAGGTCTTTTGTGCATGAGGGTGTGTCAAAGGGTCTGCCAGAGGCGTCCAGGGAGAAGTGGCTCAGATCTGATGGTGGCAGTGGGGGTGGAGTGGACGGGCATCAGGGTCTCAAGACTGGTGGGGAGTGTCCCCAAGGCTTTCTGCCTCTGATGCTGAAGGCAGAGGAGCAGGGCAGGACCAGAGGCCCCCTCCAGCCACCTCACGAGGCCAGGACGGGCCCTATTCCACAAAACGGGGACACTATTGAGGCTGCCAGGAGGAAAGGGGGGCTTAGGACACCCACTGTCTTCAGGGCCACACCCAATGCTGCATCAGAATCACTGGGTGCAAGAAATAATCCCAGGAGCCAGATGGGAAATGGAGGAAAAGTTGGAACCATCTGTCCTTGGATGACCACAATGTGGGGCTGCCCCCCTGGGATCTTGCTTCATGGCCTCCTCCACTCTACCCGGCAGGAAAGCATATCCTTTCTGTGCTTCTTTTTTATTTTATTGTTACCCTTTTCTGATAGGAATCTACTCAGAGAGGTTGGGGCAATAGTTGTGGCCACACAGTAGCTGCTATTGCTGACCACACTCACAACGCAGGCAGTATTCATAGAGCGCGCCAGGTGCTGAGGTATGTT
The DNA here is from genome assembly GCF_902686445.1 of Sciurus carolinensis. NCBI lineage: Eukaryota > Metazoa > Chordata > Mammalia > Rodentia > Sciuridae > Sciurus > Sciurus carolinensis. The sequence goes on from NW_025920152.1 coordinate 407,296, forward strand.
CCAAGCACTTTAAAGTACCACCTTAGCTCCTTTAGGGAGAAACTTATGATTCCCATTTCATGGATGGGGAGACTGAGTCTCAGGGGAGTTACCCACAGTCCATCATGAGGCTAGGCAGGAGTGCTGACATCTGGAACATTCCAGTTATAGTGTTACTCTGCCTCTCCTGGAACACAGGCAAAATATTTGTCCATTCAAAGATCTGTTAGGTTCCTGCATTATCTCGAGCTCTTTAAGTGCATGATCCCATTTACTCCTGTGCAAGCTACTAACATCAAGAACTGTTATTACGTCTATTTCACAGATGAGGAAAGTGATGCCCAGAGAGGTTGAGTGACTTGCTGAAGGTCGCACAGCTGGAGAGTGGCAGAGCCAGGATTTGAACCCAAGACCTTCTGACACTGGAGCTTGGGCTATTGCTCCCACTTTGGTCTACAAGTATGGCATGCTGGGGTGAGGTCTGGGATGAAGTGCCAAGTCCAGAGGGCATGAGAGTGACCAGCCCAGCCTGCCTCCTTCCCATGTTCTCTCTGCCCCATGGACTTGCCTCACTCCCATGTACACAGCTGCCAGGGATCAAAGTCCTCTCCAAGATGTATTTGCTGTGACTTCTAAACAAACGGGTGTTACAATGTAGCTAAGAGAAACACTGAGAGGACACAGTGTCCAAAAATCAAGAGTCCATTAAAGTCCTGGTGATGAATCAACCCATCTTTGGTCTCATTGCTCTCAGGGGCAGGAGGCGCAGAGCGTGGAAGCAGAGCTGCGGGTCACATAGGGGCACTTTCAGAGGCCGCACCTCCTCTCCTGCATCCATCCATGCTGGGAGAACAGTCCTTCAGCCCATGAGCCATAAACCCACCCACACACACACACACACACACACACACGCACACACGCACACCCACGCACACACAAGGGACAAACAGGTGCTGTCTGTGTATCCATCCTGAGGGGCTCATAGGCACTGTCCTTTGAGCAAAGTCACCTGTTTGACACACAAGGCTGAGGGCACAGAGCAGGTGACCAGAGGAGCTTTCAGCACTCAGCAAATGCCCATCCATCAGGGCAGTGGGCAGGGACTGCCCCAGGGGTGACTGGTAGGGAGAGGGACCCTGTGATCCTGTGTGATAAAGGGTAGAACTGGGCCGAGCAGAGCTGAGGCTCTGCCATGGCAGCGAGGGTGGTCCAGCCCTTGGTGGGAATGTCCAAGTTGGTTGGAGGATTGCGTTCCAGTTGGTTTTGGGGGGTTATTGCTCCTGCCTGCTAGCTGATGGAGATTCTGACCGTCAGGATTGGTGGTTTATGTGACGGTTCTGAGACAGAGGCTGCGGCTAGCGAGGGAAAAGAAATCAGGACACCTATGAATTGGCCTTCCTCTCGTCTTGGCCCTTCTTTTCCAAAGGCAGGTGGCTTGTGTAAAGTTTGACTGCAGGAGATAGAAAAATAAATGGGTTTCCTTTAGCATATTTCCATGTCCAAGCCTCTGCGGTGGAGAAGACACGAGATCATGAGCTTAAAGCGCTTGCTCAGTAAGTAGAGTTATAATTCTCAGATTCTCAGCTACATGGTGCAGCTCTCGGCTGCAGACCCTGGGAAGCTGGTCTGCACCCCTCATTCAGGGATAAATTCAGGGTTGGGACCTTTGTTTAAAGCTTGCCTGTATTGCTGGTTGTGGTGGTGCACACCTGTAATCCCAGGAACTCGGGAGGCTGAGGCAGGAGGATCATAAGTTTGAGGCCAACCTCAGCAACTTAGCAAAAACCTGTCTCAAAATAAAAAATAAAAAGGACTGGGGGTGTAGCTCAGTGGTACAGCACCCCTGGGTTCAACATCCCAGTGCTGGGGAGGGAGAGCTTGTCTGTGTCAATGTGCTGGTCATTATGCACTGTCTGGTTGAATCAAATTATTCCACACAATTTCAATACACTCAATTTTTATTTGGCAATTTTAAAAAGAGCTTGTAGTATCAGGAGAACAGGATCCAGTTCACACCTTTCACCTAAAATAGAATGCCCCATTGCTGCTCACGTGACATTTACATTTCACTTCTCTGTGTACCAGGAGGGTTCGGTACTGGGTGGCTTGGATGCCAGTCTTGGAGGACAGTGTGGGGCTCTTCCTGGGGTGGGGTGATGGAAGTCCACCTAGGCCTGAATAAGGAGTGAAGGTATTTTGAATCCTGACCCCCATGAGCTATGGAGCATGCTAGTAAATGCTGACCAATGGTTTTCCAGGAGACAGGGACATATGTGTGTCGGGGTGGGGGTTACTACTGTATGCATCAGCCTTTTTTGCTGCTGTGATGAGAAGACCCAACAAGAACAACCTAGAGGAGAAAGTTTATTTGGGGCTCATGGTTTCAGAAGTCTCAGTCCCTAGATGACTTGCTCCTTTGCTCTGTACCTGAGGAAGGAACACTGCTCAGGACAGGCCCCTCAGGAGGCAGAGAGACCTCCACTCCACAGGGACAAGCTATCCCCTCCACAGGCATGCCCCAGTGTCCTGCCTCCTCCAGCCACATGCTACCTGCCCAGGTTTATCCCTGGCTAGTCCACTCCTCTGGATTCACACACCAATTAGGTTAAGGCTCTGGTGGCCCGACCATTCACCTCTGAGCTTTCTTGGATGATCTGACACACAAGCTTTCGGGGAACATCTCGTATCTAAACCCCAACCCTGCATCATATCGATCGCCCGTTCCCGTGGTGCCAACATGCATGCTCCAGCCAGGCAGGTGCCCGGCCAGGAAGCTGCATCTCTGGCCTTATCCATTAAGGTGTGATCATGGCCACGTTCAGCAACTGTCTCTGGAAATTTCTGAGCATTCAGTGAGCTGCCATAAGGAGCTGGTGGGTTCTTCGTGCCTCAGTTTCTGCACCCAGAGAACCCAGGACAATTCTACTTTCCACAACTCCTGTTGTGCGAATGGCTCAGCAGAGACACCCCAGAAAGGCAGTTGCCGTGATCCCTGGGGCTAGTGGGGCATGGGACACCACCCTTCAGCACATCATAACCCCCCCTTTTGCCTATGGGAAGCAGAACCAGGAGGAGAGACTGTGGGTGGGTTTTCCACCCGCCAGTCAGGTTACAGGTACTGGGCTCCCGGCCTGTTCCAGTTTGGTATCCATCACCTCTGGGACTGTTTATGTAGTTACATTGCATCTGCTAAAAAGTCAGTGTCCAAGTAGGCATGCTTTTAAATTTTTTTCCAATTAAAAAAATTTAATAAAAATCACATACATTAATTTTCCAAAATTGAGATAAACCTCTTTCTGGAATCCAGTAAACCTTGAATACATCTTAGGTACTATCATTTGAGAATCTGCCTATAAATTGTGCCAAATTAACCAACAAAGGCCCAGTCACCGTATTGACCCCTGCATAATCTTTTTTTCTGCCCTCTGTTCTGACGGTGTTTTAAAGATGAAATCTCATGAGGTCATCTCGTCTATGCTGCTGGGAGCTCTGCTTTTTATGTAATTATAGCAGGAAAGCTGACCCTTGAGCACCTGGGAGGCCAGGAGAATGCTGGGGGCATGTGAGCAGAGGGCACCCTCACCACCAGCAAAGCTCTGCTGGCCTCCTCGCCCACCTCCAAGGGGCTGCCTCTTGGCCTGAGGCAGGCCCAGGGTCCCCGGATCTAGCTGAAGCATGTCCTGAGCTGAGCACCAGTTTCTCTGCCATGACTGGGTCCTCCTGAGACCTGCAGCAGCAGGCAAGGGCCCTGAGCCCAGCTGGCTCCCTCCCTCATACCACCCAGTGGAGCCCCACCCAGAAAGGCTCCGTTTCACATCCCATGTCTGTCCCATCAGGCTCCTGTCCTCTCCAGAGCATCTATAATGGTGTGCTCTGGGGAGGGTCCAGGCAACAGCTGCCTTTGATCAGCCCAACATCTGGGCTATCTGGTGATCAAAGATGGGAACTCTATGACAGCCCAGACTTGGCGGGGACTCAGCCTGGCTAAAAGCACTGGTGGGGGAGGGGAGAAGAGGGCAGGGGTGAGGCTGAGCAGGAAAGGGGATGCAGGGCCAGGGCAACCCACCCCAACCCAGAAACCCACCAGGAAGGGCAGCAGCTAGGAGCATGGACCATGGTTCTGTGACCTTGACTCTTGAGGCCTCAGTTTCCATTTCCGTAAAATGGGGATAACACCATGTCCAAGTGAATGAAGAAATGTGAAGTGCTTGTAACAGGGTTCTCTGTGCTGTTACTGATCTTCCTCGAGCTGGTGGGGAGAGAAGGGCAGATGGTGGTCTTCCCAGATGCTTCAGTGCCAACTAATTTTGGGTGAACCCTTCCTTCCAGGCCTCCATTTCCCCACCAGTAACACAGAGAACCAGAGCAGACTTTGGAACCAGGCAGAGATCATGTCTTTCCTTTCAATGGCTGGAGGAACCAAGGTCTCGCTGGGGGCGATCATGCAGTGAAAAACCAACTCAGCATTTACACCCTGGGAGTGGCGCCCCATGGGAGACCTGGGCTCTTGCTCAGGGGTGTTGAGTGATCCAGGGCTCCAGGCAAGGCTGCTGGAGTCTTGGCATGAGCCAAGAACTCCTCCAGCTTCTCCTACAGCTTGGAATCGATTCCCTCACTGAACAGCAGCAGCAAGTGATCTTCTATTTTGCAGGTAAAAACTCTTTTAAAGAATGGCACACAGGAAGAGTCCACACAGCCACCTCTGAGTCACAAACCAGACACTCCCAGGAGCCAGCCACCTCAGTGGAGGATCAAACATGACCAGCCCCCTGCCACACCCGGGTGTTCCCCTCTGGTCACTGCCCTCCTTGCCATTAGGATGCCCATTGTATAGTTGAGAATACTGAGACCAAGAGCATAAGCCAGTTGTCCAAGGCCCCTTGCTGGCAGGTGAGGCTTCAAAGCTCCAAGCCCGGGTAACAGGTCAGGAGCACCTGCTCAGGTAGGGCTCCTCTTAGGCTGGCTCAGCCCCAGGGATGCTGCCCTTATTGGGATGGGGCTCCTGGGAGAGTACCTTTGTTTTTTTGAGGAGGGACCACCTGTTAGGGAAGTCAACTTGCAAATACTAGCTGCAGAAAGCCTCGGGGCTTTGGGGAAATAGAGCTATTAGGTAGCCCAGGAGGAGGTCCTCTTGAGCCCTTAAGCCCCTAATCCATCTGGCTGGCCCCCAGCTCTTAGGAACTATGAAGCTGCTCCAGTCCCTGCCCCCCTCCTCTACACACCCTCCCAATCTGTCCCCTGGAAGTTTTCTTTGTCCCCACGAGAGGTTGGAGGAGGGTAGATGTGCTGTTGGCACCAGGCAGAAGCCCACTCCCTTTCCCCTGTGGAATTGCCCAGAAGGTATTAGCTCGAGTCTGAAAGCAGAGCCTGAGGCCAGGGTTCATGCACAGAGAGTAACCTTAGGAACTGATCCACTGAGCAGGACAAAGGTCAGAGTAGGAGCCGGAGGACTGGCCACACTGCAGGCCCAGTCACACTGCAGGCCCAGTCACACAGCAGGCAACTTCTCAGAATGTCAGGAGTCTTATGACATGCATTTCAGAACTGTCTGCCAAGGATCTGAGGAGAAGGATCCATCAGTTGACTCCCATGTCTGTTGGTCAAGGTGACCCTGTGGCTATTGATCTCCCCACTCCTAGGAGGAGTGTTGTCATGGGTCTTGCCTTGTCCAGGGTCTCCATGAACCTTGGGACAGAGTCATCACAGAGTGACCACAACACAGTTGGGCTGTTACCTGCAACAAGCTGGTGGCAGCTGACCTGGAACCAGGGCCACATCTGTGTGTGCATGTATGGTGGTGTTGGGGCTGTAAAAGGCTGGTGTGAGCTGATAGGAAGAGGTGCACAAAGGGGTTTGGAGTCCCTCGGTGCCACTGGGAGGCCCTGCGGAGGCTGTCGGCCAAGGCTGGCTCTGGCTCACCAGTCAACCTGTCCCTCCATGCCCAGCCTGCCTTCCCCTGCCTTGTGAACACTCCATAATCATTCCAACAGCACAGGATGGCAGCTGGTCCTGCCAAGAGACACCCTTTTAGAGACCAAATTGCATTTCCCAAATATTCATCTGCTGAAGTCCTACATTCCGGGGCTGGGAACAGGGTCCTTGCAGGTGTAATGCCGTATTAGAGGAGCAAGCCCTAAATTCAATATGGTGGGTGTCTCACAAAAAAGGAGAAATTTGGGCACAGATACATGCGTACCAAGAGACCCCCACGTCAGGATGAGGCAGAGGTGGGGCAAAACATCTCTGAGCCAGGTCTCCCAACCAACAGCAGAGGCGAGGGAAGAGGCCCTCCCAGCCCTCGGGAAGAGCGACCCTGTGCATGCTGTGATCCCAAACTTCCCTCCTCCAGAATGGAGAGATGATACTCGAAATTGCATCAGCCGCCCGACCTGGTGTTCCATTGAAGCAGCCCTTACCAGGTAGGGAACCTAGGGATGCAGCAAATTCCATACCAAGGAGGGGTGCTCTGGTCTTGGCATTTGTTTTGGGTCCTGGTCCTCCTGGATGATCACACTGAATGGACAATCCTCTCTTCAGTGAATGAAGGTCCACAGCAAATTTTGGAAAGAAATTCTGCAGCTCTCAAAGTGCCTTCCAGCTCGCGTGTGGCTTACAGAACATTCTGGGGATGGTTAGCTTCTCAAAGAGGCAGAGCTACTTCTCAGGGATTGAAGGAAGAGCCCGGCGGATGAAGCCCAGCAGATTGGATGCACAGGTGTTCTTTCTTTAATGAACAACCTTGGAGACATATAAATCACGTGCAGGGAGAGAAGTCTGCAACCTTTTATGAGGCCAGGGGAAGGTATGGCCAAACCAGTGGTGAGGATTTGGGGTGAATAAATAAATATCCACCAAGGTCACGCCAAGCTTCTAACTCCTGGTGGATGCTCAACCCACAAGGGTCCTCTTCTGGGTCCGGGGAAGAAGGGACATCTGCATGGGATTGGCACTTTGCAGATCAGAAGGCATGTGGGTTATTCATTTTAACCTGATTGACCAGCAGATTCGCACTGTTGAGGCTCCATGCAAATTCCCTTTCTTTTACTCCTTCTGGGACAACATCCTAGCTCTGTGAGCTCTTGCATCTGTGGCTGCAGCTGTGACTGTGTTTGGAGGTCGGCTCAGAAATTTCAGGATGCTCTGCCTGTAAGCCCAGGAGCTGACAGTGTGGGAGCATCTGGACCCAACACCGCTCTTGTGGGGAAGCACAGCCAATGGCCAATCAGTGCAGGAGACTCGAATGTTGGGACAGACTCAGAGCTATAATTTACATGGCAAAGCTCCCCTGAAGAATCAGGCTAAGCCTTGGCTTTGCTGAAATCTCACCCTGGGTTGGCTTCTTCTTCCCTCCTCATCTGTTGGATTCTATGGGTGCATTTCCTCAATAAATCACTGGGGAGGCTCCTGGGGTAGTCACGGCTCCTTCCGACCTGCAGAAGGCAGGAGGTTTGTTCCCTTAGGAGCATCCCAAGTTCCTTCTTGAATATCCTGGGTTGTCTTCTCTGGTCTCAACGGCACTTGCTGGTGTGAGGAGAGAGAATTGAGATTTATGGGAGGGAAGCAAGAGGGACGGTGTCTGCCAATCAATCAGGCAATAGGGAAGATGATGCCATATTGAACAGGGGCTTCTCCATCTTGGAACTAATGACATTTGTGGACCATCCTGGGCACTGTAGGATCCTGAGCAGAATCCCTGACCTCTGCCCACCTGAGTTGGGGAGCATGTCCCCGGTCACAACAGCTGAAAACATCTCTAGACATGCCCAGTGTCCTCTGACTGAGAACCATTGCATTAAACCAAGGCCCACAGCCCTGTAGTCTCCATCTCCAGCTGACTGGCTTGATTCAGCCCATGTTGGTTCTCCAGAGAAGGTAAATGAGGCACTGGCAGCAGCTAAGTGGTGGGTGCATTGGGGGTTAGAGGTGAGACGGGGCAGGGGTCAGCATCTTTGACAGTGTGGACCTTATTGATAGGACTCATGGTGGTTCCTGGCAGGACTGACAGTGTGGACTGATTTTGGCAACTGAATCACCAATATGTTTGAAAAGACCCTGGGTGAGCCATGTGTGTGTGTGTGCTGTGTGTGTGTGTGTGTGTGTGTGTGTGTGTGTGTGTGTAGTTAGGATGATTTACCAGCCAAATTGTTTTTCCAAGAACAAACATGTATTTCAGCGTGCAGGACTTCAGAAACCAAAATCAGCAGAGTCCCAGGTAAGCTGGGACAGTTGGTCCACTACAAGAGGAATACAGCTCATTCCACCTAATGTGTGAGGATCCCAATGCCTGAGCATGGCCTCCAGATGGTAGGTGGCAAGCTTCACCAGGTGGAGTCCTGATGTTTACGTGGTGATAAACAGGCCAGCTGAATGAAGCATGCTCCTAAGGACCTCCTAAGTGTATTGGAAGTTGCCAGTCAGTGACAGTTGACTTAAGCCCCAGTCTGGAAGAAGGGGAGACTCTGCTTGACTTTCTGTGCTTCAGTCACATGGCACATTAACAGAAGCCCCTGCCTGTCTGCCTCTGCTGTTGGACACTCTCTGGAAGTACAGAAACCCTGGCCTCTAGCCTTCCTGCACTCCCATCTCCCTACCCCAAAATCTCTCTCCATGTTTCCAACCCACAGAGGCTCCAGCTCCCTGGGAACCTACCCTGACTCTCTTCTGCATTAGCACCAGAGATGCAAACACACTTCTAATGACAGGACTATTTTGAGAACTCTCCTCGCTGACTCTGCCAAGACACAAGGTGTCTCCACCTTTCCTCTGAGCCTGGTGCCCAGCTGTCTGGGAGAGAACAAGCCACTTGTGAGCCCTATAGGGAGCCCTGCCCACGGTGGTCCATCGGCATCTCTGCAAGATGACCTCCTCTGCCCTGGGCTTGGCCAGCCCCACCCAGAGCTGGCCAGACTGTCCTGGGCTCCCTGTGGCTCAGGGAAGCAACAACACTTCTGTCTCTGATCAGGGTTCTGAGTCTTCTCGGAAACGTTCAGTGATGATATTTCAAAAACCTTATTCTACTTTTTTTCCAAAAAATAGCCCATAAAACAAATCTGAGAGCCAAAGGAAATGCGTATTGGTTGGGGACTGCCCAGGTATGGGCAGGCTGACAAGGAGTGACCTCTCTCTCTCTGATGCTTGTAGAGACTCTGTGGCAACTTGGTTTTCTGTTCTCAACTTTTAGGGAAGATTATTGTTATTTTTCAACTGTGTCACTTAGTGATCTCTGAATCCCGGGAATATCCCATTAAGTCCCCTCCTGTCCCCTTAAGATTATGTAAAATCCACTCCCATTCCCAAGGGATCTGGGAAGAGGAGTCCGTCGTATCCACTGCTGCTTGCTAGTTTGGTGAAATTGATAGTGTGCAGGCTGGCCCAGGGCTCGAACCCAAGCATCCTGGACCTAGACCCTGTGATGTCCAGAACCACTGGCTTTTTGCCTATTTTTAAAAGGGACAGGAGCAGGGGTGGGGGTGTCTTCTATCTTAATAGGAAAACTTTGAAATGCAGGGCAGCTCAGGAAGCAACCTGGGCAAGCCTGGGCAAGCATGGCATTCAGGAAAAAGCCTCAGCCCCTGATGGGCAGGGGTGGGGGGCGCCTTGGGCTGACTCCCTGGAAGCAGATCTGGAGACAATGGAGGGAGGGAAAGTGGTTTGTGTTGGAGGGGAGCCCAGGAAGTGCTGGGAAGGGAGACAGTGAGTTCCTCAGGCCCAGCCCTCTGCAGGAAGTCATTTTTAGGTCTTATTAGGCTCAGGTGTGTTTGGCACGAGACTGATGTGGTGCTGTCAGCTGTGGGTAGTGAAGGCTCCCCATGACACAACACCCAGTGGCTGGCTCCCATTAGCACCACCCAGGGTCAAGTTTTAGTTGAAGCTGATTAATTAAGTGGACACACACCTCAGGGAAGGCTTGCCCACCTGTAGATGAGGGAAAGAGTACCCCATCCTTCTGGTTAGCAGCTGAATGAATGAGGGTACAAGACACACCTCCCAGCATCCCAGACCCCACTGTCCAGTTCAGGGACCAAGGGTCTCCTCAGACATGGGGTGTGACCACTCACCAAGATCAAAAAAAGAAATCGATATGACAAAATGCAGGACTTGAAGACAGAAATAATTCCCAGAGGTTGGGACAGGGGAACCCGGGAAGGCTTCTCAGAGGCAGTGATGGCAGAGGGAAACACTGGGGAAGGATTCAACATATTCAGGGAGGAAGGAAGGAAGTGGGAACAGGGGCTCTCGGACCTCCAGACAGCATGGCGGAGAGGTCAAGAGGTTGAGAAGCATTTTCCTGTCTGAGAAATGGGCACATCTGACCCATGCAATCCCACTTCTTGATACTTATCAAATAAAAAAAAGTGAAATGATAGTGATCTGTGCACGCCCATGTTTAATGCAGCACAAGTCACAATGCTCAAGTTATGGACCCAGCCTATGTACACATGATGGTGTTTTACTCAACCCTAAAGAAGAATGGAATTCTATCAATTGAAGGTAAATGAACAGAACTGCAGAACATCATGCTAAATGAAATTAGCCAGACCCAGAAAGTCAGGAGTTGAATGATTTCTCTCCTATGTGGGAACTAGAGAGGGTAATGTGGAGGAATATTTTCTTAAAAAAGAATGATGTTTTGGTTTTGGTATGAGATATCCCCTAAAAGCTCACATGTGAGATGATGATAGAACATTTGGAGATGAAATGACTGAACTGTGAGAGCTGTAACCTACTCAGTGAATTAATCCTTTTTTTATTGTAAACAAATGGGATACATGCTGTTTCTCTGTACATGGCATAAAGGCATACCATTTGTGTAATCATAAATTTACATAGGGTAATGTTTGATTCATTCTGTTATTTTTTCCCTTCCCCCCTCCCACCCCTCTTTTCCCTCTATACAGTCCTTCCTTCCTCCATTCTTGCCCCCCTCCCTAACCCTAACTCTAACCCTAACACTAACCCCTCCCACCCCCCATTATGTGTCATCATCCACTTATTAGCGATATCATTCGTCCTCTGGTTTTTTGAGATTGGCTTAACTCACTTAGCATGATATTCTCCAGTTTCATCCATTTGCCTGCAAATGCCATAATTTTATCACTCTTTATGGCTGAGTAATATTCCATTGTATATATATGCCACATTTTCTTTATCCATTCATCAATTGAAGGACATCTAGGTTGGTTCCACAATCTGGCTACTGTGAACTGAGCAGCTATGAACATTGATGTGGCTGTATCTCTGTAGTATGCTGATTTTAAGTACTTTGGGTATAGGCCAAGGAGTGGGATAGCTGGGTTAAATGGTGGTTCCATTCCAAGTTTTCTAAGGAATCTCCACACTGCTTTCCAGAGTGGCTGCACTAATTTGCAGCCCCACCAGCAATGTATGAGTGTACCTTTCTCCCCACATCCTCGCCAACACCTGTTGTTGCTTGTATTCTTGATAATCGCCATTCTAATTGTGGTGAGATGGAATCTTAGGGTGGTTTTGATTTGCATTTCTCTTATTACTAGAGATGTTGAACATTTTTCCATATGTTTGTTGATTGCTTGTAGATCTTCTTCTGTGAAGTGTCTATTCATTTCGTTAGCCCATTTGTTGATTGGATTATTTGCATTCTTGGTGTAGAGTTTTTTGAGTTCTTTATAGATTCTGGAGATTAGTGCTCTATCTGAAGTATGATTGGGAAAGATTTTCTCCCACTCTGTAGGCTCTTTCTTTGCATTGCTGATAGTTTCCTTTGCTGAGAGAAAGCTTTTTAGTTTGAATGTATCCCAGTTACTGATTCTTGCTTTTATTTCTTGTGCTATGGGAGTCCTGTTGAGGAAGTCTGGTCCTAAGCCGACATGTTGAAGCTCTGGACCTACTTTTTCTTCTATAAGATGCACGGTCTCTGGTCTGATTCTGAGGTCCTTAATCCATTTTGAGTTTAGTGTTGTGCATGGTGAGAGATATGGGTTTAGTTTCATTCTGTTGCATATGGATTTCCAATTCTCCCAGCACCATTTGTTGAAGAGGCTATCTTTTCTCCATTGCATATTTTTGGCCCCTTTGTCTAGTATGAGAAAATTGTATTTATTTGGGTTTGTGTCCTTGTCCTCTATTCTGTACCATTGATCCACCTTTCTATTTTGGTACCAATACCATGCCGTTTTTGTTACTATTGCTTTGTAGTAGTGTTGAAGATCTGGTATTGCTATACCCCCTGCTTCACTCTTTCTGCCAAGGATTGCTTTAGCTATTCTGGGTTTTTTATTCTTCCAGATGAATTTCATAATTGCTTGCTCTATTTCTGTAAGGTACATCATTGGGATTTTAATTGGAATTGCATTGAATCTGTATAGAACTTTTGGTAGTATGGCCATTTTGACAATATTAATTCTTCCTATCCAAGAACATTGGAGATATTTCCATCTTCTGATGTTCTCTTTAATTTCTTTCTTTAGTGTTCTGTAGTTCTCATTGTAGAGGTCTTTCACCTCTTTTGTGAGATTGATTCCCAAATATTTTATCTTTTTCGAAGCTATTGTGAATGGAGTAGTTTTCCTAAATTCTCTTTCTGAAGATTCATCACTTATGTATAAAAATGCCTTAGATTTATGTGCATTGATCTTATATCCCGCTACTTTATTGAATTCACTAATGAGATCTAAAAGTTTTCTGGTGGAATTTCTTGGTTCCTCTAAGTATACAATCATATCATCAGCAAATAGGGATAGTTTGAGTTCTTCTTTTCCTATTCGTATCCCTTTAATTTCTTTGGTCTGTCTAATTGCTCTGGCTAGAGTTTCAAGGAAGATATTGAAAAGAAGTGGTGAAAGAGGGCATCCCTGCCTTGTTCCAGTTTTTAGGGGGAATGCTTTCAGTTTTTCACCATTTAGAATGATATTAGCCATGGGCTTAGCATAGATGGCCTTTACAATGTTAAGGAATGTTCCCACTATCCCTATTTTTTCTAGTGTTTTGAGCATGAAGGGGATGCTGTATTTTATCAAATGCTTTTTCTGCATCTATTGAAATAATCATGTGATTCTTGACTTTAAGTCTATTGATATGGTGAATGACATTTATTGATTTCCTGATGTTGAACCAACCTTGCATCCCTGGGATGAAACCCACTTGATCATGGTGCACTATCTTTTTAGTATGTTTTTGTATGCAATTTGCTAAAATTTTGTTGAGAATTTTGGCATCGATGTTCATTAAGGATATTGGTCTGAAATTTTCTTTCCTCGATGTGTCTCTGTCTGGTTTAGGTATCAGGGTAATATTGGCTTCATAGAATGAGTTTGGGAGGGTTCACTCCTCTTCTATTTTATGGAATACTTTGAGAAGTATTGGAATGAGCTCTTCTTTAAAGGTTTTGTGGAACTCAGCTGAGAACCCATCTGGTCCTGGACTTTTCTTTGTTGGTAGGCTTTTGATGACTTCTTCTATTTCATTACTTGAAATCGGTCTATTTAAATTGTGTATGTCCTCCTTGTTCAGTTTAGGCAATTCATATGTCTCTAGAAACCTGTTGATGTCTTCGAAATTTTCTATTTTGTTGGAGTATAGATTTTCAAAATAGCTTCTAATTATGTTTTGTATTTCAGTCGTGTCTGTTGTGATATTTCCTTTTTCATTCCAAATTTTAGTGATTTGGGTTTTCTCTCGTCTTCTCTTTGTTAGTGTGGCTAAAGCTTTATCAATTTTGTTTATTTTTTCGAAGAACCAACTATTTATTTTGTCAATTTTTTGTATTGTTTCTTTTGTTTCAATTTCGTTGATTTCAGCTCTGAGTTTAACTATTTCCTGTCTTCTACTACTTTTGGTGTTGGTCTGTTCTTATTTTTCTAGGGCTTTGAGCTGTAGTGTTAGGTTCTTGTTTTGTTGAGTTTTACTTCTTTTATTAAATGTGCTCCATGAAATAAATTTTCCTGTAAGTACTGCTTTCATACTGTCCCAGAGATTTTGATATGATGTTTCTTTGTTCTCATTTACCTCTAAGAATTTTTTAATTTCCTTCCTAATATCTTCTGTTATCCATTCAACATATAATAGCATATTGTTTAATCTCCAGGTGTTGGAGTATTTTCTATTTTTACTCTTTCATTTATTTCTAACTTCAATTCATTATGATCTGATAGAATACAAGGTAGTGTCTCTATCTTCTTGTATTTGCTAACATTACCTTTGAGGCATAATATATGGTCTATTTTAGAGAAGGATCCATGTGCTGCTGAGAAGAAAGTGTATTCGCTCTTGGTTGGATGGTATATTCTATAAATGTCTGTTAAGTCTAAATTATTGATTGTGTTATTGAGATCTATGGTTTCTTTGTTCAATTTTTGTTTGGAAGATCTGTCCAGTGGTGAGAGAGGCGTGTTAAAATCACCTAGTATTATTGTGTTATGGTCTATTTGGTTTCTAAAATTGAGAAGGATTTGTTTGACATACATGGATGAGCCACTGTTTGGGGCATAGATGTTTATGATTGTTATATCTTGTTTATTTAAGCTTCCCTTAAGCAGTATGAAATGTCCTTCTTTATCCCTTATGACTAACATTGGCTTGAAGTCCACATTATCTGAGATGAGGATGGATACTCCAGCTTTTTTGCTGAGTGCATGTGCATGGTACGTTTTTCCCCATCCTTTCACCTTTAGTCTATGGGTATCTCTTTCTATGATGTGAGTCTCTTCCACGCAACATATTGTTGGATCTTTCTTTTTAAGCCAATCTGCCAGTCTATGTCTTTTGATTGATGAATTCAGGCCATTAACATTCAGGGTTATTATTGAGATATGATTTGTATTCCCGGTCTTTTGGTTCATATTTAAAATTCTATTTATTTATTTATTTATTTATTTTTTGACACAACTTGGTTCCTCCTTTATTTGACAGTTCCTTTAGGATAATTCCTCCCTTTGCTGATTTGCTTCTTTGTTTTTTATCTCTTCCTAATGGAATATTTTGCTGAGAATGTTCTGTAATGCTGGCTTTCTTTTTGTAAATTCTTTCAGAGTTTGTTTATCATGGAATGATTTTATTTCATCGTCAAATTTGAAGGTAAGTTTTGCTGGGTATAAGATTCTTGGTTGGCATTCATTTTCTTTCAGAGCTTGAAAAATGTTGTTCCAGGCCCTTCTAGCTTTTAGGGTCTGGATTGAAAAATCTGCTGATATGCGTATTGGTTTCCCCCTGAATGTAATTTGGTTCTTTTCTCTCACAGCCTTTAAAATTCTGTCTTTTTTTGTATGTTAGGTATTTTCATTATAATGTGCCTTGGTGTGGGTCTGTTGTAATTTTGTGTATTTGGAGTCCTGTAAGACTCTTGAACTTGATTTTCCATTTCATTCTTCAGATTTGGGAAATTTTCTGATATTATTTCATTGAATAGATAGTTCATTCCTTTGGTTTGTTTCTCTAAGCCTTCCTCAATCCCAATAATTCTCAAATATGTCCTTTTCATGGTATCCCATAGTTCTTGCAGATTCTGTTCATGATTTCTTACCATCTTCTCTGTTTGTTCAACTTTGTTTTCGAGGTTAAATATTTTGTCTTCAATATCTGAAGTTCTGTCTTCCAGCTGTTCTATCCTATTGGTTATGCTTTCTATGGAGTTCTTAATTTGGTTTATTGTTTCCTTCATTTCAAGGATTTCTGTTTGTTTTTTTTTCCATATCCCTAACTCTTTATTGAATGATCTTTTGCTTCCTGTATTTGCTCTGTTAACTATCGATTGGTGTGATCATTCAATGCCTGCATTTGCTCTTTCATCTCATCCTTTGCTTCCCTGATCATTTTAATTATGTACATTCTGAACTCCCTGTCTGTCATTTCTTCTGCCATGCTGTTGTTGGATTTTATTGATGTAATATCTAGATTTGTTTGGGGTATTTTCTTCCCTTGTTTTCTCATATTGTTCAGGAATCAGTGGGTCATTAAGATATTGCAGATTTCCTCTATTGACTTATACTGTCCCTGAAGATTGATAGTATATTCCCTCTTATCCTTCAGTAGCCTGAAGTCTTGGAGGAAGTTGATAATGTGGAGCTCCATGAAGAAGCTGCCTCTCTAGGGGTGGTGACACTCAGGTTGGGTATATTCCCTGCTAGTGGGCAGATGTGCCTCCACTTGTTGACCAATGGTCATCCAATGGGGAACTAGGCTGTGGGCTGAGGCAAGGCCTGTTTGGGCCTGTGTCTCTGGTTTTACCGTCCTTGTGGGAAAACCTCACCCGGCAGGGAAGACTCACCCGTGGGGAGGTCTCACTGGTCAGTTCCCCTCCTAGAGGTTCCCCTCAATCTACAACTACCGCCTGGCCTGGGCTGTCTTCCTTTGCAACATTCCCAGGGGCCCAGACCTACCTCCTGGGCCTGGGAGCCTCACCCTTTGCAGGCAAGTCTCCCTAGGCTGCCTCTCCTCAGAGAATCTGCCCGCAGTCCTGGAAACTTCGCTCCGCCCCTAGGCATGTCTCTGTGTGGCTCTTCCACCAAGAAGCGGGTCTTGGGACCCTGCTCTGGACCTAATCGCCTGGCCATGCGGCCCCTCCTCTGAGCCGCCACCTGGAGCCCCGTACAATACTCCGAGACCCAGAGACCTGCCACAAACCTCTTCATCCGGACAGCCGCCCAGTGTTCCGACGCAGTCACTAGGAGTCCAAGCAACTCACTTTGCATCTCCTCCTCCCACCAACCGCCTGTAGCCCTAGGCAGTCACTCTGAGTCCAAGTGACCTGCCCTGTTCCTCCTCCTTGGGGTAGGTCCCCAGGTGTTCAGGAGCGGTGGCTCCGAGACCGAGTGACCCACCGCGCTCCTCCTCCAGGTAGGCCACCGTTGTTCAGGAGCAGTCGCTTTGAGTCCAATCAACTCACCACTCGCCTCCTCCTCTGGCAACCGCCTGTGGCTCTGATGCAGTCACTCCTAGACCAAGCGTCCTGCCACACTTCTCCTCTTCCTCTGGGCAACCCCCTGGGTGTTCAGAAGCAGTCGTTCTGAGTCCAAACAGCTCACCAAGCAGCTCCTCCTCAGGCAGCTGCCGGGAGCCCCAGTGGTCGCTCCAAGTCCAAGCACTGTGCTGAGCCGCCTCCTCTACGATGATCACAGTGGTCCATGTTTACTGCTCCAGTGGGGGGGAGGGGCGTCTCGCCGAGCAACTCTACTTCACAAAGTTCCCTGCATTCCGGGGCTACCGCCCCATCTGGGCCGCCTCCCCAACGGGAGAGACTCACCAGGTGGCTTTGAGTTGATCCCAAGTCTCTCACTATCTCCTCTTTGAATCCTGCATCCTGGAGCAACATGAAATGCAACCACCCTCTAGTCTGCCATCTTGAAAACCAAATTAATCCTTTGATATGAACTGGGTGGTAACCGTAGGCAGGTTACCTACGGGGTGTGGCTGGAGGAGGGGTGGTCCCTGGGAGAGTGCCTTTGGGGGTTGTATTTTGTCCCTAGTGAGCAGAGTGCTCTCTCTCTCTCTCTCTCTCTCTCTCTCTCTCTCTCTCTTTCTCTTTCTCTCTATCCTGTGTCCCATGTCCTAGCCACTTTTCCTCTGACATGATATTCTGCCTCACCATGGGCCCAGAACTGTGGAGTTGGCCGACCACGGACTGAATCACTGAAACTGTGAGCCCAGACTTCTCTGAATTGTTCTTTTCACAGAAAAAAAAAAAAAAAAAAAACAGACTAAAACCGTCCATTTGTGCTGCCATAAAAAAAAAAAAATCACAGCCTGGGTAGTTAATGAACATCAGTGTATTGCTACAGTTCTGGAGTTGGAAGTCCAAGATCAGTGTGCCAACAAATCTGGGCTTGGTGAGGGCTGCTTCCCAGTTCACAGGTGGCACCTTCTGGCTCTATCTCAAGTGGTAGAGGGAGGGAGGGATCTCTCCAGATCTTCTGATTGCCATCTGCAAGGACCCCTCCCTGACCAAATCACCTTCAGCAAGGCCCCACCTCCTAACAGCATCACCTTGGGAGTTAGGGTTTCAAGTTGTGAATCTGGGGGACATAAACACTTCGACCATGGCAGGGAGCCCTCCTGCTTCATGAGCTCTAGACATCCTTGCAGCCTTGATCTCACCAGCACGTTTATATCATCTTAGATCTGATCCCACTAAGGAAACACAGCCACTAAATTCACACTAAAGTGTTAGTGACTGATAAAATGGGAAGGATAGCTCTTTCTTCTTAGTGAAATCTTGTCCCTTGGCAGTGAGAGATTGAACCTTCATTTTGATGTGAGAAGTTTCCCATGAGGACAGAGGAGAAGTCCATTGGGGGTAGGTTGCCTGGGAGCCAAGAAGCCCTGGCTCTTAGCCCAACTCTACCAATGGACATTCTGTGACCTTCACAATGCCACTGCTTCTCCTGGGCCTCTGAGTTCCAAACCTTCATTTTGTCAGTGAGAATTTCTGGTTCTCCTCCAGGTGTGGGTGCTCACCACTGCAGGCATCGTGGGCCATGAGAAAAACACAACAAAAGAGGAAGAGTTGGGTCTGCCTTCATCTGTGTCTAGCGGCACTGGTTCCAGTTTCGTGGTATACTTGTTTCAGGGCAGCAGGCTGGGGACTGAGACAACAGAAACTCACTTTCTCACTCTCCTGGAGGATGGAAGTGCAAGTCTCAGGTGTTGACAGGACAGCTATTTCTGAGACCTCTCTCCTTGGCTTAAGGATGGCATCTTCAAGTTCACATGACCTCTGTCTCTGCCTGGAAGGGCTCAGTTGGGTGGTTTCTCTTTGATCCACCAGGGGTCTACTAGGACAGCAGGATCCCCTTCCAGGATGGCTTCATCACACACCTACTTGGGGCCTTGGTGCTCCTGGCTTTCCTCACTCTCTGTGTGGCACCTTCTTCCCTCAGTCCTCCCCATGAAGCTTGGGCTTCCTCACAACCTGGTGGCATCAGCTGGGTAGGAGTTCTTATAAGGTTGCTGACTTGAAGAAAGATTTTGGGGGACCCAGATGCAAAGGTTCTAGGCCTTTTATGATCCAGATGTGGCAGTCTCCATGAGTCACTTCTTCCATATTCTACTGGTCAAATTAATAAAGATGCAAGAGGAGGAGCCATTTAAAGCCACCACCCTGGTTTGGTGCTCCTCGAAGTCTCTCCTAGAAGGTGTTATTTTGCTCCTCTGTTATATGAGTTTTGCCACCACTTAAATTCAGCCTTGTGCTTTGATATCCTTGGTGTAGTGCCAACATTGAGGTGGGTAGATTCTAAGGATTCCTGGGCAGATTTTGGAGAGGTCTGTCCCCCAGTGACAGGCATCTTTTGGGTCGGTGGTGAATGGAGGGGGCCTGGCATCACCTCTTCTTGCCCTCACTGTGACTCCCAAGTTAGTCTCACAAGTAGAAGCTTCCCATGCCCCACCCCCCACTTCTCTCAGTGCAAATTTAGATTTCTGGACTGGTCAGCAGAAAAGACCCTGAAATCAGGGAGCAGAAATGCTTAGCTGCCAGGGAAACACTGTGCAGGTGAGAATGCAGAACACATGTGCAGAGGCCCGGTCACCTCTCTGGGGAACCCCAGAGATCTGCAGGAAGCTCTTTCCAGCCCCCCACTCCCCGCTCATGCTTGAAGCAGCCCACCCCACCCCTGAGAGTCAGAAAAAACCTCGTGAAGAAAGGAAGCACTGGAGGGCATCAGGAGATCCAGGTTCTAATCCTGATGCTGGCCTGGTCCACCTGTGTGGTTCCCAAGTGCCCTGGATGGTGAGGACAGACGAGCCAAGCGAGGTAGGTTGCTCACTGTGCTTTCCTAGGGCTTCACACATGTGAATCCATCACTGCCAAATGGTGGAAAGTGTCAGGTGTTGTGTGTGTGTGAGAGAGAGAGAGAGAGAGGAGAGAGGGGGGAGAGAGAGGAGAGAGACAGGAGAGAGAGGGGAGACAGAGGAGGGAGGGAGGGGGAGAGAGAGAGAGAGGGGAGAGGGAGAGAGAGAAAGAGAGAGAAGGAGAGGGAGAGAGAGGGAGAGATGGCCTTTGGAAGGAGCTTGTGCCCTCTGGCTAACTCTGGGCTGAAGAGTTCCATCTATCCTTCTTTCTTGGAGCAGGGCTGCATCTGGGTCAGGGAGGAAGGGAGGAGGGAGGAGCACCTCCTGGGCCAGGCCTTCTCAGGAGCCAGCACAAGCCCAGAAGGTGCACTCAGCAGCGTGTGAGCTCACACAGTTTCATGACGACCACGTGGCTTTGGGTGAGCTAGGAGAAGACAGGGCCTCCATCTCTGTAGCGGACAATCAGGCCCAGCAATGCCACCTTCTGCAGAGGACTGCGATCCTGTCATTGTGTCTCTTTCTGGTATTGGGAGTGAACACAGGGCCGCTTTGCCCTGCCCCTTTGACTTTTTATTTTAAGACAGGGTCTTGCTAAGTTGCACAGACTGACCTCGCACTTGGGATCCTACTGCCTCAGCCTCCCAGGATTACAACAGGCATGTGCCACCTGGCCTGACCTGGAGAGTTTGGTGTTGATTACAATGAGCCCCGAGGATGGTGCTGCACAGCATGGACCCCTGGGACCCCCATGGGATGACAGGAGGCCATTAGTGTGTAAGAAATGCAATGCAGAGGGGGAGGGGGGAGGGAGATGGGGCTGAGGAGCCTGCCTGTATTTTTCAAGGTGCAGCAGAATCTGCTGGGGAGTCCGGGAATGTGTAGCTTTGGCTTCAGGGACAGGGTATGCATGGGATGTAGCACCAGGGTCCAGCCTGTGTATGTCCAGGGCTAAAAGCACTTCAAACCTGGGACCAGTTGCCAGGGCAGAGCTGTGGGCAGAGAGCCTGAGGAGGGGGCAGGACCAGATCCCCTTGAACCTTTCAAAGCACATGGCTGCCCTCCTCCAACTGGCCCAGGGGTGCCTGTTCCCCTTGAGCCTGTGTTACCATGCAAAGCACAGGCAGCATCCTGGGAGGAGGCGAGCATGGAGTCCAGGTGGGCCTGGGGTCAGGGGCAGCACTGCTCTTCTCAGAGTCTCCATGTCTTCCCCGCTAAGATGAGGGGCATCAAGAAGTGCCTATGATCCCACAAGCAGCAAAATTGCCACTTGTAAGCTATGACGAGAACCTGGCTTCTACCCCAAGTTATGACCTCCACCCCAGCTGGCATGACCCATGAAATATTCACTGATGGGTTTTAAAATGCTCCTGCACAAAGAGGACAGGCCAGAGTAGTCAACTGCCAACCCAATGATCTGGAAAATGATCTTTCCCTTCAGAGGAAGGAAGATTCCCGAGGGGGTGGGAGGGGCTTGGATGGGGGAGGAAAGGAAGGAGGGCAGGAACTCATGGACACCTCCAGAGGTCCTGTGGAGCATCAGGCAGTGGCACGGGCCACCGTCCCAGGTGGGGACTTTCTAAACTGCATCAGTATTTCTCCTACTGGGAGAATTTGTTTTCAAATTCCTATTTCTCCAAATTTCACTTGACCTTCTTCTGCCCAGACCATGTCCTTGCTGTCCCCAGGACAGGCTTAGAGAAAGGCCTAGCCTATGGTTTAGTAACCATCTAAGCCTGTGGATGACATAGCCAAAGCTGCCAGTCCTCCTATCTTCTGGTATCGAGGGTCCAGAAGTGGGTCACCCATCCCACTTGATGAAGCAACACGGAGACCTACTGCCCCTGTCAGACTGAAATCCTGGTACCAGGAAGTAGATTCAGCCTGGCAGCCTTTCCTGAGATGTCCCTGATCTTCTGGACCCAAGGGACACTGCCGAGTGTCCACTTTCAGGGACTTGGGTTGCAGCTCACGTGTGGGTTTCAGGTTCTGGAGAGCAAGCTCAGCCACCGCCTGCTCGACTATCAAACGGGCAGAGTCAGCCATTCCCCCTTGAAATGAGCCTCTGCCCCAACTCTTGCCCCCAGAAGATCTCCTTGGGCACACCCCAACTTCTACAACTCCCCAAAACATGAGCAGGGTGGTTAGTGATGGTTCACAATTGAATCATCTTGGTGTGGAAACTGCGGTCCTGAATGGGGTTTTCTCCCACAAAAGTAGAATAAAGATAATGTCTATGGTACAGTGTTTTACTCTGGGGGTGGGGGAAGCATTTAGGTTTATCAACTTTGGAAAACACAAATAATTTTTCATGGATTTTGTTCTCATCTTTGATTTTACCCTTCAGGTATAAGCCTGAGATTTGCCTTAAATGTAATTTTTTTTAAAAGATGACTACCTTAATTTTGTCTATGATGCTTTTTGAACCTTTCCTTTCCAAACCCTGTACTCTGTGACTTGGGTTTAAAGGGCCTTTGGGGTCAGCTGAGCCCATGTCTTGGACCTCTGTGCCGTTTCTCATTTCTTATCTGCTTCATGAGATGAAGCGCAGCCGCTGGCTCCTTGACCTCTCCCAGCTTCCCTCCATGTGGGGGGTTCAGATCCCCTGCCAACCTCCCTCCCCGTGGCCTCCTGTTACCACCAGGGTCTGAATTGCTCTGGGGTCACACAGCATTTTACCACACGGGGTCCTCGGTGCTCTTCAAGCAGAAGGGACTCTGCTGAGGTGGACCAAGATCAGAAGCGCAGGAGGCTCTGGCTGGGCTCTCAACCCTGCCACTTGTTGTGCCCGTGATTCCTCCTCTCTGCACCTTAGCTTTTCCATCTGAGCACTGGGGAGAGCTGAGCTCACAAGGTGCCTGGTGCACGGTGGACACAGGAGTGACAGCCTTCATGACATCACCATCCTCGCTCCTTTCCTCCTGAAAAATAGGGTTTGTAACCGTGGTAGCTCACTAGGTCACTGGGGGTGAGCTGGCCCATAGAAAGTAGCCTGCCAACACCCTCAGTAGGTGGTATTTTAAATCATGGATAGTTTATTATCGCAATAGTCTGAGGCCTCATTTTACAGGAGACAAATGAGGGTCTTCAGCCCAGAAGTTGGCCTTCCACCCACTGCTGGTTAAGTTGTGCTCACTTCCCAGTGTCCCCAGTGGAGCAGGTGGTGAGCCAGGCTGCCCTGGTCACAAGTCCCCGAGCAGCTATATGCAAAGACCCCATAGGATGCGATAGAAATGGTGCCCTTTGCAGCTTGGATGGCAAATGGACCTGGCTCCTTGCACACTGAAGACTGAGAGCCAGTCCTGGGGCACACAGACCCCTGCAGGAGTCCCAGCCCCTGCTATATTGTCCCATTGGGGAAATACATCCAAGAAGAACCAGCTCTGCAGTAGTTGTAGTGGATGACACTTGTCCAGCCTCCTGTCAATCCTGGTGGCCAGATTTCCTCATCAGCACTGGAACTGATCACACCAGGCCCCATCTGAGCTCACCTCCAAGCTCCTACCTGCTACGCTCATGCAAGTGCTTTGTAAATATTGGCTGTGGATGCAGGTACCCACCGAAAAGAGAATATTTAAAGCATGTAAGACCAGGCAGTTAAGAGGAAGAAAAAAAAATACACAAACACAGAAGTGAACTTAATCCTTTCTCCAGGCCTGTGATGAAGGTGACGTTAACATCATGCCCATTTCACAGATGAGCAGCTCAAGGCCCAGAGATGCCTGGTGGCTGGCACCAGCATCCCCACTCTGAATTATGAGGTTAGGATGTGGTACAAGGCTGATCGTGTGCCCAACACATCTCCAGTGCTCCATACCAGGTTTGTGCTATCATGGGGGACTCAGAAGAGACCCCAAACAGGCAGCCCAGGGGCTCCCCCTCCTCTTCCATCTTCTGGGGCTGGGTGACTGGAGCTGGGTTCTCACTGTGGCCTTTCAACCTCCTGGAGAGCTGGGGTCAGGGCCAGGGCAGGCAGCCTGCTGAGCACTAGTGGGCTGGGCAGCATGGGCCGTGTCAACGTGAGATATCCCAGGAGGACTTGCTGGGACAGCAGGGGTGGGACCTGGAGCTGGACAAGGTGGGGGAGTGATGCCCTGCAGCCAGCCATGCCCACCTGAGAGAATGGGGTGAAGTCACAAGAGGGTAGCCAGGCTGGGCCCGACACTGCCACCCTGTGCTCCACTCAGCCACTCTTCAAGATTTTACTCTTAACTTTATAAGCTTGGAGTAGTTGTGAAGGTCTGTCTTTTAACAAACAAACAAAAAAATGCAGGGGTTGTGACCTCCTGTCACCCTGGCCTCAGGTTAGCCCACTGCTGTCCCCAAGACATATCAACGTGCACATACAGGATTTACCCCTCGTAAAAACTGGTTTGCACTGTGCCACTGCTGCAGTGTGTTTTTCTGTTACTGTGTCTTGAGCATGCTTTCAAGTTACCTCATTCTTTTGAACAATTGCATGCTATTCCACACCTCAGACATGCAGTCATTCCCCCAGCACTGTGCCTACAGAGGGATGAGCAGGATGTGTTTTTCTGATGTTATAAGGTGTGCCATGGTTCATAAACTTGTCCACATCAAGTGTGTGCTGGGATTACACTTGTCCTCCTAAGGTTTTGTTCCAGAAGTGGTCCAAAGGGATATCAAGAATCCAGCCAATGAAAGTGTCCAGTGTCCAGGAGAATTGGGGGCTTGGTGCATGACCCAGGCCCTCTGGTGGTCTCAGGGGTCAGTGTGTGCCTGGGGTGAGGGGGGCAGGGGCACCCCTGGTGTCGCATCCAGATCTGGGTTTCTCTGCCCCCGTCCCCATGCCCTGGCATCTGTGTCGACTCAAGGTCTGAGCCCACAGCTTTCCGGGAGGCCGTCCGTAGGATGTTAAGGGTTGCTCTGGCCACCTTTGCTGAGACACACCTATTTGAGTTGTCCTGAGCTGACCCACAGGCAATTACAAATCAATGGGGACCACAGAAGTCCACCTGTCACCCTGGCCTCCAGGTCCTTGCCTGGAGTCCACACAATCCAGGGGCCTGGGTCCCACCCCAAAGCTACCCTGGCCGAGGCTGAGGTGGCTTCACATCACCCCTCTGCTGGGGTTCTCCCCCTCCATGGCCCATTTCTCCTGGGGACAGTCCATCGACATATCCCACACCCACAGATCCTGGTCTCAGGTCTTTCTTGACCATCCCCACAGATGACCACTATTGGGTTATTCCTCTTTTTCTAGTATCTTTATATTTCAAATTTACATCTAGATTAAGAAAAAAATCTTTCTCTACATATTAGAAAATGTATTACTTATGGCATAGCCTGTCTCAGAATGGGACGGTTTCAGCCTTGGTGAGCTCCTTGCCCTGGGAAATACCTCTAAGGAGTTCTATTCAGCCACTCCCACCTTGGTGGACACCCAGGTTACCACCACTTTGCCCCCTAAGTCCTTCTGTGCATGAGCACCGTTGTGCACATTTATCTTTACCCACAGGTAGTAGTGGTTCCTCAACCATGGCTGGACTCTGTGGGGGTCTGCTTCCTGGACCCCAATGGGGTCTCGAGTTCCTGACATGAAGTGGGGTGGTATTTCCCATGTTCCTCCTCCCTTGTATCACTTTACTGCCTGATCTGACATTCTGTGTAAGTTATTGTACTTTGCCAATTTCAAGTCTGTAGGTTGGTCTATTTTTTTCTGAACAGTTTCCATCCGAGGCTGGTGGAATCAACAGATGCGAAGGCCACAGATCCAGGGGGCCAACTGTTGTTGCGACACCATCACCTCTTCAGGAAGACCAGCAGGAAGAACCTGCAAGTCAAGGAAGCTGGGTTTTTAGACTTGCTGCAGTGAATGACTCCTTGCCCCTCTTATGGGTTTCTCAAAATAGGAAACCACAGGGTTGAAGGCCAGAGATCCAGGACTTGGGGGTGAAATTCTGAAGGAGGGACCAGATAGGGATTTGGCAGGTGTATGCCCCAGCTCTGGCTGAAGACTTAGGGAAATCTTGATGAACAAGTTATTTATTTCAACAAGCTAGTCATTATCCTCATCTCCTAGGGACAAATACTGATAAAAGCAATGTTTAACACTGGGACAGAGACTTAGGTTGGTTTCAATGTTCCAATAGTTAAAAGCTGAATTTTCAAGTTCACAGTTATTGCTATTTAAAAAAAAAAAAGAATTCCCTTCATAGAGCAACAAAAAGCAGATTAATAATAATTAAAAGTTAAATTTCTTTACAGATAATGCACCCTATTCTTGGATTGGGGTGGACCCTCACCTCTTGCATCCTTCCCCACATTTCACCAATTCTCTGGACTTATTTGGGAGGCGAATTGGCAGGAGACATAGAATTTAAAAGTGATAATTCCTTCCTGTCAACTCATACTCAAAGAATCCCCTTCTGCAATTCTTGTTTCAAGGCATATTCCTAACCACAGGGGAAGAGGCCAATTACTTTTCTAAATCCTTTTTATTTTGGATTTATTTTAGATTTACAAACTGAGACAATACGGAGTCAACCACAGCCCTCATCCCTGACATTCATGTCTTCCACGAACCCTTCACCCAAACCAAGTCCCGCCTATGGCCAATCCCCATGAACCCCCCTCCAGGAGTCAGTTGGACAGCACCACCCATGTGCAGTGTTTTCTGTTACAAGCTTTCTTCCAGGACTCCTGGATTAGTCAGTTTTCCAATGCTGTGACAAAATAACTGAGAAAACAACTTAAAAGGAGGAAAAATATGTTTTGGCTCACAGTTTGTGGTTTTATTCCGTGGTCCACTGGCTCATGACAGCAGGATGGTGGCGAAGCAGAACATCATGGCAGAACGGCATGGTGGAGCAGTACTGTTCAGCTCATGGCAGCCAGGAAGCAGAGAAAGGGGCAGGGTGGACAAGACACAGTCCAACGGCAGACCCCAAGCACCCACTCCCTCCAGCTGGGTTCCACCTCCTGCGGTTCCCATTGGGGACCAAGCCTGCAACACAGCTTTGGGGGAGAGTCCAGACACAAACCATAACCACTCCATATGGTACTTTGTCATCATGACTGAGTCTCCTCCAGTCTTATTTCATGACCTTAATGGTGTGGAGGAACACTGATCAGGGATTTTGCAGAATGCCCTTCCATTGAGTTGATGTGCTGTTCACTCATAAGACTGGGACAATGGGTTCCCAGGAAGCTGGGTGTTTTAGTCAGTGTTTTCCACTGCTGTGACAAAGATCTGACCAGCACAACTGGAGAGGAGGAAGAGTCTGAGGACTCACAGTTTCAGAGGTCTCAATCCATAGAAGGCTGGCTCTATTCCTCAGGGCTCAAGGTGAGGCAGAACATCATGGTGGAAGAGCGTGGCAGAGGGAAGCAGAGACACACTCCACTCTCCAGATACTGAGATCAATACCCATAGCCACACCAGATTCTCACCTCCCCCAGCCATGCCCACCACTGCAGTTAATCCCATCAGGGATTAATTCACTGGTTGGGTTAAGACTCTTACGACCCAAATCAATTCTCCTCTGAACCTTCCTGCATTGTCTCACATGTGAGCTTTTGGGGGACACCTCACGTCCAAACCATAACACTGGGGAAGTAGCACCTTTCTGAGTCACCTGCCCTCATAGGTGGTGGCAACCTTGATACTTGGTTGCAGGTAATGTTTGCCACTTTCTTCCTGGATATACTCCTCCTTAAGGATGCAGGGAGTGAGAGAGGAAGACTGAGCTCCACCCCAGAGGGGCAGGTAGGTGCCTGTGTTATCCAGGCTCATTTTGTAGTGAAGGTTTCTTTTCCCTCAATGACTTTTGTGAAGAGAATCTCTCAATTTTCATTAAAACAGGCACCTTTCTCCAAGATGGAGAATGGCAGGTCAATAGACTGAAGATCACCACCCATCACCAGCTTCACTCAAGCTCTGAAGGAGTGGCCCAAGATCCCACTATGCAAGCCCTTCTCAGAGTCCTCTGAAGTCCTTCATTGGGGCAGGCATCAGAGGGGAACTGGGTGGCTTCTCAGGTGTGACTTTCCAAAGTGTGGTCCCTGACCAGCAGCATTGCCCGGGAACTGGTTAGAAAGGCAGAATCCTAGGCCCCACCTGGGCCTCCTGAATCAGACTCCTCCGTTTAGTAACCCCCTGGTGGCTCCTATGCCTGTTGGAGGAGCTGCATGTTAGCATCTTGCAGACTCCTGTGCAGAGTCTGGAGGTGACCAGCTCCCAACAGGGTGACCTCCTCTCTGCTGCCGGGCCACCTGCTATGGTTTCCTCTTATGCATCTTGTGCAGTTGGAGGATAGGGGAGAGCAGCAATGGGGCTTGGGGTGGGAGGAGGGGGCAGGAGCTGCAGTAGGTGGTTCAGATGAGTCAGTGGGTGGGGGTTCAGTGTCAGCAGAGCTGACAGATGAGCACAGTGCTCCGCCAACCCTGGGAAGATGGATGACGGCAGGGATGGAGTGATGGACGAGTGGGGGTAGGGCTGGGGGCTGCTGGACAGCTGCAGGGAGCAGAGGGCTCAGCATGCACGCACCCAAGGAGCACCGTGGGTGGTGGCCACCCCAACAGCCCCGCACAGGAAGGGTCATTCTTTTCAGCAGCATTCAGGTTATTTTCTCAACTATTCCATTCTGTTAAGAATACAGTTTGGTGGCATCCAGACGTTCCTGCCAGTGCACAACCTCCACACCACCATGTCCAGAACTCTTCATCCCACAAAGGCGAGGATCTGGCCCCATAAGCGCTGACTCCCAGGCCCCTCCTTCCACACCATTCCACCATCACCCAAGGTGGCTTCTCTAGCTCCTCATGGGAGTCGACTTCCACAGTATCTGGCCTTCTGGGATCTCCCTGCAGCTTCTGAACTAGGGGCGACATCCGGGCTCCACCTGTGGGGGCAAAGACCAGAGACCTAGAGAGATGACTTTCACACTCCAGGGTCAGAGAGGAGAGCTTCCCGGGTCGACTCCAGACATACTTCACCTGTATTGGAAAAAGGTGAGGGGCTTAGGCTGGGGACAGGATGGAATGGGCACAGGTGGTAGAGGTGACCCTCTGAGGTTAAGGCCCAAACTCAGAGGGACAAAAGATTGTAATCTCCAAATATCCCCAGCATGCCTGCTGGTACTGATCATAACAAAGACGGTAGCATGTTTGATGAATGAACAAAGAGACTGTTTACTTCCTAATTTCAGCTTTTCACAAGAACTGGAGAATTCATAAAAAGGAAGCTTTGAAATAGAAATTTGACTTCAGTTAAAAAAAATTCACTGCAAATACAAAGACATTATTAGATTTTTGCAGGATCTCCATTTTGTTGAATACCCAGGACTGAGTATCACTGTGTACTAAGTAGCTGGTGGGGTTACTTGTGCCTTGACTTTTTGGAGGCAGGTTGCTGAGGCTGGACTTGGACTTGCCATCCTCTTGCCTCAGCCTCCTGAGTAGCTGAGTACCTTTATAAACAGAACCTCTGAGTGTAGTTAATCTCTCTTCTAAAATACTTTTGTCACTTGGGGGCTTCTGTGCTGTGCTGTGATTAAGCAAACAGGTGTGCCCCAATTCCCGTGGGGACCCTGATGTTAGGAGAATTAAACAGAACACCCAGGCTTTGCATGAAGCACTCCCTGCCACTTACCAAGTCACAGGCAGAATGAAGGAGCTGAGGGATGGAAAGTGTGGTGGACAGGCTCTGAGATGGTCCCCAGTGTGGTTCATGTCCTCCTAAGTCCTTCTCTTTGAGCATGCACAGGGCCTGTGATCAATTTCTCGCCAATAGCACATGGTAAAGGGATCGGGTGCAACTCCTGTGACCATGTTACAGATGACAGTAATGTCCATTTGCCAGCAGACTCTCCCCCTTGCTGGCTTTGATGAAGCCAGTCATGTTGGTGATGTCCACATGGTAAGGACCCAAGGGCAGCCCTCAACCAGCAGCCAGCAGGGAACTGGAGGTTCTCAGTTCTACAACCTGCAAGAGACTGACTCCTGCCTGTCACTGTGTGAGCTTGGAGCAGTTAAGTCCATAGTGAAACCTTCTTATGAGCCCCCAGCCAGCACCTTGATGGCAGCCTCACAAGACACTATTCCAGAGGCTTCCGTCAAGCAATGCACCGAGCTGACCTACAGAAAAACATGTACTGTTGTCAACACTGGTGATCTGCTGAGCAGAATTAGCTATACATACAGAAAGGTACTTGCTTCTATTTTGCAGAGGAGGAAAATGAAGTTAGGAGGTGCGCTAACCTTTCCTTAGGGTTGCCCCAGGCAATGAGACTTGAACCCACAGCGACCATCAGGCCTGGAGCATACTGCCCTCCCATGCAGAGTCCACCCCACACGTGCCCTCTCAGGTTTCTGTCCTTGGGGAATGACTTGCCTCTGAGCACCTTCCTGCTCTACCCAGCACCCCCAGGGAGTGGTGGGGGCCAGGGTTTGTAAAACAGTGTCCAACTGTCAGCACTGGCATTTGTCAAAGGAAGTGGCTGCTCTTGGGCCCCACCACCCTTCCCAAAGTGGACATTGCTTTGGAAAAGTGCCAAACTACAAGTCTGTCAGCCCAGTCTGGGGGAGGGTTTGGAGCAGAGCTTCAATGCTGGGGACAGAGCAAGGAGGCCACTGCTGTGCGAGGCTGGGCCTCTTGCTCCTTGCCCACACCCAGAGCCTGCTTCTTTGGCCCAAGCACACAGGTGATGGAAGATGGGCAAGGAAGCAGAGATCACTCTCCTCCAGACCTTCCTGATCCTGGTAGCCAGAGCTGCTGAGCCAGCGAGGCTGGGGTTGACAATGCCATGATGCAAAGCAATGCTGAGGACAGAAGTGGCCAGAACATCTGCTCAGCTCCCAACAGAAGCTGAAGGATTCCCATCACAGGGTGAGAGGGCGTGTACTTCCCAACTGAAATAACGGTGGCCAGAGCTTGGGGAGGTGAGACTCCTTGGGTCAGGTGTGGGAACATCCCAGGTCACCTATCCTGGTTTATGTCACTATTATCTATTGCTTCCCTTTATTACACAGGAATAGGTAATTCCAGATCAAGTCCAAGAACACAAGTGGTCTCCAAGCCACAAGGGGCAGTGACTATTGCCAAGAAGCTGGAGACAAGGGAGGAGAGGTCCTTATGCCTGTGTCAATGAGAGGCAGTCACCCTCTATGAGCAATTACCAAGGGTCAGGTGGATCAGGCTAGGCTTAGGGACACAGTGGCATCAATTCAGACAAGACCCTCACATGGCTGAGCTTGCTCATGAGGGAAGCAGAATGACTGCTGTGTAACAAAGCACCCCAAATGCAGTAGCCACAGACAATGCTCACACATTTCTCCTACTGAGGGCCTGGCATGGGGTGGGGGTTCTGCTGGCTGGTTGTTCTGTGTCATGAGATGTCAGCTAGAGCCTGCTTATGTTTAGCTAATGATTCAGATGTTGTGTCTCTGCAGGTAGCTGCCTCCTGGAGTGGCTTGGGCTTCCTTACAACATGGCACCTGGGTCTCTGCATGTAGCCTCCTGGAGTGACTTGGGCTTCCTTACGACATGGCACCTGGGTTTCCAGCAGGAACAGCAGCAGCTACCAATCCTCTTAAGGGCTCAGCAATCACTTTCCCCACACCCTGTTGATTCAAGCAAGGCCCAGGGTCAGCACTGACTCCAGAGGGGAACATGCCTGCTCTGAGGAACAGGAGGTGCCTACGGGAAGAGGGGGTTATTGGCAGCCAGATTTACAGACTGTCCTAACACATTATTGTAGCCAGCGATGCACTCAGCAATGGCCACTAAACTTGGTAGAGAATCATTCAGAAGGTGAGCAATGCTGTTTATAGTTGAGATAGTTATGCTTCCCTGTTTTGATAGGAGTTGGTGTTTTGAAATGATATGTGCTTACAAGATTATTTCATCCTTATATAAGGAGGAGTGTCATCCTATGTAAAGAAGTAGGATAACTTGTGAGACAGCAGTTGGCTAGTGGCGGTGAAGGAGGCCTGAAACCCCCACCCAGAAACCATGTTCAAGCTTCTCTCATCAGATTTTTACAAAGAGTACCAGCAGACAGTCAGGGTGTCTGCAGAAGGCTTAGTGTTTGGGAGCTTCCACTTTCTTATGAATGCCAGGTTTGCACATGAAAGATAGTGAGAGA
The DNA here is from genome assembly GCF_902686445.1 of Sciurus carolinensis. NCBI lineage: Eukaryota > Metazoa > Chordata > Mammalia > Rodentia > Sciuridae > Sciurus > Sciurus carolinensis. The sequence continues at coordinate 439,140 of NW_025920152.1, forward strand.
GTCTGCAAGCTTGTTATACACAAAGGTATTATCTGTCTTCTTGGTAAAAACTTGGTGAAAGCTGTGTCTGGTCTAGGGGATGGAGCAGAGGGACCTCCAAGTCTGTTCTGCCTCCACTGGGTATAAAGTTCAAAGAATTTCCAAAATCTGTCCAGAGAATGTTTCAGGCACAAACCACACTCTGGACCAGCAGCTGGTTGCAGCCAATAAACTCGCTTTCTTAAAATTCCTCCAGTGTCCAGCCTCTTCTGCCCTGCTTCAGCAGGGACTGGGACCTGGAACCAGGTTGTGACGCCACACACAGGTATTTTTTGCAATAGTGCCTCAAATGTAAACCTGGGACTTGATGGAGGACTGTTTGTCCCTGAATTGACCCAGGAAGCTCGAGGGACAGGCTTGTCACCACGTCCCTATGATCCCTAAGCCCCTAATTTGCAGGTAAAGGTTTGATTCTTATCAGATGCCCAAGGGATTGGAGACATGGAACTCTGGCACATCTTTTGGGTACTAAAGATCTACCAGACATAAGTTACGCTTCGTGTCCATCTCCAGGGGTGGAATCATCCATGTTGGCTTGATGTGTGACAGTAGAACTTTATAATAACCACTGTTATCTGACCCAACGTCTCATGAGCTCGCCTCACTTCTCGATTTAAGTATTCAGAGTTGGAGGACCATTTTCACTAAGACACAGCAAGTAGCACTTGTGTCCTGCTCCAACGGTTCCTCTCACTTCCCAAGGTCCCCAAGAGTGACCCCAAGCAACCCAGGGGAACGCTGCCCACATGGCAGGTTTGCATCCCAGCTGAGGTTGCTCCTCTCAAGTGTTTTCCATGGGACGTGAAACTGGCCATGGTGGCTGACCAGCTAAGTCCATTCTCTCAATGCCTCACAGTTACCCTTCGAGGCAGCTGTTACCATCAGGCCCTTTCATACAGGGGTTTAGGGAAACGAAGTGACTTCACTTCCCTTCACTTCCGAGGTCACACAGTGGCTGAGCAAGGATTCCCATCCAGGCCAACTCAGGCCTCTCTCACCAAGTGATGCTCTGGTCTCCTTGGCCCTGTGAGTCCCCTGGACAGTACCAGGCATTACAATGTTGTTTATTGTCCCCTTCCTGCCAAACACAAATACCAGAGTTAGGTGATGCCCAAAGGAGACCAACACCCTTGTGACATCACCTGGCAGCTAGACTGCACGTTTTTGGATGGCGAATCCCCATCTCACGTCTTGGCCAAGAAGAAGATGTCTGTACATCAAGCAGGAACTGACTGGAGGTGCAGAACTTGGTGGCACCTGTCTTATTCAGAAGTCCCATCTCTCTCTCTCACACCTTCCATGTTCAGGGAGAAACGAAAGGCGCTCAACTCCACTAACCACTTTCAGAGGGCCTTCAGAAGCATGGACACCTGGGCTGCTGACCTGGGCTGGAAGTCACAGGGACACGCTAGTGCACGTCACTAAGAGGTGCTAGTGCCTTGGTGATGGGCATATAGCAAGCCAGGTCTGTGGGTGAAGGTTTCTATCCATCTAGTTCACAAGAGAGGAAGTCCGGCTGTCCTTTCCTTCCAGGGTGGACGGCAGAGGAGGAGGATAAATAAGGAACTTTGACCACTGTGCTGGATGGAAAGGGCCAAGATGGGGTAGGGCAATGTGTAGTGATGGAGAGCAGCGATTCAGGGCAAGGCTGAGCCCCAAGGTCCCTGGCTGGGGTGGTAGAGCCAGGAGCTCACACTCCTGTTTGGTTAGATGTCATATGTCGATAGTCAAAGTGCCTATCATTAACTTGGTTGCTCCAAGGATCCAATGAAATGAGGCCCACGCACTGCCTGGTGGTCCCGGTTATGACCAGGGTGAGTTGTCAAAGCTTGGCCTCCTTCTCTTGGACCCCTGGTGTGTCCTCTTTCCTTCTGGGCTCAAGAGTTCCCCAGCAACCCAGCTGGCCCACCATACACAGGGGCAAAGCTGCTCAGTCCCGTGGCCCTACTGCTGCTGATATGCTTGGGCACATACATGCCTGGACGAGGTGGGCTGCCAGACTCCCTCAGCCCCTGAGGGCAGCAGCAGTCCCAGGCAGGGTCAGCAGAGCCCCAGGGCCTTTGCCACACAGCCAGAGAAGCAAAGCCTCAGTACAGTCCCGTCTCCTGCCTGTGGGGAGGCGAGAGCTGGCTTTGCCCACAAGGGTGGATTTTTCCAGGGAAGGACACTGGCCCCCACCTCTGGCACCTCGTGGGTGCTGCAAAGGTGTTTGTAGACGGCCCCTCCCTCAGCCACAGCCTCTCACCTATGGGAGTCACATCAGGGCCTCCTCTCTCTGGCCTCCCCATTCTTTGGTCTCACCTGTTCTCCACACTTCCTCCTTCTGGCTGGCGGCCCTGCAGTCTGTCTTGGGTGGGATGGCCAACCTCAGAGCTGGGTGACCTTTCAAAGACACCAGGATTTGTTTAATATTCAGAATTCATCTCTTTATCTTTATCAGAGGCAACTCGGCCCCAGTTGGGGATGCTCTTTGGCATCTTTCCCTGAATTTTCAAACAGATGGGTTGGGCTTTCTCCAACAGGTTGTCTTCTTCACCAGAAGATGGATAGGAAGGAAAGTCAGTGATCTGATCTGAAGGGGGCCAAGAGTTACCTGGAGGGAGGGAGGGAGGGAGCGAGAGAGGCGGGGCGCCAGGCCCTTCGTTATCAGAGTCCTGGACTTTCCACGAAAACTTCATTCTTTATCACCATTTCAGAGGTCCCTGTGCACACAATTGCAACTTGTGTGTACAGGGTTGCTGTCACAGGCCAGACACTCCAGGCGCAGGGTTCATCTAGCCCTCCCAGCAGCACCTGGAGGTCCTAACATCACCTCCCTCCTACAGGGGTGAAACCAAGGCAAAGCAAGACAGGTCGTTGCCCAGAGCCACCCAGCTCCATGGATGAAGAGGTCTGTGTGCACCTCCACTGGTCCTCACCGTGGCCTTGGGGAAAAGCTGCGCTCTGCTTCAGTTACGATGGAGACATTCACTTTCAGGTCCAAGTCCACAACCTGCAGGCAACAGGTGCAGGAGAGGAAAAAAAAGTCACAGCTGCTAATACCAACAGTGTCTGGCAAAGGGGGTTCAAGCCCTGTGTCACCTGAACTTATTGAATCCTGACATCCTGTGAAACAGGTGCTGTGATGATCATTTTACAAGAGAGGAGGGTAAGGCTCAGGGGCCAAGTGTCCAGGATCAGTTCTGGAGGAGACAAGTTTGAACTGTAGCAAACGTCCTTGACTACTACCCATCTCCCTGGGTCGACCACGGTCAGCTGGACCCTGGCAGAGGACACTTGCTGTCCTCTGTGCTCTGCGTGATTCTGGGTGCTCCACTAGAGCAGACCCCTTCTTCCTTCCCCAGTGAGTCTAGACACCCTCCAAGTTCCCCTAGAAACTGTAGGGGCACTTGGAGGCTGGTGTGACCTGGACTAAGAGAACACCCCTGGAATAAATGAAGGACAGTGTGGGACACCCCACCACCTGAGCCAGGAAGGGGAGAAGAGGGTTTCTACCAGGAAGCCACACCAGGGAAAGATGGCGCTAACCCGTCTGTGCCTTTGATGGAGTGATTGTGGAGTAAAGCCCAGAAGCTCAGCACCTGGACTCAGTCTGGAGGCCCCAGGGGAAGTGGCATGGAATCCAACTCAGGTAGAAGCTGCAATGGGGTTGAATGACCTCTTGTGAGTGCTCCCCTCTTGGAATCTGGCTCCCTTAGCACCAAGACACCCATTGGGTCCACAAGGAGTGGAAGGACATAGGCCATGACCCTGATCCAGACGATTCACCTTGGCCCACATCACGTCTCGCCTCCCAACTTGCCTTGGCAACGCGGGCGCCCTCCCGCCCTCATTTCCATCCTCTGTGGGCCTTACGTAGGCTTCCAGGCTGCAGCTGGTGTGGCTGTTGGGATCCAGCAGCAGGCTCTGTGGGCACATCTGTGGGCCACGCTGTGCTGGAAGCAGGGTGCAGCCTGGAAGCCCAGGCCATCATTCCCTTCACCCCTGGGGCAGATCCCAGGCCAACGTCAGCTCCTACGGTGGAAACACCAGCCCAGCAGTACTGGGCTCCCAGGAGCCTGTGGCCAGGTTCTTCGCCCAGCCAAAGGAGTGGCGAAACACCAGAGCAATTATTTTAACTACTTTAGTTTTTTCCATCCCTTGAATTGGGCTTATTTTATCCTGTGTGGAATATTATCCATGTGGAATTTTCTTCTGGCCCCAATGACTGGGAAGCAGGAAATGTGGGTCCAAGAGCCGCTGAGGTGAGGACAGGCCATGTCCCAAGGGCCCCTGAGATGCTTCCCTGCGCCATAGTCTTCAAAATCCCAAATGTGGATTTCCAAGTGATACAGAGCAAGTCCTCAGTCTCCGCATCCGACTGTGGCAACTAGACTTCTTTCTCCACTGTGCTCTGTTTGTTGGGGTTGGGGCATGAGGTGGCCATCTGTGTTCCAGAAGTCCCCATAGAGGCATTGACGCCATTGTCACAACCTTAACTCATCTTTCCTAAAGCTGCGGCAGCGAGGAGCCCTTGTCCCCATCTCCAGAGGGACCGAAACGGGCTCAGGAAGGTTGAGGTGTGCCCAGGGTGACGTGGCTGTTAGCCAGGGCAGCACTTGGACCCTGCAGTCTCATTCCAAAGCCTAAGCTCATTACAGGCACTGAATGACCTCCCTGGACTCGGAATGGTCTGGAATTACAGAAACACAAAACCACCCCACCACAGACTCTGAGAATGCAGTCCAACTCCTACGGGGAGAGTCAGTCCCTCCCTGGGGGAGATGCCGCTCTACTGTGCCCTGTGGTGGGAGGGAAGGTCCTGATGGGCAGTTAAGGAAATCCTGATCCTGGAGTTGATGGTGTACCGAGCTCAGAGATGGCAAGGTCTGGAGCTGTCCCATCCCACAGGTGTGACTTAGCTGAGCCTCAGTTTATTTATCCATGAAATGTCCTACCACCCTCTCAGGGGATCAGTTTGAGGTCCAAATGAACATGAAAGAACTGAAGGAACTCAGAACTGTAGAACATTCTGGAATGCAGGAACAAGGCATTCCCAGGTAGAGGGATGTTGTTGGAGATGTGAACCGGCAGGGGTGTTGGGAACATCTAATACCACTCAAACCAGGTGAATGACATTCCCTGAGATCATCATGAAGAACTCTGCACCTTGGGGTCTATGATTCCACTCCCAGCACCACAGACGTGGCCACAGATAAGCTTGTTTTAATCGCAAGCTACAAGCCACCAAATCCCCAAGTTCAGAGGGACACATTGTGGTCCATTCTTAAGATAGTGTAAGAATCCAGTTAGAAGACTCCAACTTTATGGCCTGGTCCACTCTGGATCAGGGCCACAGTGGAGGCACATTCGAAGGCTAACTAGTCCAGCAGGACAAGAGAGAGCAAGATGGATAGGGAGGCCCCGGGTACCTCTGACCTAGAAAACTACAGAACTAAGATGTTAGCAGTCAACCAGTCATTCAGATAAAGTCCCTACCTGAGGCAAGATTCTTCATCGGTGTTCCCAGGAAGCTGTGCCTGAGGCCAGCACCTTCCACGGGACTCCATCGCCTCACCACCAACCTAGGCAAGTCCGATAATGAGAGGCTTGAGCTCTGCAACTGTGCAGGTGGCAAAGACCCTCCTTGGGGACCCTCTGCCCAGGGTCACTTTGTTCCATTCCCCACAAGCCACATGGGAAGCTTCAGAGGATTTGCAAGATGGAGGCCTTGGGTCAGATGGCTCAGGTACAGACATGACCTGGCACAAGCAGTGCCATTTTGGGCAAGTTACTTGAATTGTTAGTTAACTCCCATCTCCTTGTGCAGGAGGGAATCACCTGTGAAGGGTTGCTTTGGGGATTAAATTTAGACACTCATTTATTTGGCCTACTGTCTGGCACAGGGGAACTTTTATTATTGCAGTAGGTTAGAATCACCTGGGGAATTTTGAAATAAACTGGCATCCACATCCCACCCCACACAATGCCTTGGGGTAGAGGTCAAACTTTAATACTTCTTCAAAATCTCAAAAAGCAACACACTTTAGGAACTACTGATTGTAATTTTCCAAAATCGGGTTCCAGATACCTCCATTTTCCATTCCGGGAGCCTGGTCACTTGCTTGGAATCTGATCTTCCGTCTTCTGTCTGCTTAGGTGTGCAAGGCAAACTCAGCTCTCCAGGGGTTGCCTCTGCTTCTCGGCAAAACAAAAACAAACTGCCAGCCCTCCAACTGCAGCTGATGGGAGAAAATACCAGATGTTCAGGCTCAGAGGCTGCCTTTAGGTTTCCTCAGCTATCCCCATCTGGTAGGATTCCTTCTTCAATCCTTCACTGCTAAAAGTTGAGAGAGGAGCCATGTTCAACCAAGCCACTGTTATCTCCCATCTGGACAACTCCAACAGTTTTCTGTCTTCCCAACCTCCTCTCTAGTCCCTATTCCCAGGCATTAGCCACATGGAACTTCTAAATGCACCTCTTGCCCCCCTCCCCCTGCCTTATGTCCTCAAGGGCTCCCCTCTGCCATATGGACAAAGACCAAACTGCCATTTGCATTCTGTAAGACTGCTACCAGCAACTCTAGCCTCAACGCCCTTCCTTTTAGATTTTCCAGGCACTAATGGTAGATTTTAATTCATTGAACGTTTCAGTCCCAGAACCTTGGCACATACTAGTCTAGTCGATTTCACTCTCTGCCTCCTGAGGCTTCTGGCTAGTTTATATACTTCTATTGGCAGTTCCTTGGACTTCTTTTCCTGGCTGTCTTACCCTCTAACAGTCAAGAGAAACATGCTTAGCTCTCTGTGGAGGCTATTAAGTGCTTTCAGTATTAGCTCATTTAAGCCTAGGATGCAGGCCTTCTTACCCTACTTTACACATGGGAAACTTCGACAGTGGTTAAGCCTCTCCCTTAAGCTAAGGTCACATAGTGAATGGCAGAGCTAGAACTTGAACCTAGGCAGTCAGACCCAGAGCCTTTGACCTTGGCAAGATCTTGACCCTAGAAGGAACAGCTCCTCTGCTGTGGCTGAGTCAGGACAGCCCTTTAGGTTTCCTCAAGCTCTGAACATGTTCCGCATGTGATGCTTTTTGAATGGTTTACCCTCTAATGAGGAAGCAGGTAGACAGAGGAACTGCTTTTTCCCCCTCCCGAGGCTGGTTCCAGTGAACACCAGATTAGTGGCAGCAGGGGCAGCCCAAGCTTTGGGCTGGCTGTGCCCACCGTAACATGCCTCTACACGCATGTTCACGTATGTCTTCACCATGTGCCCCTTAGCAGGGGCAGGCCCTTCCCTCTTTAGAGGAAGCCATCCCACCCTGGCCCTGCCCCCTTCCCAGCCTGCTCAGGGTCTCTGAACAGAACAACCATGACAATTCATCAGGGGGACGTCAGACTTCCAGAGCTGTTTGGGGCATAAATCAAATGGAGGAGGAGGCAAGGCTTTTTAAAAAAAGGTTGAAAAGGTAGGAAGAAAAATCAGAGCCGGGGGTGGGGAGAAGGAGCGATGGAAGAGGGGCGAGATCAAAGGGAAAACTTCATCAGAGAATAGGGAATTATTTATTTTCCCTGCTCTCCATCTCTGGCTTCAGAGGACTCCATGCTGTTGTATTTGGAAGGTCAAGGGCCGCCAGCTGCAGAGGTCACTCCACCTCAGACGGGCCCAGCCTCCCAGGCTCCCTTGCAGCAGCTGCCCCTCCTCGGAAGCCTTTTGAAGTGGGTTTGGCTGGTGTTGGTCTCCCTCTGCAAGGAGCGTGTGTGGGGCAGTGGCTGCAGCTACCCCGTGGGGGCGGGAGTCAAGGCCCCTCATCACTCGCGAGCCTGTTTATTTGGGAACCAGAGTCACCTTTCCCCAGTTATTACTCAACATCCTCTTTCCCAGATGCCACCCATTCCAGGGGGCAGGGCAGGAATAACAAACAGGCTGCCACTTCGGCAGGAGGCTCCCATCTGCCTGGCCTCATGGTGCACTTGGCTTTCAGAGGACAGATGGAAATGAAGGGCCTGGGGATGCTTGGCTGGTCCCAAGAGGGCTGGGGACAAGGTGCCCGGGCTCTAATTCTAGCTCTGCCCACACCACTGCATGGCCCGCACAGCAAGAGGACTCCCAATCCTCAAGTCCATCCCTTGCCCACTTTACAGACGGGGAAGCCAAGGCTCAGAGATGCCAACACTTGTCAACCGGCCTAGGTGGCTGTGACATGGCAAAGCCAAGAAACATGTTCCCCTAATGGTTGGCAGTTGGCTGGGGACTCAGGGGATCAGCCTGGCTCATGTTCTAAATACCAGTTTTCCCTCTCCCCAATTTTCTACTTAACTGATTGGAAGTACTTAGGGTACCATCTCCTCATCCATTTTAATAGATTGGCTACTTGTGTGCTGAAGATGGTGGGCAGTGTTGCTGGTGGCCAAAAAATGGCCACATTCCCCAGAGATAACCATCTTGCCTCCGGTTACTCTCAGTTCAGCTGCTGCCATGTGAAACTGGGTATAGATTCCAAGACTGACACTGGAATGCCCAGACTAGAATTCAGGCTGGCATTTGCCTGACCCATGAAGCACAGAAGCCAGCTCCCCTGCTTCCTTATCAGCAAGCTGCTGGCCCTGAATTGATCCTTCTCTCCCGGGGAACTTTGGGGCGACTCCTCTGGATTGTGAGGAAACCTCATCTTACAGGAGGTGCAAGGCATTGTTCTCAGAGCCTGATAAATCCTTGCTCATTTGACTTGGAACAAGTCCATGAGATACATACTAGTACCCCCATTTTATAGGTGGGGAAACTGAGGCTCATGGGTGACCAACGTTAGGTAACCTATCTTTAAGGGCCCATAATGGGTCTTCAAAAGGTGGTCGCAAGTTTTAAGTCTCTTGCATTCCTAGGGCTTTAAAAACAGTTCCCAATTGTAAGGAGCAGGCTGCTCTGTGCACTACCCTCTGGGGAGGGGCACTTTGGAATGCAAATGAGAAAGACATCTCTCTTGGAGAAGTCAAAGCAAAATGGGGAGTGCCAGGCAGCAGGACCTCTGGTGTGCAGTTACCAGTCACATTTGCAGAGACCTGGAGTGCCATGGGCCCTGCAGGGCTGGGGTGAGGGCTGTGCTTGGGCTAGAGGTGCTGCTGTCATCTGGTTTGAGTGAATGGCACTGTGGCCCACATCATGCTATCCTGGGAGCCTGCCAGCTGAGACCAGGACACCAGGCCCCATTGGCGCCAAGACAGCTAGGTCGACATTGAGTCCATTTTATTTTTAAACAGCAGTCAGTCTCCATGCTTCTCTTCCAAGAGGGCCATTCCAGAAAAGCATGGCAGAACCTGCTTCTCAAAGGGCTCTTCCTGCTCCATCTCTTCTGGGCCTCGGGACAATTCTGTAGAAGGCAGCAGGGCCAGACATTCAACAGCTGACCTGTTTATGTAGCAGGGACAGCAGGTGATCCTCAGCCACCTGAGCCAGCCTCCCCTCTCCGGCCCTCAGAGGGACCAGCTGGCTTCTGCCAAGACAAGTTTGAGGGAAGTCCTGCTCTGAAGGAGCCGCTTTCAGACTGTGTAGACAGAGATCCCCAACACGAAAGCCCACAGACAGAGGGACAGCGCTCGCTGAGTGAGGAAGTTGCATCTGGTTTTGATTTAGCCATCATTATTTACTTGGTCAGGAACAATGCTCAGGAAGGCAGATGTTGCCATGTGACCCTTGGGTTGGTGTGGGAGCCAGCAGCCCTGCCAACCCAGGAAATCACAACCCGGACATTCTGTCACATCTACATTGTGTAAGCTCTCGCTGTCCCAGGATGTGCCAAGGAGGCAGATGTGCGATTCATCAAGTTTTCTTCATTCTTCTCAGGAAGACGCTCTTGCTGGTCTTCAGACCAGGTAGCCACTCAGGATGCTTACAGAACTGCCTGAGACCAAAGGCAGAGATTTCATCTGCCTCTCCCTTTGGGGGAGAGGATGGCTGTACACCAGAGAGGTCCCAGATGGAAATGAGGTCATCAAAAGTTACCACTGGTTTCCACCCCTCTTCCTAGCTCAACTGCAGAACTTTCCAGAAGATGCGATTCAAGCATCTTTGGCATTTGGGGTAAAGGGGGAGGGAGTCAGGAGATGATAGCTGTCATGAAGGGTCTTACCTGATGTTTTAATTTCAAAATCACTTAATTCTTACCAATTCTCAGAATTGGCAGTTGGAAAAATAAACAGAGACTCAGAGCAACTCGTGAGATGGGTTTCCCCCAAGTCCTTACAGCTAGGACATAAAAATGGAAAAATGGGACACTATCTGGGTCCCTCAGGCTGGAGGGCTTTCTACAGGGCTCTTCGAGAGCAGGGACCTGGCCCAGCTCCTGCCTGGTAGAGCAGCCCCCTGCAGGTCAGAAGCACTGCCATCCCAGGTGGCAAAATCCTGGCCTCAGACTGTGTTCTCAAAGCTGGGGTGATGGTGGAGGGTTCCCATTTCTTTGTGGTTGAAATGGAAGTAGGGAAGCATCTTTGGTCTACCTAAAGAAGGTGCCAGGAAGGACTCAGAGGGTCAAGTTGGCAGGCGGTCCTTGCCCACAGGGCTTTGAAAGGATGAACTGGAAGGGTCTTCAGAGCACCAGGTACTCTACTGCCCTTTCACTGGACACAGATGGGTCACTGGCTGAATCACCCTGGAGTCTTCAGACACCTGCAGAGGCCAGCCGACAGCAGGTCCCCCAGTGTCCCACCCTGCCTCTGCAGGTGCGGCCTTCTCCCCAGGGAGGTCCCTACCCATGGAAGTGCTGGCTGGTTCTGGGCTCAATCTCCCCCGTCTCCTGTCAGACGTTGCAAGTGTCTTAAGATCTAGGAAAGATCTAGCACCAGACTGATGAGTATCGATCTTCCAACATATTTTAGAATAACTTTAGATTTACAGAAAAGTGGCCAAGACAACAGACTCCCATCCACTCCAAGGCTCCTCTCATGTCCTGGTTTTGCGTTACCATGCCATTGGTCAAACTGAAATGAACATGGTGTGTCACTGTTGAACTCACTTGGGGTCACTAGGATTTCATCAGGGTTTCTCGTACTGGCCTTTTATTGTCTGGGGATTTGATGTAGGGTAGCACATTGCGTTTAGGAGAATATTAGTGTCAAATACAATACAGGATTATGCTTCTTAAATAAGTTGGGTCACAAAAAAAAAAATAAACCAAACCCAAGTTCCCTTGCCTAACCTCTGCCCAGGTAAGTTTTATCTGTAGCCTTCTAGACCTGCCTCATCCAGTACGGCACCTGTTAGCCACTGATGCAACTTCAGTGAACTAAAAATCCAGTAAGAAGAGCATTCAGTTCCTCACTCATACTGGCTGCACTTCAAGCACTCACTCCTTGTCCACATTTCTGGTGGCCACAGCTCTGGACAGCACTGACTCCCAACTCCTCCATTCTAGTCCCTTTTCTGTTTCCTACTAATATATTAATATGCCTCTGACTGCTTCACCTTTGTATGCAGCCTGGACCACAGCTTACCGCACAGCTTTCCCTGGGAGCGTTATGGAGGTCTGTCCACACTGGCACGTATCCAGCTGCCTCATTCACTGGCTATTGATGCAGAGTGCAGATGTACCCCTAAGACACCCCTCTCCTCGATGGGTTCTTATTCTCTATTCCTATCACAATAAAGGAGACATGGAACATCCTTATCCATTTTGACAAAACCCTGGGCCGGTTTAACTCAGGGTAGAGTGACCCAGGCCAGTGGGAGAGATTCTCACCCTGAAATCTCTTCCTGTACCCTGAGAACCATTCCAGGCCCAGGCCCACACTCCATGGAATGGGATGCGGGGGAAAGATTCACAGCCCTGTGATGCAAGCTAGATACCCGCTCTGCCCAGGTGTCGAGCCCCATTAGAAAGCAGTGTCTAGACATCAGCTGGCCACCCACAGGCAGGACCCTCTAGACCTGCCTTCCTGCATCCTCCAATATGGCACCATTAGCTGATGATGCAGGACCATCAGATTGCATTGAGCTGGCCTGAGGGGGGTCGAGTCATGTGGTTTGATTGGCTGGTTCTGATTGTTCATTGCAGTCACCCATTTCCATTTACCATGAGAAGGCTCTATGTCATACATCTAGTCTGTAATAGTGCTGCTGGCTGGTTCCATCATCACTGTTTCACAGGTTGGGGAGCTGAGTTGAAGGGTTAGGGAATTTTACCCCATTTCCTCAAAAAATCCCAGCAGCTCAGTGGCAGAGCTTGGGCATGAAATTTGAAGTCCACAATCCTAGCACATGCACCAGCCTGCACAGATGGTACAGAAGTGTCCCTTGTGTTCCCCACCCTGCGTCCCTGGGTCTGCATCTCATCACAGAATCTTAAGGAATTAACTTCCTATGTCACTATTAGCTGGTGCCCCAGATCCAGCAGTTCTTCCACAGATGCCCCTCTGTTCTTACTCCATGCAATAGAATGAGAATCAGTCTCATTTCTATAGGAACCAGATCCATTTCATGGGGTCAGCCAGGGAGGGCGGGCAAATGCATGGGCAGATTGTGTTCTCCAACCCAGGTTGGTCCCAGGCTGCACTGTCCCCAGGTGATCTTGGGCAAGTCGTACTTGGTTTATATTCTTTCTTGCTGATGTAAAACCGGCCAGGCAGCACTGTTCTAGACAGAGCACCAAGTAACTGAGGAATCTCAGGCCCTGGCTTTGGCCCTCCATCTCTTCTCAGTGTTTCTGAGCAAATTCAGCTGGCCCTTCAGCCTCATGGCTCAGATGTGGGGTCTTCAGCCTTGGGAGGCAGGTTTGCCATGAGGTGCACGGGCCTCCCCCCACAGCATAGGCCAAGGGGCCCGCCTGTCAAGCTTCCATCATGAGCTTCCTCTGCATTTTGTCAGAGCAGAGATTATGACTTCAGTTCTATCCCCTTATTCAGAGGGTCTGACAGTGGGCTTTTGCAGAAAGTGACCTGCAAGCAATGGGGTATGGTGACAGGAGAGTCCCTTGGGATGTTTTTTCATGTCCAGAGGCCCAGGCCCAACTCCCAACCCACTGAAATTGGTCTGAGGGACAGAGCGCAGGCCTCTGGACTAAGTCTCCAGAGATGGGATCAAAGTCAGATTAAGAAGCCATAATCCCGAATCAAATTCCCACAGTTATTCTACAGGCACCTTTTTAAGCTGTTTACAAACTGAGGCATCCTGTAGGATTCCTCGAGTGTGATGTGCAAATGTGACCTCTGCTCATCATTTCTGCTCCATCCTGGTTAAGTCAACTCCACTGGAGTTGTCCCATAATGGAGACACAAGACCAGTCACGTCCCTTATGTAGTGATGGAAATCTGTGTCCCAGCTCCTGGATAAAACATGATTGAGAGATACTTTGAAGGACGTGTAAGATTCTATGTTGCCAAAGCTCCTCTACCCAAATTAAGGTTCTGTCAAGTGCAAGGTAGGAACAGCCAGAGAAATGTGCCCACTGATTTTGTCTTATGTCAGGACACATTTATGTCCTGAACAAAAACCTCAAGAGTCCTATACATACAGGGTTAAAGCCTCTTAGGTCATCGTAAGACAGTTTAAATGAGGGTCTTTGGGGAACTAAATTGGCAAAGAGGCTTTGCCAACTTTTTGACATTAAAATACCCCCTGGAATGATCATGGAGGGACAGGATACCTCCCCTCCAATCACCCCCCCACTTCCAGCTCTCAGCTCCTGCCCTTTCTGCCAAACAGTCCCCCATTCCTAACACATGCATTTCAAACTGCAGCTTAAGAAGTAGAAAAGAGTTCACTAGTAAGGCAAGGTAGCCAAGACAGATTGCATTAGGATATTTTTGTTCCACTGACATACACACATGTGTACGGGTAGGTTGGACTGGGACAAGCAGTCTTCTGGGGTCAGCTCTTATTGACTACTGACCGCTGTTTTACAAATCAGTGCACATGCAGAGATTTCCAAATGGTAGTTTGCCAATTTCCATGGTGTAAATATTAATACCCTGGCAATTTCAGACATGCAAATGAGAATATCCCCCTGGAAAGCTGGTGGTTTTCATGAAATTAGTGGCATGCTGGTAAATGTTAAATGATGTATCAGACTCTGACTTATAGTCAGAAAGTCATAGGTGGAAGGTTGAGTTCCCTGAAGTGGGACCTCAGTAACACATCCTGGGGGCAGAAGATTGGGCTACCCCTTGGAGAAATTGAAGGGTAGTATACCTGTCAGAGGCCCCTGCTGACCCACAGAGAGCTCTGGCACTGGGGTGATCTCCCAGAACTGCTGTAATTTGGAGTGAGGGAGAGGTGGGCTTTGTGCCATTCCTAGACCAGTCCTGGAATGGAGGTGGCCCTGGGAAGAGTGAGGTGGGTCAAATTGTTATCTGCATCTGAGGGCAATTTCTAGAGAACAGATTCACAGTCATTATCACCCCCTACTTGCAGCCCTAGGAGAACATTGTCTCAGTCCTAAGGTCAGGGCAGCACACTGTGGTGTCTTCTACTTTAGACTTGAAAGAGGGGAGAAAATAAGGTATTCTCACATAAATGAGCCCAAGCTAGCCTGCTGAAGAATGATGGATCACAGGACCCAGTCAAGACCATCCTAGGTCCATCTATAGCAAGCAGATCCCTGAACATGAGAGAGCCCACGTGCATCCCAGGGATCCATGCCCAGTCCCAGCAAGCAGGTGTGCGTGAGTGAGTCTATAAAGAAAAGAACCACCCTGCAGACCCCCAGGCTCCCTAGCAGCAGCACATGTTATCCCTCTCTGCCACCACTGTGGCCCAAATGTGGTTGGTCCACGTCCAAGAGCTTACATGACAGAAGCCTGGCAGCCCATGTGGTGATGGGACCCTCAAGAGAAGCAGCCTAGTGGAAGGTGGTCCTGTCACTGGGACCACTGCCCTTGCAAGAGATGGATGCCATCTTGTGGAATGGTTCTCACAAGAGTGTGTTATAGCAGAGCAATTCTGACCTCTGATTCCCTCGGGCTTCATCTCACCAGGCCACCTTCCCCTCTCACATGTGATCCTACCCCAAAGAGCAGCGGGACCCGGGTCCGTCTACCCCTTTCCAAGTTGTCTCTTGGTTCCAGCTCCCACTACCAGCTCCTTCCTCCACAGTCACCAACTGCTGTTGTGAAGACCCAGAGCTTTCCTACCTCCAACCTGGTGGCTCAAACTTCTGGCCTCTAGTAGTGCCACCTCTTTTTCCCTCCAGCCTCTGTAGTAGTGGCTTCTGGCTATTGATGATTGCCAGGATGTGTGTGTGTGTGGGGGGTCCCTTTTGCTCCAGCATCTCCAAGGGCTTTTCCACTTATTATCCACATTCAGTTCCTTTAAATTAAAGTTCTTGGCATTTTCCTTCCCACTGGGGCCAGTAATGGACATGCCATTGGTTTATCTGTGCCTGTCTTGTGCCAGTCCAGGGCACCTCCCATGCAGTGTCCCCCTGGAAGCTATACAGGATAGAAGCAGTTTGGCATCAGATGTCAATCAGACACTGAGGATTTAGCAGAGGACACAAATGCAGAACCCCAGTCATTGTGGAGTTATGAATTCCAAGTGGGGAAGTCAGATAAACCAAAAAATGCCATCCTAGTTGGTGGTCAGTGGCAGCGAGAAAATAAAGGAGGCAAGGGGTAAGGTTATAGTGTGATAGGAAAGGTCTCATGAAGAAGGTGGCATAAGAGTAAAGACCCGAAGGAAGTCAGGGAACTGTGCCACTCTCTGGGGATTGCATATCTAGAGGAATGAGCAAGGCCAAAGCCTCTGCTGTTGGGGAACAGGCAATCCACCTGAGGTCCTGCCTCTGTCTCTGCAGGCTGAACTCAGTTGAAAGCAGAACTAGGGGACATCTGGCACAGGCCAGAAGTGCCATAGCTCTGCTTCAGGTAGGATGGGAATCCCTGGAGATGGGGATCGACACCGGGTGTCTGACAAGGCCGAGGGGTTGTGCCTTCTGTCCTCCCCTTGGAGGAACTGAATTCCCTCTGCTACCACGGACAGCAGGAGAATCAGAGCACATCTACCCCTTTCTTATGTGAATGTCTCAGACCCAAGAGAGCTCACAGATACGTAGAACTAAAAAAGGTTGAATTCAGAAGCAGGGTACCATGGAAGTTACTGGGTCAGTGGTGGTTGGAGAGATGTTGATCAAGGAATACGAAATGTCTGATATGAAGATCAAGTTCAAGAGGTCTAGTGTGTAACATGGAAATCACTAAGTACTCTTGAAAGTTGCTCATGCATTTCCCTGCATACTTGTTTTCTGTGATAAGAAAGCAAAATCAACTCTTAGCTTGAGCCAGTCCTCAATGTACATGTTTCAAAACATGTTTTGGTCAATTAAAAAAATATCAGGATCATCTTTATACTTCGCTGCAGTAATGCTGTTAGCCAAGTTTCTAGGATCAATCTTGGCTTTGGGGCGAAATATCTGCTCTTCCTGGGCAGCCCTAAGTCAGGGGCTAAGCATGGCAGCACTCTGGCCTGGCCATTTCTGCCCCCAGTGCAGGATTCTTCCTTAGAGAAACACTCTTGGTTCCACTCCCAGTTAACGGATACTGTCATGTTCAATTCCTCCATCTTTCACAGACATGGGCAGTGTGCAGGCAAATGTTTAATCACCTTCTCTGATTGTAGCATCTGCCAATTTCTGTGGTGTAAACTCACCACACCCGATTTCATGATACGGAGTAGCACTCACAATTGAGAGTTGGCTCCAACTTATCCCTAGGAGTTGCCCTTAATAAACCACTGTCCCTTTTTACTCCATCTCTCCATTTGTTTTCTTGGCAGCCCAACATCAGAGATCAGACATGCCCACCTTCTGAAGTCTTCCTCTTTCCACATCCTGTCCATCAGCCCATCCAGTAAACTCAAACACTCTGAACCTGCCCACATCCTTTCTACTGTCCTTTCTAGAGACTGAGCATGGATCTCAATGTGCTTTGTTCTTCCTGACTGAGTACTTTCTTACAATTGGCCTAGGAGAGTTCCTGAAACACAGTAGGTACCTCAGCATGTACTGGTCAACTCAGGCAAAGTTGGTGTGTGTGGCTAGAATCAAGTGCACATCTCCCCAGCCTCCCAGCCCACTCTGGAGTTCACCTGAAACTTCAGCAGGCAGTTCTTATCCACATGAGCATCATGTTAATGGCCTCCCACCTCAAAGTCTCAACCTGCGGTCTTTCTCTGGCCATTGTAGCATGCAAGAATCCCACACAATCCAGAATTCCTTAGACATTCACACCCAGAGGCCCCACCCCTCATCTGATTAACAAAAGATGGTTAAGTACCCCACAGCTTCCTCTTTACCTGGAGAGCCATCCTTTTATCCATCAAGTTGTCCATATCTTAGTCTGTTTGAGCTACTCTAACAAGAGACCATAGATTGGGGGTGGCTTATAAACAAGTTTCTCAGTTCTTTGAATTTCAATATCAAGGTACCAGCAGTTTCAGTGTCTGGTCAGGGCCTGTTTCCTGGTTCACAGACACCTTCTTTCTGGTTTCCACGTGGAAGGGGCAAGACAGTTCTCTGGGGCCTCTTTTATAAGCATAGTAATCCCTTCATGAGGGATGAAGACACTCCACCCTCATGGTCCACTTGGCCAAAGGCTCCATGTTCTACTCTTACCTTGGTGTCAGGACCTCAACACAAGTTTTGGTGCAAGAAATATTCAGGCCACCTCAGATCTCAATAGGATAAAGCCCCATTGCTCAGGCCAGTTCCTGCCTTATGGTCTCCTAGAGTTGAGAGGTCATTCCAAGGAAGCAAGAGGATAGGGAAAGGAGACAGGGCAGGAGATGAATGGACTTCATTGTACCCAGTCTAGGAACTTCCAAATGCAGACCTGGAGCCAATAAGTTGGCGAATCTGGTCCCAGACGGAGCTGGGAAATTCAGAATCTAGAATGGAACCCCCTCAATGTCTTGAGGGTCACTCGGTCCCAGATTGGCTGCTAGGCAGAGAAGCAGTGAGCTGTGTGGATCCACCACTCCACACCCAGGAGGGGCAGGTGTGCTCAGGAGCTCCCAGAGGTGGTGGCCACCTTGATCCACTTAACTTGGGCCTTCTAGGCTGGAGATGATGGGACTGCCCCAACACGTGCAAGTCTTCAGAGGGAGTCTGTCCAGGCAGATTTAGAAGTGGCAATCTCCTGCCTTGATCCTGGGCTGCTCCCTTCCCAGACCCTCCCTTCTCTGCATTCTCTACCTGCTCTGAAGTTATTGGAGCCTGGTGTGAACTTAGGGACAATAAAACCATCAAAGGGCTTGGTCCTGAGAACAATCAGTTGGGGAGTTTGCAATAAGAGTATCCTGCTCAGGAAGGTGCGACTTCAAGGCAAGTTGATGAGAGACTTCAGGAGGGGCCTTCTCTGGGCAGGCAGGAGAGCTGCCCATGTGGGATGGCTTAGGGGATCATCTGGCCAGGACATGGGCACATACACCTTTTTAGCAGTGGCACAGGTCTGTCTCCTGAAGGCTTTGGGAACAAGGCTGTGGAGCACTATTCTCTCCCATTCTGATTGTCCATCTGAGGATGTGTCAGAACTCTGCTCTGGTCCTTTGTGAAAATCCAGGTGTCCTTTTCAATTAGGCAAGAACTGGATCAAAATTCCCACCCTTGGTGCAGAGAAACCCGACATTCTCCAAACTTCATCCCTCCAAGAACTGGGAACACCCTAGCACTCAATGACATCTTCCACTCTAGCACCTGGCCCTTCTCTCCACCTCTCAAAGACCTGGGCTCATGAGACTGTCGCTGGATGTGTCCAAGTCTTGTCTTGCTCAGGGTACTGGGGATGTTCAGCAAGAGGTCAGTCTCTGCCCCTCCCCCCCAAGTTTCCTTTCCTCAGAGAAAAAGGACTTTCTCATCAGGTTTGTGATGTGTTGTCAGGTAGTAGAGAAAACCAGGAAGAAAAGGCAAGGTAAGGGATTGACAAGGGTCCTCAGCTCAATGCCACCTTCTCAGGAAGATTGCCACAAGACCCAAGTGAGGAAAGGAAGTGAGCCTGCAGGTGGGAATGGGCCCAGCTTCCACTTCTGCTTCTCCCCACTCCTCAACTCTGAGGTTCATCTGGACCTCCTCCCTCTCACTTGCACCTTGCCTACTCAGCTGGGACACCACCTCCTCCAAGAATCCCTGCCCCCAGCTCCCCAGGTAGCCTATGCTGCACCCAGACCTCCCTACAGCTGCCAGCTAGGGCCATCAGCCCTTCTTAGACTCCATCCATGGGGTCAGCCTTGCCCAAGGTCACTCGCCTTCTCGCATGGTTTCCAACTGACAACATGCCTGTGTAGTTATGAGGGCCTGGGCAGGCCACCTCAATGCCTCTGAAGGGCCCTGCAAGGCTCAGCATGCCCCATGGGGTCTGTTGCTGTACCTGAGCTGTGACTCCACTCCTCATCTCTGCCCACCTCCTGCTTCCTCTACCTTTATGGGGGTTGAGCCCAAGGAACCCCTCATAACCCCTACCTTCATGCCTGTCTTCTGAGAAGATCCAACCTGTGGCAATGCTTCCGATGACAACTTCTATTGAAACTAGTGACTGCAGAGAGATGTTGCAGACTTGACAACATAACGAGTCCAGAGTGTCCGCGTGCTTGGTGCTCCAAGCACTGGGCACAGTCCCACAGGGCCTCACATGTGCTCCGTGCTGAAGTTGGTTCCCATTTTTCTGATCAGACCAGGTTCATAGCCAAGGGGCAGAGCTAGGATTGGACTCTAAACCTGCCCCAGTTGGCAATGGTCAGTGCTGCATTCTTGTCTTGTGTATCTCTACCTTCCTATGGATCTCAGGATGGGTCAGGGTCTCTCCTCCCAGTGACCCTGTGAGTACATCAGCATCTCTCCAAAAGTTGTCTGGAGTGGACACCATCAGCTCCTTGCCAGTCATTACTTGGTTCCCCTGGGGATGTCTCAGTTCATTCTTATAATTTTCTCGGTCTGTGGACATAGCTTCTCAGCATGGAGACCAGATTACCAGTGGCAGTTTCAGCCAGAGGACTCTTTTGTTTCAGCAACAAACTTTATAGATGGGACCATGAAACATGAAGGATGACTCAGTTATGCATCAGTAGGAAAGGCTAGCTAGCCCTCTGGAACATAGCAAGGTACCCATGTTCACAGGGACTTCATTGTGCAGGGGAAGGGGGACCGGCTATGGGGTCTGAGCCTCCACAAGGATCCCCTTGTATGCTATTCTTGGAAGCACTAGAGCTGAGAAAACTTGGTGTCCAGGTGAGGGAAGCTGTATGTTATCTGCAGGTCTGACATTTGGTGTTGGGGATAGCTTTGGCCTGACTGAAGGTGGAAGCCTAGGCTGAGAATCCACAGGATTTCCAGTATGTACTTCCCCAGCTCTTTATCCCCATTTTACAGTTGAGAAAAAGGCTCAGAAGTGAAGTCATCCCTGCCCATCTTGGGCTGATCTGAGAAGTGCCCCTGACTCATAACTTTTAGGAAGCACATATGCTTCTCTCTGAACCCTGTATCTGCAACTTGGTTGCTGAACAAATATAATGGGTAATGCCTCCCCCAGCAATGTGGGGTCATTCATGTCTTGTAGGTGGTTAGGACTCCCCAGCATGGATCACTATCTACTTCCTGTGTGAACATGGGATTAAATGACCTCCCTGCAATTTGGGGAAGAACATCCTGAAGACTCAATAGTTTGTGGCCTAGAAAATGAGGTTTAAAGGTCAGACAGGCCTGACTTTGAGGATTCTCTTACTTGATTTGTGATCTCAGGAATATAACTTCACCTCCCTGAAACTTTATCCAAAAAGGACATGTTATATCCCCCCACCTTATATTGGGGATTTTAGAGCCGGGATGCTCTTTGTATCATCCATTGCCTAAACAGTGCCTTAAATCAACAGCAATCCATTTGTCTGTGGATCTGCACATGTGAAGGGATCAGGGAAGTAACAGACAGCTCATCCTGTCAGTCGGTGATGGCACAGCATTCTTTTTTTCTTTTGGCACAGCATTCTTGACATGGACTTGTTAGCTCCACTCACGTGGCTGGTGAGTCATTGCAGATAGCATTTCCACAGGGAAGCTTGGGCTTCCTCACAGCATGGCATTGCTCCAAGGGCCAGCATCCCTAAAGAGTTGATAGAGCTCCATCTTGACACCCTTATGACTCAGCCTTGGAAGACTCATTTCTGCCATATTTTATCAATCAAAGAAGGCAAAGATGAGTCCAGTTCTAAGTAGGAAGGGATGTACATTCTCTTAATGCAGTTTGGAAAAACAGGACCTGGTGACCATTTAAAAATATCTGCCATTCTGTTGACCTCCTGGCCCCCTATCCCTTACCCCTTCCCTGCAGTCACTCCAGTTGCCTGTTTCTAGCATTTGAGTTTCTCTGTCACTTTGCCTGTGGATGAGCCAGTACTCAGCACACTCTGGAAAGCCCTGGGGCTAGGACACTCCTGGAGGCAACCTTAATCATACCCTCAGTGGCTTCTTCCCTTTCCATCCTTGTGCTTTCTGGAATCCCCTCCCAAGTAACCACTTGCACCCATGACCTTGGGTCTTCCTCAAGTGCAGATGCCTGGAGACATGAAGACTGTGCTAAACCCAGAGCTTCAGACCCTCCCACCATTTGCTGAACAGACAATTCAGGTCCTCCTGCTCCGACTGTCTTGAGTATGAAAAATGGACTGACTGCTAAGTCCACAGACTGAGAAGATTCCCAAGAGTGACATTTAGGTTAAGTGGACATCTCACAGCCTTTCCAGTGAACTTGGATTCTGGAGCAGGGAGGAAAACATCCATGTGGCACAGATGCGCTACCCCGGTCTTTTATCTGAAGAGAAACTTGTCATTCGGTTGTATGACTGCACCTGTCTGCAGCACCTCTGGGACCCATCACAGCAGTGGCGATGTCCCATGGGCTTCTGAGGCCACCCCAGCCAAGGGTTGAGCACAGGACAGACCCAGGGCCTTGCTCATTCGTACCTAACGTGGCATTGCTCAAATGAGTTCTTTGCTCTAGAGCATCCCACTGGGGTTTGCTCAGATGTCCTTAGACCTGGGTCATCATCCAGGTCTCCCCTCTCTGCATCTCATTCTCCCCTTTATCAGGTGCAGCCAAATTGCTCAACATATGCACAGTCATATGAGGGAGTGGGTCTCAATCAGCACCACAAGCACCTTACACCACCCGCAGCTCGCCCTCTCACAGTTCATGTCTTGCCCACTTCTCACGTGATGGCAGGGCTCCTCAGGTGGCCCAGCTCCCCAGGGAGGTTCCACCTTGGCCCCTCCTAAGTGATCTTTAAACCATAATTGCTGACCCAGGATGTGTTGGTGCCAAGTTTATCAAGAAGTTAAATGCCAGCCTTCTTCCTTCAGGTCCAGAGTCAAAACTAATATAAATACCCCACTCCCCATTTCTTACTCTAATTCCATCAGCAAGCTGACCAGGCCTGACCCCGTCTGAGGCTGCCTCTGATTTATGGCCTCACCAACAGATGCAGCAGCCGAGAACCAAGCTGGTCGTCTGGGTAACTGGGAGGAGGGTGGGTCAGAAGACATGGCAGCCCCCACAGTCTCTGTGGGGGAAGAGATGCAGAAAGCCAGGGGCTTTGCTGGGTGAATGTATCTATGGAGGCCAAATTATCTATGTAAGGCAGAAAAATTCCTTTCTGCATGCCCTTTAAGTGAGCCAGCTTGGAAAGAGGGAAAAAGCAAATCCCAAAGCATGTGTCATTGGCCTGAGGTGGCAGATTAGGTCTTATTCCCTCTGGAATGGCTCCATGGCTCAGGGTCATTTTAATCTCAGCAAATGTATTGTGGTTGGGTCCTGGGCAGGACTCCCAGGGTATTTGTTTTTTTGGTTTCAAAGTGTTTTTATTACATGTTTATTACATGTAGAAAATGCAAAGTTCCCAAGTCCCATGCTTGAAGAGTGTTTATGAAGTGAATGTGCATCCGAAGTCATGGTGATGTGAAGTATCTTTATACTGATGTTAGTGTTCTCTTGAAAGATCTGCTTTATGGAAGCATGTCCCTTAGGCCTCCTTCCTATGAGCAGGAAGTCTCACTTGGTGCATCTGTTTTTACAGGTTCCTGCTCCCCAATGAGGTATGGCCTTGGTCTGGGCTGAATGCAGTCTGGGGCCATTTGGAATTAGCACCTGGCAGGGTTGCTCACTGGAATGCATGGTTATTTATTCCATCTTCACTTCCATGTTTCATTGCCCCGAGAGCAAACTATTCTCTCAGACAGCACCAAACTCTATCTAGATCTAGGTTCTAACCCCATCTCCACTTCCACTTCATACACCAAGTGCTGGTTTACTGTAGGAAACTGAACTTAAGCTTTATCTACTTGATTTGTACAAATCTGAGGTTTATTTATTGCCAAGAAACAAGGTAAAAAGGCAACTTCAGTGTGTCCCATGGCATCTTCTCTGGGATCCGGAAGTGACCACCAAGTGCCCATGGGATCCACCAGTAGGTATCATTCCACTCAAGAAAGTGGGAGGCAAGAAGGCAGAAAAGAGGCATAATAGCAAGCCAAGTCCAGAGGCAACTGCTTCACTCCAGCAGAGCTCTGAAGATGGTGTAGATGGTCTCCAGTTGGCTTCATGGGTGCAAGGGAGCTGGATTGTGTATACCTCTGCATCCTGCAGGTGTGGATTCAGGCACTCTTGGTTCCTCACCTGTGTGACCCACGCAAGGCGAGTTTCATCTTTTCACAGTAAGGATTTGACCTTAGGATTAGAAGTGCCTCAGGAGTCAGTGCCCATAAAAACGTGCCAGTGCCCACCCAGGACATGCTAGAGACTGAGAACCTTTCCAAGACACTAGATAATTCCAACTGGTTAATGAAGAAGGTACTTCTGACATGAGAGTCCAAGTCCCTACACCTTCACTGGCCTTTTCAACCTTGGCTTAGTGGTAGCCAAAATGACTATGCAGTTAACTTAATTTCTACTGCTGGTGAGGAGCCTTCAACACAGCAGGGGCAGGAGGCGTGGAATCGGTGGTGGTAGAAGAGGTGGCACATTAATGGCAACTCTTGGAGAAGCAGGAACACCGATGGGGACAACAATGATGCCAAGATCAGAAAGGACATCTCTACTGGTAGAAGCATGGAGAGTCTTTTAATCAGTCAGGCAGGGGCCTACACTACCATGGAATAGGTGCTAACTATACAGATGCCATTCTAATGCAGAGGACTCTAGTGGAACAAAGGACCACATATGATTTCAGGGACCATAAATGGTCAGTCCTCATTCTGGTGAGCCAAAAACAGGCCAATAGCAGGCCCTTTCCAGGTGGGTTTGATTATTTGGTTTGACTCCAGAGATCTATCATGCTGTATACCCTGTCCTGTGCTCCAGGAGGACCACCTGTTGGTACTCACCTGGAAGACAAGGCTTGAGAGTCAGGGATGCTGTCGACAAGGATGCCAGCAGCATGAAAGACAAAAGCAGAGAGGTTGGGGTAGTTAGTTCCTTTCTTCCCAGTGACTGCATTCCTTTCTGGTTTTGGCTTCCATGCCTCAAGCTCAGCTGGGCCCATGAGCACTGCATATGTCCCTGCCCTTTCTGTTCTAGGAGGGATAGCAGTCGGAACAAAGTCCCAAGACTTCAAAGAGACACCAATCTCTCTTCTTGGTTGTCTCCACCCTGCCCACGCTGGTAGCAGTCACCCAAGATGGATGCTATTTCCAGTGAAGATCCCGATGGAGAGAGGATTTTTGACTTGAGGATTCAATGCAGGTGGCATGTTGACTGGTGAGGAGCAGCCAGCTCCTGTGACAAAGGGGTCATCTTTTAGACAGTGGAATTCATGCAGTGATGTCCTGTTCATCATCAGGGAGTAACTGGGAATCCAAGTTCCTTCTTTCAACTTGACCAGAGTGTAAAAGCTTTGGTACACAGAAATATTAGTCAGAGCCAGGGAGAGAGAATTCTATGTGTTAAATAAGCAGAGCCTTCTTTCAAGAAAACTTATCCTTTTTTAGGAGTTGTTCAGGGAAGGTCTTATCCACAGGTGAGGGTTAAACATTCATTTCCTTTTGCAAAGTTACCTTGACCCCATGGATTCCAGCAATCCCTTCTCAGAAGACTACTGAGTAAAACCAAGGAGCACTGTTTATGCAAAGCCTGCTCTGATTCACTGGTTTGATTCCCTTAGCCCCCCAGGTTAAGGGACACTTCCCTAGGTTCAGCAGAGGAGGCCAACTTCTCCACTGAAGTCAAGACTATTCCAGCAATTTGCTTCTGTGGTCTTGGAAATGTCCCAGTAGAGGGTGTACCATAACATCCATGTGGGGATGATCCATGACCTCAAAACCTATCTTCTAAGGTCCTTACTTCTCTTGTCCTTCTGTCTCCTTCAAATAGAATCCAGGAGCCAACAAGTTCAAGTGACGTCTATGCCCCTAACCTTCTGTAAATTTTCACCACCCCCACACTAATCTCTTCTAGCACAGAATTCCAAAGGCTACCATTTGTTACATTCATGGTCACCAAAACCCACTCTCATTAGTAAAAGCAAGAAATGGCCCATGAGGAACTTCAGCTTGGCACTCAGGGTTAATCGAGGGCAGAGAACAAACTGCCAAGTCCTTAAACTTTATACTGCATGACTGCAGGTTTGAATGCAATGTCACCCCTCATTGTTATTGTCCCTGCAAGGGTATGAAAATTCTCCAAGCCACATGACTGCAAACCAAGCCGGGACAAAAACCCCTGGAGATTTTCAGCCCATTTCCCACCAGGACTTTGGATGGTGAGTCATGCTCATCCACTTCCGGGACACAAGACAGCCTACAAGGAACCCAGGGCCTTGTGCTTACAAGGCAAGCACTCTACCGACTGAGCTATCTCCCCAGCCCCAAAGAAAGAAGTGAGAGGATGGGAGCCTCTGAATTGGTTTTGTTTGTTATTTCTGTAATCTAACAGTGCTGGGGACTTGAACCTGGGCCTCGAGCATGCGAGGCAGGCACTCTACATGATGGGCTATATCACCAGCACTCACGTACATCTTATAAGAAAGTGTGCATACAGTCAACTTTGGGAGTCCCCCAAAGTGGGACTTCAGGGAATGCTGGAACTGCAAGTTCAAAGTCATCTCTGCAACTCAAGGCAAACATGAGCCATGAGCCCCCATTTAAACAAAACAAGAAATGGGTTTCTTATTTCTAAGATATAAAAGGCACAGGGTAAACATTCCCATTTCAAAAGGCAAGTATAGGAAGATAGGAAGGATCAGACCAAAGGAAGACCAAAACCCAGCAGGGCAACATCAGATCCTATAGCTTCCCCTTAATATCTGGGATGCCTGTAGCAGGATGCAAGTATCAAAGCGTGTGGACACCAGGCCCCTACAGCTGGGCTGGATGATCCATGTGGCCATTCTTGGGCTGGCTCTGCTCACTACCCAGAGCTTCCTTCAGCAGCTGTCCCACGTTCCCAGCATCTCTAACTTTGAGGTCTCCATTTTAACTTCGACTTCACTCTTACAGCTTCATAGCCTGCTCTCTACTGGGCTTCTTGCTGGGTTTCTGACAGCAAGCCATTTTTTAGTCTCCCTAGGTTTGCTTTAAAAATCAACCCACAATTCTCACATTCAACATACCTTTCAAAAGGAGCATCATGTGAGTGAGGCCAAGGTGAACTGTACCATGGGGACCACTCAGACCTTGGCTACAGTGCCCTGAGTGCCTGAATGACTCAATACAGGGAAACAAATCCTGGGGAGATAGGTTTCCTAGGTGCTCCTGGGCAGGTAGTGCATGCAGAGTCCATAAGGCTTTGGATTTGGCCATTGCCAAGATGCCCTCAATGTATCTTTTTCATACTTTCCTGAAAGAGTGGGAAACCAGGACCTTGTGGGCTAGGGAGTTGTTCCCCCACTGAACTATACCCCCGTCTTTTGGCTTATTGTTAATGACCATCATCTCTTTTGAAGGTGTGTGTTTTTAAAACTTCAGCCACTGAGGGTTTTGTTGCTAAACAAGTTTTCAAATCTTGGTCTATTTTTTGCTCCCGATTCTCACTGAAATCTAACTAGAAGCAGACAGCAATAGCCATGCTACCTAAATGCTATGTTGACTTGAAATTTTCTGCAGATTAGTTCATCTCTCACCTTTAAACTCAGCCTCTTAAAAGCCTTGGGAGAGACAGAACTTGGGACAGATAAATTTTTTGCCAAAATACAACATGAACAGCTGCTGGTCCAATTCGACAGTCCTCGTTTCCATGGGAGCCTCACCAACACAGCCTCCACTGTCTGCATGCCCATCAGGATTCTGGTCTTCTGAGATCCTACCAGAATCATTCACTACGCTCTGCTTATACCACTCTATTCTACTCTAGCCCCATAACTCTAGACTTTTTCAAATTCCTCCCACAAACTCATTCCAAAGGCTTCTAAATCAGATCAGATGTAGTCCCAGCAGTGACCCCATTCCTGGGACCAGGTTCTCTGTTTAGTTTTCTGTTTCTGTGGCAAAATACCAGAAACAAACCATTTATAAAGGAGGAAAGATTTGGGCTTGTGTTTCTGAAGGTTCATGGTCACTTATCCCTATTGCTTTGGGCCTGTGGGGAGGGATAGCCGGGCAGGTTGCATGTGAAGGAGCAACGCCCTCACCTCATTCAGGAAGAGAAAGGAAGGGCCAGGGTCCTAACAGACCCTTCTAGTACATGGCCCTAGTGACCTCACATCCTTCCACTAGACCCCACCTCTTAGAGGTTGCCACAGGCCGTCAACCAAGCCTTTAGTGCATGACCTTTGGGGGACGTGTTAGATAAAATGTAACATAGTATACATCTATACTCACTTTTAGGTATTAACTTGGATTAAAAGACAGCTAAAGAATTGATTTTTTTTTGTATTTATGGATATGTCTGTGAAGATGCTTCCAGAAGAGACTGAGTAAACTAAGCAGGGCAGATCTGCCCCCACCTGGAGGGGCCCATTCCATTGGTTGGGGTCCTGGATGGAGCAGAAACAAGATTGTCTTTCTTGGGGTGTGATGTGCTCTTAATCCTGTTCTTGAACATCAGAACTCCAGGATCTCCAGCCTTTGGACTCCAGTACCTACCCAAGTGCCCACTGCAGGTTGAAGACTTTCAGACTTGGACAAAGCTACTGTGTTAGCATCCCAATGTGTCCAACTTTCATATGGCCTGTGGTGGGACTTCTCAGTCCCTGCACGCAAATGAATAAATTCTTTTAAAAATTCTCATTTATATATATTTATATATTTTACATATATAAATATATGTATTTTTGTGTATCTCCTGCCAATCTTCTCTGTAGAACCTTGACTAATATAGATTTCAGTACCAGGAGGGACTCTAGAGGACCAAAATTTTAAGGATAGTTTCATTAATGTTGGCCTTTCTGAAACTGGCACTTTAAGCTGATTAGATCTAAAAATGTTAACAATTCTAATTCCAGTGGTGTAGAGAACACTGATAGTTCATGCCATGAACTGCTTAGGGGATATGCAAGATTCATGTATTTGGCAATCCTATCTTACCTTGTAAGTGGTGAAATAGGACTCACTCCATGACTCTGTACATGCCTTTAAGCACTGGCAGAAGAGGTGAAATACAATGCTTTTTGGGCAAATCTATCAAAGGGTGAATAAGATTTGTTTTCCATGTAAATAACCCGAGAGCTGAGTGTGCTCTACAGTCACAGAACTGGAATTGATTGAATTAAACAAGCCCTGTGTCCAAAACCTTGTGAGACAGTTCCCCTCATAACCCCTTCTTCTATCTTTCTGGATGTTATCAAATGTGTCCCTGATGTAGCACAATAATCATTAAGTGTTCATTAGGGAAACTGAAATGTCCTTTCAAATTCCTTGGTAGATCATCATGGGGTTTAAGGGTTTCAGGGATACACAAGGAACATCCATTGGGATTTTTGGTTTGCCTGGGAGTACATTATTTTTCCCATTTAAAATATTGGATGATATCTTATCTAACTCTAGATCTTTCCTAAAAGATCTATAGATTTAGACACATTTGACATAAAAATCATCCCATCATGATTTCCACATACCAACCTCGTTTTTCTCATGACTTTAAGAATAGGTCTGAGGAGGAGTTTTCAAAACTGGGTAGCCTCCCTTGGTCTAAGAGGAGGCCCCAGGGCTGCACAAGAGCTCTGTTCTCCAAGGGAAGTGGAGGTCATGCTACTCTTCGCACTCTTGGGTGATCAGCAATTAAAAATAAAATCCGACTTTAATGGCTGACCAGCTGTCATGGACAGAGTTGTTAGGATTTCCTGCTTCCTGGGGTGGGGGGCTTTTTCCCCAATGAATGTCAGAGTTCATTTCCCATGGAAAGACTGATCCTCCCAGTAAAACCAAGTTGGGACACTGAGAAGTTGGTTCTCTTGGCATCCGGGTGCCGTTCCCAAGTGTCAAAGACCATTTTACCAAATCCCTGTTAACTCGAGCCCTGTTCTATGCTCCTTTACATTCAGGGACTCAGTAGGCCTGGTGGCTTCCATTTCTGCATGAAGCAGCTGGGAAGGAGTCCTGGTCCACCCTGAAAATTCTGGGAAACATAAGTGTGTATCAGGGGGACATAGTAATGATACCACAAGAAGATTTTAAGATACCAAGTGGAACTAGGTTGAAAGTCCAAGAATCTGCTGTCATTGGGAGCTGAAGTTCAGAGCAGGAGGCAAGTTCTTCCTCTTCCACCATGCCCTCCTCCACCAACGGCCCTGCCCAGATACCCACAACCAAGGATAATAGTCTGATATATTGACATGCATCCTGGCAGGGATGTGTACAGCTGAGCACTCAAGCCTGAGTCAGTCTCTATGGCGATGACTGGGATGTTCAGGACTGTCACCATTTTTCCTTTGTGCCGATTGCCCAAGGAGGACCAGGGAAAGAAGCAGCATACCATTATTTCTTTGCGGGAGAACCTCAAGAGCAAGAGTTGTTTGCCCGAGCTCTTGTTCTGAAGGTGTTCTTCTCCAGCATGGTGGAATCCTTGGAGCAGCCCTGGATGCCAGGCTGCCTGCAATGGCAGCTACAGAGGCAACCTTCATCCGAAGGCTCTCCTACCATAAGTATGTCTTTGTAAGTTTATCACACTCTCATCTGAGACCTGTGGCTCAGCCTTTCCAACTGGCCAACCTTCTCTTGACCCTTGAACCAATTCATACAACTAAATGACTGGCAATTCCTTTCTAGGGTCAGACTGACGAACTCAGCCAAATTTCTTTGGACTCTGCTAGAAGCACCAAAATCTGTTAGAACTAGAGTTTGGTAACATAGTTAATGCCACCAAGGCCATGGGGCTGAGCCCACCTTGCTCATTTCAGAGAGCCAAGTTCAATATTATCTAGAGAAGGAATTTTGGAGGCATCTTCTTGACAACATATGCCTCCAAGTTAAGCACCCAATAATGCTGATGCTGGAAGCTATTAAAATGGGCTTGGGGGAGATTTTTACCACTAGTACATCTATGATAATGAGGAGTGAATATCACATCTATTCCCAAAGTGAGATTTCTATTCTAATTAAGGGCAAGCACCCCCCCCATACTATCTCTGGCATGCCTCCTCACCATCACTCACATTTTTGCCCACACCGTAATAACAACTTAAGAGGTAAAAGTATGTTCATCAGGATCTGCCCCCAGCATAAGAATTACCTCCATTCATAAGTTGGTACAGATTAATGGAGGTCAAATTTAGCAATCAAGTCACATTTTCTAAGTAAACACTTATGGAAAAAAGATTCAAAACAAAAGTCACAACATTTCCATCTGTGGTGCCATCCTTGAGCATGGCATTGAGGACATTGAGGCCACGGAGATGGCAAGACCCCAGGACCTAGCATGGCCCACCAAGTCTAGCCCAGCTCACATGTCAACTGTGTAGAGTTTGAGGCTAAGGAGCCCTGATCCACAGATACCCAAACTCTGGGTTACACTGTCAACTGGTCATCTCACCACTGCACGAGACTCCTGTGCCAAACTTGAACCCAGGAAGTCACCCTTGCTTCTCTCTCCCTGTTCAAGTCTGGATTCCCCCAACACCCTCTCTCCCATTATGACAATCTGACATCATGGAAGTATAACTGGAATGCTCCAAGGAGTTGGAAACAATTCCAAGCTGGGGCAGAGTACCTTTTCCCACACCCCCAGAGTCAGGGTCACCCTAGAGAAGGCTACCATTCTCCCCAGTGTCCAGATGACCCAACTCAAAACCACAGACTAGTCCCTGGGTCTAGAAGGGCTACCTTCCGAGCAGGCTTTGCTCTGCTCTGAAGGAAATAGTGACCTGAGCAGGGTAGGTCCTAAGAGGGTGGTGGTCATTTCTCTTTTTTTCATTATGCATTTCCTTTCCTGAAGACTATGTCTGAAGTCAGGTCGGTGGCACAGAATACTCAGTCAACAAACAGAGTTGCCACCATATCACTTTAGACCCTACTTCTGTGGAGGGTGCATTTCCTGGTGACTTTGCCCCAAGCAGTAATTCTAAGCCATTTTGATAAGCTACACCCAATAAGACCAATCTTTAGGGCTTCATCCGGATCTTTGCTGGCTGACTATGGGCTCTGGGAAAAGTCATACCTTTGCCTCAAGGGAAACAGGTATTTCTTATGGAAAAGCAGTAGCACATCAAGAGACATGTTAGAGACTTAAGAAACCCCTCATCAGGAACAGCCGCCATAGCTTCCGCTTTCTGATTTCCTCAAGGCAACCTAAAATCTCAGTGGCATCGAGAGGCCACAGGAGCAAAAGCCAACAGCAAATGAGACTAGAGAGGTAACAACCAGGATCAGGAATCTGGGGAATCTTGAGTCCCACTTGAAACATCTGAACCCAAGACAGAAGCCCAGGGAAACCCTGCGAGATGAGCACACTCGGGGCAGGGAAGAGAGTGTACTTTCACATCACAAGGCTGCTGGAAGAACACAGGCCTGGGCCCCCCTCTGGCGTTCGTACCACCCTATCTAGTCCCAGGCACCTGAGGTATCTTACCTAAACAGAGATCCTCCTCGCTAAGGGGCCAAGCTAATTTGCACCACAGCACCAGAGGCTTTAGGTCAGCTGGGTGCCTCTGGGCCAGAAATACGATTAAGTCATTAGGTACAGACCTTTCAATGCCTGTAATTTGCAAAGTAGTCATAAGGCTGCTCCCACCATTCCCTACAGTCAGCTCCACCAGGCCACAGATACCTGAACCCTGGCTCTCCCCCAGCCTGCCTGCCTGCAAGCAGCCCACCCAAATGGGAGGGCAGGTGGCACATCTGACTGGAACAGTGCAGTCTGCTTCACGATATCAGTGCAGACTCTCCTGTATGAGATTGGAAGCCTAAGAGATTCAAGATGCTGGATTAGAGGAAGTCTGCTTTTCCAGTTCTCCATGGCTTGGATTTCAAGCAGAGTGTTCTCAGGGAGGTAAGTAAAAGAGGGAGTTTGCCAAAATTCAGTATTAGACAGACTCAGAAGTTTGGATGCATGGGACAAAGAACAAGGAACTACATTGGAGCCAAGCCCACTGTGGTGGTTGCTGCAGCATTGGTCAGCTACA
Organism: Sciurus carolinensis; assembly: GCF_902686445.1. NCBI lineage: Eukaryota > Metazoa > Chordata > Mammalia > Rodentia > Sciuridae > Sciurus > Sciurus carolinensis. Next base: position 471,669 of record NW_025920152.1, read on the forward strand.
GAAGGATGGCACAGTACATATTTGGCATGGAAAAACCTGTAGATCCAAAAAGCAGCCCGGACTTTGCTAATCCAGAGGCTACACAACAAACTGGTATTTGAAAAGTGCTTTTTACTTCGATTGGCCAGTGGAAAGTGGAAGCAGAAGCCATCTTTAGTCTGCCACACTGTTCCAGCAAGCACCTACTGCTTGCCTCAGACAGACCTAGTAGAATGTGAGTGAAATGGGCACAGAGAAGATTGTACCTGGGATATTTGAGTCATAAAAACAGGGGAGAGCAACTCCCTTTTCCTTTGAATCTGGTGGCTCATGTGATGAGCTGAATGCAGCTGAAAGACTGATCGGGTAGGTATAAATATGCTCAGGGGATCCAACTCTCCCCACGCTCTGCTGCCCTTGAATACAGACTTCCCAGGCTTAGCCCCTCCCTGTGAGTAGAATTCTTGGGAGGCTTGTAAGACCCAGGCTGCCAGCACAGAGTGGCATCAGTCCTACCCCAGGAGTGGGGGACCTAATCTCTTCAGTAAAGATACCACCCAACAAAGCCCTTAAGACCCAACTAGATGTAAGTCCCAGATGCTGGGACACCCTTCATAGAACTGTGGCTGCCCTACCCTGGGAGTGCATCAATCTGGTCTGTCCAGACAGAATTCCATCGTCAGTACTTCTCACTCCATCCTACTGGTGACCAGGGGAACAGCCATTTCAACCTGCTTCATTTTTGGCCACTCCAGCTAGCAGCTCAGCAAGCAACAAGAAAGTGGTCACCACCACCCAGTCCTTGCTTTGTCTTGGTACATAGCCCAAAAAGAAACAGAACAGTAGGGCATAGGCAGTACCATCCATTCTTATGGACCATTCTGACTCTCAGTTGAGAGTTCTTTCATTTTTAATTAAAAATTCTCCTCCTTAAATGCCAGATAAAATTCATGGCTATTGGTTTTGCTGCTGGCAATTGCTGACCCCATTCCCATTTTTGTAGTAATTCGGGTTGTAGATGTAGTAGGCTCTAGGTGTTTTAATGCTGTATGTTGTTTGCTTTCATTATTGGTATTGTCTCCCATCCTCCTGTTTTCTTTGAGGTGCTAAGGATCTAAGGGAAGCCAAGTTCACAGGGTAGAGATTGTGCTGAACTAAAGCCACCCAAAAGATAGCAGACCTTGCTCCATAAATTAACTACACTCCAACTTCAGGTATGCTTTAATACAGAGAATGGGCAAGACAAAAACCCCAAAGTAACAACCAGGCCTCAAGTTGGAATGACTGAAGGGCATCTCTCAGGTCCCACTCTTGGACATCCACGTCTACAGCAAAAACAAGCAACAAAGGCTGTGGATACCATACCTACAAGGGTTCACAGTCTACATCACTCTAGGACACTTTGGCAAGAGAAGGCTGTGCCCTACAAAGCCCCACATATAAGAGTGGAAGAGAAATCCATCCCAATAGGAGAAAGGTAACCTGATGTCCCCCCTAAAGTTCATAATCCACCAGCAACTGACTCCAAAGATACTGAAGTGGATGAAATAAAGTATTTGAAATAAAAATTACAGAATTCCAAGGAAAACAATTGAAGGAAGTCAGCAGAGGATGAGAAATTCAATAGAGAGATAAATATTAAAAAAGAACCAAACAGGAATCTTACATGAAAGACAATTCAAAATATTCAGTTAAAAAAGTCTAATAGGGTAAACTTTGCTAAAGACAATCTTGGAGTTGGAAGACAAAGTGGCCAGCCTTGAATATTCAAACAGTATTAAAAGAAAATAAATGACTGATCAGAATATATGGGAAGTCTGGGACAACAGTAAGATTAAATTTAAGAATCCACAAAAGTAGGATTTATAATAATTGGAATTGCCTCTTATAAGATGCAAGCTAATGGAATGAATAACCTCTTCAGGAAAATGAAAACTTCTAAACCTTGAGAATGAGATCAACATCCAGATACAGGAGTCATTCAGAATCCCAAATAGAAAAAACTCTCCATGACACATTGTAATTAAAATGCCTAACATGTAAAATAAGGATAGAATTGTAAAAGCCTCAAGAGAATAATGTCAGGTCATGAGACAAGCCCATCAGGATTACTTCTATTTCTTAGCACAAACTCTAAAATTCAGGAGGGTTTGGAATGATGTATTCCAAGTTTTGAAAGAAAACTGTCAACAAGAATGCCGTATCTAGCAGTTATCCTTCACAATCCAAGCCTTCTAAGGTAAGCAGAAATATTTATGACTTAAGTCAGCACTACAGAAAATACTTAAAATACTTCACAAAGAAATAAACCTTATAGGCAAGAACAGCTGTAGACTGAGTGTGAAAGATGGTAATTGATGTATCATGAAAATGGAAACTGAAAACAAGAGTAGCTACTCGTATCCAATAAAGCAGACTTCAAGTAAAAAAATGAGACAAAAGGTCACTTCAAAAAGGGAACAACTCAACAAGATACATCAAATATTTATGCCAACTTTGATGCATCCAAATTGTACAAAACAGACTTGAATTAAAGACTCAGACACCAGTAAAATAATGGATGATTAACACCTCTTACCAAAATAGGTCATTTAGACAAACTCAGTCCATTTGATTTATAATTTTCAGTTCAAAGAATATCTGTAGATTTCATCCAACAGTGGAATATACCTTCAACAGTTTATGGAACATTCTCCAAAATAGGCCATATTTTAGGTCATGACACTAATCATTGTATTAGTAATACAAAAATTGATAAAATTTCTTAGATATTAGATCATAATAAAGTGACATTAGAAATCAACATAAAAACCCCTAAAGAAAATACACAAATGCATGGAGGTTGAACAATACACTTTAATGATGAATGTGTGATAGAAATCAGGAAAGAAATTCTTATAAACAATAGTGCTGTGACATACCAGAGGCTCTGGGACACTGAAGGCAGTTCTAAGAACAGTTTATAGCTTTGAAGGACTACATAGGAAAGGCAGAAAGATCCCACCAACCTAGTAATGCATCTCAAAGCCCTTGAAAACAAGAACCAACAAATTCCAAAAACCAATAGAAGGAAGGAAATTACTAAAGATCAGAGCTGAAATCAATGAAATTGAGCAAAATGATACAAAGGATCAGTGAGACCTTTGGTTCTTTATCTTTTCAAAGATTGATAAGCCCTTAACCAGACCAAAGTAAAAAGACCCAAATAAAATTAGAGATGAGAAAGGTGATCACTGCAGACATTACAAAAATTCATGATTTTTAAAAAATTAAGATTATAGACTAGTTTGAAAACAGATTCCAATAAATTTAAAAACCTGGAAGATAAACGTTTTTAGACATACAGCATCCCAAAATTGAATCAAGAGGAAATAGAAAGCCTAAGCAGACCAATAATTACCAAAGTGATAGAAGCAATAAATCAAAAAGCAGTCCAGAATCTGATGCATTCTCAGCTGAATTCTATCAGTTTTAAAATTAATGCCAATGTCCCTCAAATTCCACAAAATAGAAAATGGAACACTTCCAAATCCATTCTGTGAATCCAGCATCACACTTAAACCACAACCAGACAAGGAAACATCAAGAACTATAGACTGATGTTCCTGATGAATTTAGATGCAAAATCCTTAAAATATTAGCAAATTGTGTTCAACATGTTACAATTGTACATCATGATCAACTTGGTTTTATCCCATGGATGCAAAGATGATTTAATTGATGTAATCAATTCATCATATAAAAGGACAAAAAGTTATCAAAAGATACAGAGGAAGTCTGACAATTTAGCACCCATTCATAATATAAGCACTAAAGAAACAAGGGATAGAAGGAAGCTACCTCAACATTGTAAAGATTATGTCAAACCCAAGGCCAACATTATAGAGAATGGGGAAAAGCATTCTCTTTAAAATCTGGAAGGCAAGGATGTCCACTCTTACCACTCCTATTCAATACAGTACTAGAAATTCTAGCCAGAGCAATGAGACAAGAGAAGAGGAACAAAATAGAAAAGGAAGCAATCAAATTATTACAATCTGCAGGTATGATTCTGTATTTAGAAGCTCCAGAAATCTCTACCAGAAGACTTCAAGAGCTCAAATAAATTCTGCAAAAGATCAGGTTACAAAAACATGGAAGTCAGTAGTTTTCCTTTACACCAATAATAAACCTGCTAAGAAATCAGATCATTCCCAATAACCTCAAAAAATAAATGGTAATAAATCCAGCCAAGGAAGTGAAAGACATCTACAATGAAACTATAGACCATTGAAGAATCTGAAGTAGATGGAAAGATCACCTATGTTCATGGATAGGCAGAATAGTTAAATAGCAAGAGCAATGTAAAGATTCAATGCAATCCCCATTAAAATTCTAATGACGTGTCACAACTAGAACAGTCCTAAAAATCATTCTGGAAATAGTCAAAGCAACTCCAAGTAATTAAGCAAAGCTGGAGACATTACAATACTCAACTTCAAATTATACCATAGAGTTATATAAACTACTTATGGCGTAAAAAGAGACCAATACAGAATAGAAGACACAGAAAAACCCAGTCATCTGATCCTTGACAAAAAGTTATCAAAACAAGACTGCCTTTTGAACAAATGGTCCTGGGAGAACCAGTTATCCATATGTAGAAGAATGAGACTCCTCTCATCCTGCTTAAAAGTCAACTCAAAAATGGATCCAGCACCTAGGAATTAGATCAGAAACTACCCAGGTCCTAGAAAATGTAGGGTCAATACTCTAGCACATGGACATAGGTCATGACTTTCTCAACAGGACCCCTAAAGTTCAGGAAATAGTGCCAAGAGTTAATAAAAAGGAATGCATCAAATTAGAAAGCTTCTGCACAGCAAAGTAAACAATATTGAAACTTCAGGATGGGAGAAAATCTTTGCTAGTTGTTTTGGTGTACTAGGAATTGAACCCTGAAGCACTTAACCACTGAACCAAATCCTCAGCCCTTTTTTAAAATTTTGAGACAGGATCTTACCAAATTGCTTAGGACCTTGCTAAGTTGCCAAGGCTGGCTTTGAACTTGCAATCCTTCTGCCTCGGCTGTTACTAGTGATGGAGGATGAATATCCACCTTATGTAAAGAACTCAAAACTAAGCACACAAAAATGACTCCCAAAGGGGCAAATGAACTAAGTAGACACTTTAATACAAATGACCAATACATGAAAAAAGATGTCCAACATTGCTAGCAATTAGGAAAATACTGATCAAAATTACAGATTTCATGTCACTGCAGTTAGAAACTCATTCATCAAGAAGGCAAAAAAATGCTCGAGAGAAGATGGAGAAAAGGAACACCTATGCTGCTGGGATTGGAATATCATGTGAGCATTGTGGAATCCAGTATGGGGTTTCCTCAAAGGACAAGGAACAGAGCCACCATGTAGTCCAGATGTACCACACCTTGGTATTTATCCTTAAGAATTGAAGTCATCATACCATGGCAATACATGCATCCCCGTGTCTATAGTAGCACAATGCACAATAGCTAAACTATGGAATCAGCCTAAGTGTCCATCAATGAATGGATGGATGGATAAGAAAAACACGGTATTTAAACACAATGAACTTTGGTTTATTTTGCTTAACATAATGGTCTCGAGTTCTTTTTCGCTACCAATTTTTCTTTATGGCTAAAACAAAACTTGTAAAATCAAGGGTCATATGTTTTCTCTCATATGTGGAATCATGAGTGGACAAGGAAAGGTCTGGGGACATCTTGTGAAAAATCAAAGGGAGATCAGTAGGGAAAAGGGACAAGGGGGCAGGAGGAGGGGAGGTAAATCCAAAATACTTGTGAATGATTTTAATCAGATTTTCTACCTCTGTGACCAAAAGACCTGACAAGAACAATTTGAGGAGGGAAAGTATTTTTGGGTCATTTTCAAAGGTCTCAGTCCATAGATGGCTGACTCCATTCCTCAGGACTCAAGATGAGGCAGATCAGGGTGGAAGAATGTTGCAGAGGAAGTGGCTCAGGACATAGCCAGGTGACAGAGTGAGCTCTGTTTAACAAGGACACACCCCCAGGGAACCCCCCTCCAGACACACCCTATGTGCCTGCAGTTACCTCGCAGTTAATCCTTATCAGGGGATTAATTCACAGACTGGGTAGAGGCTCTTGCAACCTAATCATTTCACCTTGACCTTCTTGCATCATCTCACACATGATTTGGGGGGACCCCTCACATCCAAACTGTAAGGAATATTGCCCAATTCATATTGGTGTGTTATATGCATGTATACATAGACCACAATGAATCCCACAAAAGGGAACACTTCAAATCACTCTTCACTCCTGCTAGTCATGGGCAAAGTTGTTCAGGCTTCGAAGTGCTCTCTCTTCTGAAATGGAAGCAATTTCAATAGTTCTGAGGGGGAACTTCCCTGCAGCTGAGCATCCTGAAGGAGTAAGCAGTAGGAGTTTCCTCCTGGGGGGAAGTCCATCAGGCTACAAATTATGGGACCTTTGTGGTCCAACTTTACATAAAATGTGTTTGCAGGCAAAGGAGCATGTTCTCTTCCTTTTCAGAGGATAGGATTCTTAAAAATTCAAGGTTTTCTTAATCAGAAGACCTCAATGGTTTGACAGTGGGTTAAAACCAAGGCACTGCCAGCATTATGTCAGGTGTAGTTTTTCTGTATTTCTGCTGGTTAAAAAAATTGAAGATTGCTTCCCAACTTTAAGTGCATAACTATGTACTATAATTGTGGAGGTACAATTATTCATGCACTGTGTTTAGGGGACCATCGTCATTGCATGCAGGTTAATTTGCTTCTCATAGAATTAAGCTAAAAATTGATCTCCCTTTCATATTTGGGTTTTTACTGCTGCATTATGATGATGTATCAGTGGAATTCATGGTAGTGTGTTCACACATGCACATGAATGCTTTGGTTAATGTGACAGGTTGACATATTTGACTCCATGGAAATGTCATAGGCAAGGCTATAGGGGTAATGACTAAACAGACTCCACGTTGTGTAGGAAATTCTTCTCTCATCAACAGTTGCTTAGCATGACATGGTTGGCAGTACAAAATGACAATTCTCATAATGAAGAATTGTTCTTTTTGATTCCTTTTTCTCCTAAACAATGCACCATGTGATGGTGAAGTCAACAATGATTATGTGGATGTTAGGTACAAACAAAAGAATGGTCACTAGGTAAGGGTCATTTTGACCCACTTCCCCCTCTGCTAATGATTTCATGATGTTAGCTTGTAATTTTGAAATCATAGCAACAAACACTTATGATTCATGTGATTTTTGGTATAAGAACCCCTACAACCCTATGGTTGGGGCTGTTCTCCTAATAGCCATTTTTTTTGGCAGGGGAGCATTGTGTGAGACAGTCAGCTAGATGGCTTAATAAAGACTCTCAACCTTGGAGTTCTCAGTGGTGATTGGTCTCTTCTTAAGTTGCGCCCCATAACAGTTAATTGCATTCTGCTCTTCCTCTTCCCATCCAACTCCATTCCTCTGCTCCACTGATTTCATTCTTTCTAAAACCACTTTAATGCTCAACATCAGAAAGCTGCACATTCTTAACTGATGAGTTCAGTTCATTTTTGTTTAAATTGTTGTCTTGTGAATTTTGTCAATGTTCTGTATTTCATTTCTCATGTTGGACCAGCAGTTTTTATCATTTTATCAGAATTTTTAGTCATATAAAGCTGTGCACTGGAAGAATTGGGAGAATTCAGAAATTTGTAATCCCAATTACTGATAGGTTTGGGCAAAAATCCTCAAAAAATAAAGAGAAGATCATGGAGGAAGATATTTCTCTGGTCTCCCCTCCAACCCTGTGATTAGTGGTCAGAGTTTTAGTATTATATATCCACATTAAAATAAAGCTCAGCTTGTTTTCTGTGCATTTTTATTCTTTTTTTTTGTGGTGCTGGGGATTTGAACTCAGGGCCTTGTGCTTGTGAGGCAAGCACTCTACCAACTGAGCTATATCCCCAGCCCTGTGCATTTTTATTCTTGCAGAAGGTCTTGGCATTATGGTGCCATCAACTAAGCTTGGCAGGGAAGTTACTCATGGTGCTGGATTCAGTAGGTCTCAAAACAGCCCTCAGAAAAACCAGGACTTTGAGAGACTGTCAGTCACTATGATCAGAAGAGTCCTGTATATCTACTTAACGAATTGGGGTTCTAGAACATTCTCTGGAGGCCATGGATTCAGGAAGGCAAACAGGTAATTGGGAGAGCTAGTCAATACAACCAGACCAGGAGGAGAGTTCTGAAGTGCCAGCCCTTCTGCTTGGCAAGCTGGATATGCCTGAGGGTGATCAGCCCCAGAGCAAAAGCAGTCAGCCAACATTGGTACTGATCAGTTTATCTGTGGGCTCAACCCCTTGAGCTCATCCTCAATGAGGACCCTGGGAATGCTCACCTCAATTGGACTTGTTTCTGTTCTTTGGGGTCTGAGGCTTGTTTTCCTGTCTTGGAATCTCAGGTAGAAGCTAAAGCTCTGCCCTCCTAGCCTCTGGTCCCTCTGCTCAGATGCCAAGTGCAGGTCCTCACCAGCGCACCCTAGAGGACACAGTTGCCTTGTCCTAAGAGGAGGTCCATGAGTTAGAAGGGGAAGGTGGGGAAATTAACAGAAAGGAATCTGGATGATTCTCAGTCTAGTTTTTTGGGAAGGAATTATTCATCACCCCGGGCCGATGGGTAGACCTTGGACAGCCTTAAACTCTTCTTTGGCTCTTCTCTGGTGGCTTCCCAGACACCCCCCCCCCATGGAGACAGGAGAATCAAAGAGGAAAAGGCAAAAATTGTAAGTAGCATGAACAGCTTCTCCAAGTCAAAACCTAGAATATGAAATACGTGGTTTCCTTCAACTGAAAGGAAATTTCACTGTTAAGTCCTTCTCAGCCCAAAGGCTTTATTATGTGAGTCCCCTCTCTGGGGACAAAAATGCCACCCCTGTGTGTAAGGGTGGGGGCTGAGCTTGTCTTGCCATAAATGGGTACCGCTATGGGTCACAGATGACCTTCCTTGTCCTTTGGAAACTCCTGCTTCAAACACAGGAAAAGCCACAGGCTTCATGGGACACTGGAGGTTCTGACTAACCAGAATTAAAATGGAAGTCCATTCTCTCCATGGGGACAGGAAATGGTCTTCAGCCACTGGACATGCTTCAGGCTGTCTGCCCTTTCATTTAGGACTTTCATGTGGGGAGACCACTAAGGGCCATAGGCTTCTTGTCTGCTTGTCTGGAAGGATGCTCTTTTGGTCATTTGGTAGCAGAAAACCTGGGCTCCTGAGAAGCTGATATTGCCAAGGATAGGCATCAAGGACAGTGGAGGAGGGACCCTGCAAGCCAGAGCCACCAGCCCCACTGCAGTCAAGCCCTGGGGACTGAGTTCCATCCCATGCTGCCCCTTGAAGGGCAGAAGTTCTCCCAATGTCAGAGAAAGCTGAAAATGGTTCACAGAACCAGCAGACCCAGAAGCATGCATCCTGACAACATGGCCAACAGGCACTTGTCCATCCCTGGAGACAGTCACAGAAGGGCCTCCTTCATGGCTCTGATGTTCACATGCACATCAGAACCTCCAGAGGGAGGTTTCAGGAACAGGGAGGGGAAGAGGAAGGTACCAGTGTAGCATGCCACCAGGTATCCCGAGCCAGCAAGCAGCACTCAGGCTCGCTGTGTTCAGAGAGCACACTTGAAATTGGACCCTCATCAGTGTAGTTCTTGTGTTCTGAATACATCGACTATGTAGAGGAGGGAACAGTGACAGTTTTGTGACCACCAAGAAGTAGTTGAGATATATCTATCAAGCCTGCCTCAGTCACTGACTCTCAGATGGTGACCACGGAGTGACAACAGACCCAGTGGCCACAGCTGGTTTGCCAGGCACCACACAAAATTCACTGTAGCCTCTTAGGTGTGTGCATTTCACAGGGCAGCTTGGGGGGGCCCTAAGCAGAAGGCACCCGGCTATCGTACCCCACTGCAGGCTTCATTCTGAGAAAATCACTGAAGGCCTGGGCCTTTCCCATGATGAGATTTCTGGGAAGGGAAAGTTCAGGCCCTTGTAGTTAGTGAAGGTCACACGCTGGGCTAAGTTGTGCCTCATCTACCTGCTGCTAGTGGCACGGAAATCAACCCAACCCTGAGGAAGTCAGATGAAAGTAGAGAAAAGGATCACCCCAGCAGAACAGCATAAACCAACCCTTCCTTGCAAGTGACCCACTTGGGAAATAAATGCATTTATATTGACTTCTTAGAGAAGAAGCAACCTCAAGATGGAAGCCTGTCAAGAATGGTCACAAACTTCTACTTTCACGATAGAGTATTCAAGAGATAGAAGAGAAGCACCAGAGGGAAGTCCCCAAGAATCCCAGGTTTCAATCAACAGCAGCTCAGCAGCAGGGGATATTGTTTGTAGGCAACCAAGGACCCCAGTGACAGAGACCCATGAAAGGTGACAACTCTCTGTCCAAGAGAGGGCACAAAGCAATGGCAGATTAAAACCTGGGGAGAAGATGCCAACTCCACCTGGCCCTTTGAATCTGCTTGAAGGCATGGGCACAGATCCTTTCTCGGAAGGCAGGTGGCTACAGCACAAGCCAAAGCACCCAGGGTGCTGTGCTCCCACCCAGGGAAATACTGGGCCATTCCCCAACATTCTTCCTGGAAGACCAGCCTCCTAAGGCCCTCATGAGGCCAAGAGAAAATGATCAAGGAGGAAGTGCAGAGAGCAGATCTGTTCCTGGTCTCATCACCTGAGGGAGGAAAAAAAAAAAAAAAAAAAAAAACCTCAGCTGCATCTTTCCCAAGAGGTCTTTCTGTCCCCTCAAAGTTGAGAATATGGGGTCATAGTCATAGGTTGTGACTTATTCCTCCAATCCTGTGACACCCAACATCCTCACAGGAAGAGAAAGGTGAGTTAGTGGTGCATCTATAACAAAAATGGAGCTGCAAAATGTGTCCCGTGACCAAGATGAGAACAGACTCCACCATCTTAGCCCAAGAGAAAGCACCGAGATTGGATCTTCATCCTTGGGAGGCCAAGGTTCCAGGAGAGCCACATGGTGTTCTGACTTCTTTCTCCACTTCCTTCTCGCATGAGTCAATCCACAATCAATAACTGATGGCACCACCCACCACACACTTGACATTGTCATTGGACTTGTACAGGAACAAGGACCCAGTTGTGAGCTCCTCCTGCAAACAAGTGTTGGCTCATCATCGGATGTACCCGAAATTTGGCTTTGCGGGGACCTGCAAGAGCAGACAGGAGAATGCAAACTTGGTGCTCTGCACAGGGAGACAGCATGGGGAGGGGCGGTTAAAATTTCACCCAAGGCTCATTCTGTCTTGAATAAGAGGAAGAGGAACCTGGGTCCTGTCACCAGGCTATGTCCTGCCTGGTGAAGACCAGGTGCACTTGGGTTTTAAGGATGGAGACCCTTCTTTGCCATGAACATAACCGGAAACCCAAGGTGGATGGACATACTCAGTGATTACCATTTATACCTTCTAGATGGATACCTAGCGAAGCAAGTTTTAGTAGAACTCAGACGTTCATGCAATGTCAATTTTACCTTCTCAGGTAAAATATTTTACAAATATTTTTACCTTCTCAGAGGACAGGGTAGTTATTTTACCACATGCTGATTTTCTTGGCCACAATAGTTTCTTCATAACTTGGGATTCACAAGAGCACTCAGTAATTTCCTGGAAACCTAAGGAGACCAGAGCACATCATACCATGTGTCCTTGACAAACCCCAGCATATTTCTCTCTCCTGAAGTTATTTTTTATTATGAGTCAAGGAGATAAGGATCTCTATTTGAAGACTGGATTTCTGGCAATGTCCTCTCCTTGGATGGGAAGGTTATAGCATCTGCAGTTCTAAATTCCTTGTGGAATATGGTTAGAGGACTGCCTTTGGCTTGCCTGAACACCCCTGATGAAGCCACAAAGGGCACGTAGGCCACCTCCACCCTCAGTGAGGGACATCTCCATCAAGCCAAGGCTCTCTCAGGGGATGGGCCGATTCCAACTCAAGTTCTAGATACATTTCAAAGAGTTGGTTTGAGCCAGAATTCACTATCCAAGTCTGATGTCCTTGAAAGTGGAACCAAATGACAGTGCCCGAGTATAGCACGGTACTCTCTGAGAATCTTAGGTAATCCCTAGACACCAAAATAAATGATTGGGGACAAGGTTCAGTGACTATTCTGGCCTAAGTGACACTCAGAGCTTGTGGAGCTACAGAAGGGCCCAACAGCTTGGGTTCTGATGCATAACCCGCATCCTGGCAACCATTGTAGCTCTCAGTTTTCCACACATTGTCACATACTACTTCCGTCTGGTTTTGACCTTGTCCTTACAGAATCATTGTTCAGGGATGAAGGATAAAGGGTCATAGAAGGCTTCAAATGAGACACAGGTGACACCCAACTCCAATAACATCTGCTCCTTCACCAACGCTGAGCCCAGTCCGACTGAATTGCTTGGGTCTCACATTCCATCATGTTGAGCTGGGCTAGTGCCACATCTTACACCAGCAACAAAGTCAAGAGTGGGTACACCATTGCCTGGAAAGCACCATGAGGGCATTCACATCCCAAAGGCTGAGAGGTCATTGGCAAGGTCTATTCTAAACCACATTGGGGTCAATGTTTTGATGACACCCTGTTAAACCATCCAGAATCCAAGACTTTAATTTCCAATTACTTTGGTTTTCACTGCTGCTGAGACAGGCAAGGATAGCCATCCAGAACAGTGGGTGGAACCCATTTCTAGTACAGCTCCCTCTCCTCCTTCATGGTTTCTGTTCACTAAGGTATCATCCCAGTCAACAGTAGAGAGAACAGGCCTTGGCAGCACTTACCTCAGGGGGCGCTCTTTCTATGTGTGCAATATGACATCTTTCCAGGTCTAAGCCCTAGTTTTCCCTGACATGGAACTTGGAATTCTTCCATGCCAGCCATAAGGAAATGGGAGGCATCCCAAAAGACCCATAGTAGATCCTTAATATGTTTATTGAGTCATGGAAGAAAATTCTCTTCTGAAAATCATACTAGATTTACAATGGATTCTAGTATGGCCCTACAATGGCATTAAGTGGAATAAACCTAGTCTTTAAGAGTTCAGGCTGAGTTGAAGTTACCTGCCTGAGTTGATTATTTCCTCCCTTGGGAAGAACTAGCACAAACTAGCATAAGACCAGACTAATTTGATCCAATTCTGAGCCATGTGGCCTGGTCACATCCCTGTTCCAACTGGATAAGATTTTGCTCATATCCATTAAGCACAGTGTACAATATTTAGATAAATTCATGAAAGAAAATCTAAGGATAGTTATAGAACAAACTGACTTGCAGAATGGAATTTCCATACCAACCTTGGTCAAAAGTTTTTGGTTAGGAGTGAACACCCTCATCTTGTTCCCAACTTTAGAGAAATACTTTGCATTTCCTCCCATTCAGTGCAGTATTGGCTGCATTTTATATATCCTACATTGGCTTATTTTCCTTTTAAACCTGTTTTTTTAGGGTTTACCATGAAGGTACCCTGAGTTTTCAAGGGAGCCAATTTTCTGTATCTGTTAAGATGATTAGTGTTTATCCTTGATCACATGAAATGCATTGCATTTATTAATTCGCGTATGTCAAACAACATTGCATCTTTAAAATGGTACCAACTCCATCTTGGTGCATGATCTTTGATGGGATATTACATTTTATTTAAAGTATTTTATTGAGGATTTTTGCATTTATGTTCATTAAGGATAACCATCTCTAGTTTGTTATGTCCTAATCAGGTTTTGGTAGTTGGACAATACATCAATTCTCTTCAAACACATGAAAAAAGTTCTTTAAAAGTCTGGAAAATTTCTCTCAGCAAAGGAAACTATCAGCAATGGGAAGAGAGAGCCTACAGAGTGGGAGAAAATCTTTGCAAATCATACTTCAGATAGAGCACTAATTTCCAGAATATAAAAAGAACTCAAAAAACTCTACACCAAGAATACAAATAACCTAATCAACAAATGGGCTAAGGATATGAACAAACACTTCACAGAAGAAGATCTAAAAGCAATCAACAAATACATGAAAAAATGTTCACTATCTTTCGTAATAAGAGAAATGCAAATCAAAACCACCCTAAGATTCCATTTCACACCAATTAGAATGGCGATTATCAAGAATACAAGCAACAATAGGTGTTGGAGAGGATGTGGGGAAAAAGGTACACTCATACATTGCTGGTGGGGCTGCAAATTAATGCAGCCACTCTGGAAAGCAGTGTGGAGATTCCTTAGAAAAGTTGGAATGGACCCATCATTTGACCCAGCTATCCCACTCCTTGGCCTATACCCAAAGGACTTAAAATTAGCATATTACAGAGATACAGCCACACCAATGTTCATAGCTGCTGAATTCACAATAGCCAGATTGTGGAACCAACATAGATGTCCTTCAATTGATGAATGAATAAAGCAACTGTGGTATATATATAAAATGGAATATTACGCAGCCATAAAGAATAATAAAATTATGGCATTTGCAGGCAAATGGATGGAATTGGAGGATATCATGCTAAGTGAGATAAGCCAATCTCAAAAAACCAAAGGATGAATGATCTCGCTGATTAGCAGATGTTAACACATAACGAGGGATTGGAGGGGGCAAGAATGGAGGAAGGAGGAACTGTATAGAGGGAAAAGAGGAGTGAGAGGGGTGGGGGGAAGGAAAAATAACAGAATGAATCAAACATCATTACCCTATGTAAATATATGATTATGCAAATGGTATGGTGTTACACCATGTACAAACAGAAACAACATGTATCCCATTTGTTTACAACAAAAATAAATTAAAATAAAAAAAAACTCTGGCAAAATTCAGCAGTGAATTCATCCAGTCCTGGGTGTTTCTTTGGAGACTTACTGCTTCCATGTCATTGCTAGTTATTGATATGTCAGCATTTCAATATCCTTTTAGTTCAATTTTGGTAACTCCTACAGGTCTAGAGATGTGTCCACTTCCTCTAGATTTTCCAGTTTATGGGTGTATCCTTTCTCAAAATGTTCCCTGAAAGTCCTTTAGATTTGGACGTCGTCTGTAATGACCTCCCTGCTTCTCATCTCCTGGTTTGTGTTTTCCTTCTTTTGGATAAAAAGGTTTGTCAATTTTGTGCATCTTTTCCAAGAACCAACTCTTTCCTTGATCATTTGCATTATGTTTTTAGCCTTTCTGTTTTGATCTTTATTTTTTCTGGCCTTCTACTGATTTGCACTTTAGGTTATTCTCAATTTTCTAAGACCATAAGATGCATCATTAGGCTATTATTTGAGATCTGTTCTGTAGGCATTCACAACTGTAAAAGTCTTTCTTATAACTTTTTACTGTGTCCCATAGGATCTGGTTGGTTTTTTCCATTTTCATTTGGTTCTAGGAATTTGACTTCCCAATTTTAATGACCTACTGCTTGTTGAAAGCATATTGTGTCATCTGTTTGCATATGATTTCTGCAGCTTCTTTTGCTGTTGATTCTTTTTATAATTTGATAAAATGCAAGTAGTATTCAAATTTTTATATTGGTAAGACTTTCTTTATGCCCTATAATCTGTTGAAAATTCTGCCACATTAAAATAATTTATTCTGCAGCCTTTTTATTAATTATTATGTAAGTGTCTGTTAAATTACAGTATAGGTCAAATGGAACTAGCTGATTGCTTCCGATATTCAGGAGTCATTTTAGGTCAGTCAGATCAAAGTCAGCACAGAGAAGATACCTGCACACACATCTTTATTGTGGCAGCACCAGTCACATAGCCAATTATGGAATCGGCATAGACACCTGTGACTGAATGAAGAAAACATGGTATGTGTATACAATGGAGTATTATTTAACCACAAAAAATGAAATCATGTCCTCTGTAGGAAAACATGAAACTGGAGAACTTTGTGTTAAGCAAAGTAAGCCAAACACAGACAAGTACTCCATGTTTTCTCTCATGTGGAGTCTCCAAAAAGAGGACATGAGAGTACCAGAGGAATTTAGGGAAGGTGAAGGGGACTAGGGAGGAGTTGGTAAGAGGGTTGTAGGGTGGGTGGCTATAACTGTAATATATAAGCATGTACAAAAATATCAGTGGATTTCACTGACTTGTACTATCCATTAGGCACCAATTTAAAAGATTTAAAAATGGATCGGTTACTTTGCATCATGTGGTCCAAGAATCTGGCCACTTCTCATTTCAGTTGACCCAGGATTTCAGTAAAAACTGACATGTGGAGGTCTCTGCTGAGGTCAGGGCTCCCCTGGAGGCCCGCCTTGGTGCCTGGGTGTCCAATAGCCAACACTCCTATTGGACTATAATCAATTAATTGTAGGTGATAGACCTTAATCCAGAGACAGGCTGACCTAGTATCCAGGTCCAAAGTTTAGGCAAAGCCACAGATGGTCCAGTGAACTTGGAATAGAGGGTGGGGAAGAATGAGTGGTGTTTTGAATTGGAAGATGGATTGACCCTGCTCAAAGGATGCCGAGCACACTGGAATGACCGCTGCATTTTGGAGTGGAAAAGTGTTGTTGGGACTCACTTATACATACCCCAAGAGAAAAGGGAACATTAGGGATTGGGGCCATCATGATCCCTCCAGCATGGCTGGCAGGAGAAATCCATGGACCGAGTTTGGGAAAGTATGGATCTTTAGTTTCACAGGTGGGCTGTGGAGACCTTGACATAAATGGATTCAGCAGAGATAATTGCTCTGTGTAACTATAACTTCCAGAGCTGGTGCAGTATTTGGTCTTGTTCTTTTGTCACATCTAATTTTAGGTATTTGGATTAGGAATTAGGAGCCGGGACACTGTAGACTTCTTTGCTAAGGTTTGTTCAACTTACATCTCTGCTGGTCAAACTTTTAGATCACCCAGGAAGGTGCAGGAAGAGGGACCATTTTGCCATGGTCACTTCAAGATTATCTGAGCTGGCCTCTTCTCCAGGTCCCAATTCCACTGTCAGAGGAGGCTAGCAGTCAGATTCCCCCACCTTCACTGGAAATACTGGATTCTATATTGGGAATTAAATGGGAATTGCAAGATTTAGAAGAAAGGTAAATGTCTCATTCTGCTAAACAATCAGTCTGTTTTGGGAACCTGTGACTTTCTGCTGTTACAATGCCCATAACAGGCACCCCCCCACACACACACAGAACAGCGTCTATTAATAATGAACTTAGAACTCTGAGTTCTAAACATTACCACTACTAAATGGACCCAGAACATCTTAAGGAAATGTGAATTAGGAGAATAAAATCTTGTATGGAATAACAAATGCTTGAATACCAATGACATAAGTTTTAGAGGACATAGTGACCAGCTTGAAACTCTTCCTTCTGGGGTGGGGAGGTAGCTCAGTGACAGCACTTGCTTAGCATGCACAAGGCCCTGGGTCCCATTCCCAGTGGACACACACAGGGTTCCTCCCTGGCTAATTTGGCATGATTTTAGAAGGAATACAGATATCCTGTTAATATTGCCTTGGGAGAACAGGTACTCTTGGGCCAGAACACTCTACAGGTGATGTTTTCATTTGCCATTACACAAGGATAACTAGCATTTCAAATATTTTCACTACTTTGGACTCTAAGAAATTCAACTTTTTTGGAGGGGGAAATCACACAGTATTTCAATTTGTCACTTCTGCCCTGTGAGGCACATAGGGTCCCACATCTTAGAAGGAAGAAGGTAGCGACTACCCACTTGCAACCAGATGCTGAAGTGGCCCCAATATCTCCTTGTGAGCCTCATAATTAAAACCAGGAGGTAACCAGGCCTGGTGGCACATGCCTGCAATCCTAGCTACACAGGAGGAGCTCAAGTTCAAGGCCAACTGTGGCAGTTTAGCTAGTCACTAAGCAATTTCAAAAGACCTCAGAAATTATAAGGGCTGGGGATGTAGCTCAGTGGTCAAGTGCTTCTGGGTTCAATCCCCTGTACCCCCATCCCCCGAAGACAGTTTTCCGGTCCATGTTACTCCATCTTGATACAATGAGCACAACCTACTTTGGCACAGGACTGAGCACCGGGGTGTGGTCCGCTGAGCAGAAGACCTAGTCGATCCAGCACCAGAACAGGACAATTCCTGCAGTGGGTGAAGAACAGGCCTAGCCCAGACCATCATGAGCTGCTGCTGTTAGCAGAGCAGAAAGTCCAGCTAGGCCTGGAGGCTCGAGGAGAAGATCAGGTCACAGCCAGCTTTACCTGTTGGATTGCTGGTTCTTCCAAGTGCATATTCATGTCTTGGATTTTTTTTTTATTATTGTAAACAAATGGGATAAATGTTCTTACTCTGTTTGTACATGGCATAAAGGCCATGTGTAATCATAAATTTGTGTAATCATAAATTTACATAGGGTAATGTTGTTTGATTCATTCTGTTATTTTTTCCCCTTCCCCCACACCCCTCCCACCCTTCTTTTCCCTCTATACAGTCCTTCCTTCCTCCATTCTTGCCCCCCTCCCTAACCCTAACTCTAACCCTAACACTAATCCCTCCCACCCCCCATTATGTGTCATCATCCACTTATTAGCGATATCATTCATCCATTGGTTTTTTTGAGATTGGCTTATCTCACTTAGCATGATATTCTCCAGTTTCATCCATTTGCCTGCAAATGCCATAATTTTATCATTCTTTATGGCTGAATAATATTCCATTGTATATATACCACATTTTCTTTACCCATTCATCAATTGAAGGACATCTAGGTTGGTTCCACAATCTGGCTATTGTGAACTGAGCAGCTATGAACATTGATGTGGCTGTATATCTGTAATATGCTGATTTTAATTCCTCTGGGTATAGGCCAAAGAGTGGGATAGCTGGGTCAAATGGTGGTTCCATTCCAAGTTTTCTAAGGATTCTCCACACTGCTTTCCAGAGTTACTGCAGTAATTTGCAGCCCCACCAGCAATGTAAGAGTGTACCTTTCTCCCCACATCCTCGCCAACACCTGTTGTTGCTTGTATTCTTGATAATCACCATTCTAATTGGGTGAGATGGAATCTTAGGGTGGTTTTGATTTGCATTTCTCTTATTACTAGAGATGTTGAACATTTTTCCATATGTTTGTTGATTGCTTGTAGATCTTCTTCTGTGAAGTGTCTATTCATTTCCTTAGCCCATTTGTCCATTGGATTATTTGCATTCTTGGTGTAGAGTTTTTTGAGTTCTTTATAGATTCTGGAGATTAGCCCTCTATCTGAAGTATGATTGGCAAAGATTTTCTCCCACTCTGTAGCTCTTTCTTCGCATTGCTGATAGTTTCCTTTGCTGAGAGAAAGCTTTTTAGTTTTTTATCCCAGTTATTAATTCTTGCTTTTATTTCTTGTGCTATGGGAGTCCTGTTGAGGAAGTCTGGTCCTAAGCCGACATGTTGAAGCTCTGGACCTACTTTTTCTTCTATAAGATGCAGGGTCTCTGGTCTGATTCCGAGATCCTTAATCCATTTTGAGTTTAGTTTCATGCATGGTGAGAGATATGGGTTTAGTTTCATTCTGTTGCATATGGATTTCCAATTCTCCCAGCACCATTTGTTGAAGAGGCTATCTTTTCTCCATTGCATATTTTTGGCCCCTTTGTCTAATATGAGAAAATTGTATTTATTTGGGTTTGTGTCCGTGTCCTCTATTCTGTACCATTGATCCACCTTTCTAATTTGGTACCAATACCATGCCGTTTTTGTTACTATTGCTTTGTAGTATAGTTGAAGTTCTGGTATTGCGATACCCCCTGCTTCACTCTTTCTGCCAAGGATTGCTTTAGCTATTCTGGGTTTTTTATTCTTCCAGATGAATTTCATAATTGCTTGCTCTATTTCTGTAAGGTACATCATTGGGATTTTAATTGGAATTGCATTGAATCTGTATAGCACTTTTGGTAGTATGGCCATTTTGACAATATTAATTCTTCCTATCCAAGAACATGGGAGATCTTTCCATCTTCTAAGGTTTTCTTTCATTTCTTTCTTTAGTGTTCTGTAGTTCTCATTGTAGAGGTCTTTCACCTCTTTTGTGAGATTGATTCCCAAGTATTTTATTTTTTTCGAAGCTATTGCGAATGGGGTAGTTTTCCTGATTTCTCTTTCTGAAGATTCATCGCTTATGCATAAAAATGCCTTAGATTTATGTGCATTGATCTTATATCCCGCTACTTTACTGAATTCACTTATGAGATCTAAAAGTTTTCTGGTGGAATTTCCTGGTTCCTCTAAGTATACCATCATATCATCAGTAAATAGGGATAGTTTGAGTTCTTCTTTTCCTATTCGTATCCCTTTAATTTCTTTGGTCTGTCTAATTGCTCTGGCTAGAGTTTCAAGGATGATATTGAATAGAAGTGGTGAAAGAGAGCATCCCTGCCTTGTTCCAGTTTTTAGAGGGAATGCTTTCAGTTTTTCACCATTTAGAATGATATTAGCCATGGGCTTAGTGTAGACGGCCTTTACAATGTTAAGGAATGTTCCCACTATCCCTATTTTTTCTAGTGTTTTTTGCATGAAGGTGTGCTGTATTTTATCAAATGCTTTTTCTGCATCTATCGAAATAATCATGTGATTCTTGACTTTAAGTCTATTGATATGGTGAATTACATTTATTGATTTCCTGATGTTGAGCCAACCTTGCATCCCTGGGATGAAACCCACTTGATCATGGTGCACATTATCTTTTTAATATGTTTTTGTATGCGATTTGCTAAAATTTTGTTGAGAATTTTTGCGTCGATGTTCATTAAGGATATTGGTCTAAAATTTTCTTTCCTCTATGTGTCTCTGTCTGGTTTAGGTATCAGGGTAATATTGGCTTCATAGAATGAGTTTGAGAGGGCTCCCTCCTCTTCTATTTTATGGAATACTTTGAGAAGTATTGGAATGAGCTCTTCTTTAAAGGTTTTGTAGAACTCGGCTGAGAACCCATCTGGTCCTGGAATTTTCTTTGTTGGTAAGCTATTGATGACTTCTTCTATTTCATTACTTGAAATTGGTCTATTTAAATTGTGTATGTCCTCCTCATTCAGTTTAGGCAATTCATATATCTCTAGAAACCTGTTGATGTCTTCAAAATTTTCTATTTTGTTGGAGTATAGATTTTCAAAATACTTCTAATTATGTTTTGTATTTCAGTCGTGTCTGTTGTGATATTTCCTTGTTCATTCCGAATTTTAGTGATTTGGGTTTTCTCTTGTCTTCTCTTTGTTAGTGTGGCTAAAGGTTTATCAATTTTGTTTATTTTTTTGAAGAACCAACTATTTATTTTGTCAATTTTTTGTATTGTTTCATTTGTTTCAATTTCGTTGATTTCAACTCTGAGTATAACTATTTCCTGTCTTCTACTCCTTTTGGTGTTCTGTTCTTCTTTTTCTAGGGCTTTGAGCTGTAGTGTTAGGTCATTTATTTTTTGAGTTTTACTTCTTTTATTAAATGCGCTCCATGAAATAAATCTTCCTCTAAGTACTGCTTTCATAGTGTCCCAGAGATTTTGATATGTTGTTTCTTTTTTCTAGTTTACCTCTAAGAATTTTTTAATTTTCTTCCTAATATCTTCTGTTATCCTTTCATCATATAATAGCATATTGTTTAATCTCCAGGTGTTGGAGTAGTTTCTGTTTTTTACTCTTTCATTTATTTCTAACTTCAATCCATTATGATCTGATAGAATACAAGGTAATGTCTCTATCTTCTTGTATTTGCTGACATTAGCTTTGTGGCATAATATATGGTCTATTTTAGAGAAGGATCCATGTGCTGCTGAGAAGAAAGTGTAGTCACTCTTGGTTGGATGGTATATTCAATAAATGTCTGTTAAGTCTAAATTATTGATTGTGTTATTGAGATTTATGGTTTCTTTGTTCAATTTTTGTTTGGAAGATCTGTCCAGTGGTCAGAGAGGCATGTTAAAATCACCTAGTATTAATGTGTTATGGTCTATTTAGTTTCTAAAATTGAGAAGGATTTGTTTGACATACATGGATGAGCCACTGTTTGGGGCATAGATGTTTATGATTGTTATATCTTGCTGATTTATGCTTCCCTTAAGCAGTATGAAATGTCCTTCTTTATCCCTTCTGACTAACATTGGCTTGAGGTCCACATTATCTGAAATGAGGATGGATACTCCAGCTTTTTTACTGAGTCCATGTGCATGGTATGTTTTTCCCCATCCTTTCACCTTTAGTCTATGGGTATCTCTTTCTATGAAGTGAGTCTCTTGCAGGCAACATATTGTTGGATCTTTCTTTTAATCCAATCTGCCAGTCTATGTCTTTTGATTGATGAATTCAGGCCATTAACATTCAGTGTTATTATTGAGATATGATTTGTATTCCCGGTCATTTGGTTCATATTTAAAATTTTATTTATTTATTTATTTATTTTTTGACACATCTTGGTTCCTCCTTTATTTGACAGTTCCTTTAGGGTAATTCCTCCCTTTGCTGATATGCTTCTTTGTTTTTTATCTCTTCCTCATGAAATATTTTGCTGAGAGTGTTCTGTAATGCTGGCTTTTTTTTGTAAATTCTTTTAGCTTTTGTTTATCATGGAATGATTTTATTTCATCGTCAAATTTGAAGGTAAGTTTTGCTGGGTATAAGATTCTTGGTTGGCATCCATTTTCTTTCAGAGCTTGAAAAATGTTGTTCCAGGCCCTTCTAGCTTTTAGGGTCTGGATTGAAAAATCTGCTGATATCCGTATCCCCCTGAATGTAATTTGGTTCTTTTCTCTCACAGCCTTTAAAATTCTGTCTTTATTTTGTATGTTAGGTATTTTCATTATAAGGTGCCTTGGTGTGGGTCTGTTGTAATTTTGTGTATTTGGAGTCCTATAAGCCTCTTGGACTTGATTTTTCCATTTCATTCTTCAGATTTGGGAAATTTTCTGATATTATTTCATTGAATAGATTATTCATTCCTTTGGTTTGTTTCTCTAAGCCTTCCTCAATCCCAATAATTCTCAAATTTGGCCTTTTCATGTATCCCATAGTTCTTGCAGATTCTGTTCATGATTTCTTACCATCTTCTCGGTTTGTTCTTCTTTGCTTTTGAGGTTAAATATTTTGTCTTCAATATCTGAAGTTCTGTCTTCCAGGTGTTCTATCCTATTGGTTATGCTTTCTCTGGAGTTCTTAATTTGGTTTATTGTTTCCTTCATTTCAAGGATTTCTGTTTGGTTTTTTTTCAATATCTCTAACTCTTTATTGAAATGATCTTTTGCTTCCTGTATTTGCTCTTTTAACTGTCGATTGGTCCTATCATTCAATGCCTGCATTTGCTCTTTCATCTCATCATTCAATGCCTACATTTGCTCTTTCATCTCATCGTTTGCTTCCCTAATCATTTTAATTATGTACATTCTGAACTCCCTTTCTGTCATTTCTTCTGCCATGCTGTCGTTGGATTTTATTGATGTAACATCTAGATTTGTTTGGGGCATTTTCTTCCCTTGTTTTCTCATATTGTTCAGGAATCAGTGGGTCATTAAGATATTGCAGATTTCCTCTATCGACTTATAATGTTCCTGAAGATTGCCAGTATATCCCCTCTTATCTTTCAGTAGCCTGAAGTCTTGGAGGAAGTTGATAATGCGGAGCTCCACGAAGAAGCTGCCTCTCTAGGGGTGGTGACCCTCAGGTGGCGTATATTCCCTGCTAGAGGGCAGAGGTGCCTCCACTTGTTGACCAATGGTCATCCAACGGGGAACTAGGCTGCGGGCTGAGGCAAGTCCTGTTTGTGCCTGTGTCTCTGGTTTTACTGTCCTTGTCGGAAAACCTCACCCGGCAGGGAAGACTCACTCGCTGGGGACGTCTTGCTGATCAGTTCCCCTCCTAGAGGTTCCCCTCAATCTACAACTACTGCCTGGGCTGGGCTGTCTTCCTCTGCAATGTTCCCAGGGGCCCGGACCTACGTCCTGGGCCTGGGAGCCTCACCCTTTGCAGGCGAGTCTCCTTAGGCTGCCTCTCCCAGAGAATCTGCCCGCAGTCCTGGAAACTTCGCTCCGCCCCTAGGCGTGTCTCTGTGCGGCTCTTCCAGCAAGAAGCCACCTAGCTTCTGGGACCCTGCTCTGCACCTAATCGCCTGGCTATGCGGCCCCTCCTCTGAGCCGCCACCTGGAGCCCTGTACAATAGCTCCAAGACCCAGAGACCCGCCACACACCTCCTCCTCTGTACAGCGGCCAGGTTTCCGACGCAGTCACTAGGAGCCCAAGCACTTCACTTCGCGTCTCCTCCTCCCGCCAACCGCCCGTAGACCTAGGCAGTCACTCCAAGTCCAAGTGACCCGCCCTGTTCCTCCTCCTCCTCGGGGTAGCCCCCTGGGTGTTCAGGAGCGGTGGCTCTGAGACCAAGTGACCCACCACGCTCCTCCTCCAGGCAGGCCACCGGTGTTCAGGAGCAGTCGCTTTGAGTGCAATCAACTCACCACTCGCCTCCTCCTCTGGCAAGCGCCTGTGGCTCTGATGCAGTCACTCCTAGACCAAGCGACCTGCGCACTTCTCCTCTTCCTCTGGGCAACCCCCCGAGTGTTCAGAAGTGGTCGTTCTGGGTCTAAACAGCTCTCCACTCAGCTCCTCCTCAGGCAGCCGCCCAGAGCCCCAGTGGTTGCTCCGAGTCCAAGTGCTGTGCTGAGCCACCTCCTCTATGATGATCCCAGTTGTCCATGTTCACCGCTCCAGTTGGGGGAGGGGCGTCTCGCCTCGCTGAGCAACTCTACTTCACAAAGTTCCCTGCATTCCGGGGCTACCGCCCCATCCGGGACACCTCCCCAATGGGAGAGACTCACCAGCGGCTTTGAGTTGGTCCCAAGTCTCTCACTATCTCCTCTTTTGAATCCTGTGTCCTGGAGCAACATGAAATGCAGTTGCCCCCTAGTCCGCCATCTTGAAACTCTCTTCATGTCTTGGATTTTTAGAAAACTAAGATGACTTCAAGGTCACAGCTTGCTTGGCAAAAGAATTTCCTTGCCATTAGCCTCAACTTTGAGAATGGAGACTGCAAGTTGGGGCAGGGGGTACACCACATGGAACCCCCTTTTTAAGCAATGCCAGAAAATTTGGAGAATGCGAGGCAGCTGGTCAAGACCATCTACCTTCATAAGAACCACTGTGAAGGGGACAAGTGGAAAGGCAGAGACTCCAGTTCAAGGAGAAGAGGTGAGGAAAGCATAAGACATTGGAAGGAGACCCAGCTCCCCGCTGCCCTCTACCCTGCTCACTGATGTGCTGGGGTCAGCTTTAATTGACAGCACTTTGCATGCACAAATGCCCCAAACCTGGTGCCAGCAAATCACTGGGCACATGCAGAGTCTAAAGAACAGTCCTGTCAAGACCTAGGAGGCCAGATCTAGATGTCATTAGAATTGACACTTCTGAGTCTAGGAAGTGACCTTTGGCTGGCAGCTTCTACTACAATTTTATCATGAGTAGGGTTTTCCCCAACCAGTAAAGACTTAATAAACTTCGCACTGGAAGAGATGGCAGAGCTCAGAAATTTGTAACCAGCCTGACAACTTACAGGTTTGGGCAAATCAAAGGAAAAAAAAGAATCAAAAAGGTAGGCATTACATTCTTATGTCTCAGGGACGGGGACACCCAGGTAGGGGTGACCTGCCATCTGGAGCAGATGCTGCAGCGCTGAAGATAGTCTGCACTTGCCTGCTGGACCAGAATTCCAGCTCAGCTTGGGGAAAGGAACACAGAAGTTGCCACCTGAGGCCTGTGGCCCAGAGGGCCAGGCTCCCCCACAGACAGAGGCTGGGTTAGCAGTGGCTTCATTCTGCAGAAGCCTAGATTTCTGAAGATACAAAGGAAGTGCAGTCTTCTTGTTTCCAGCCTGCAAATGTCTACCTCTGCTCCTGGAGCACAGTGTGTGCCCCCGAGATGTTCACAGGAGCAGAGGTTTGTCCAGGAGCCCCCAATGACCAGGAGCACGAGACACAGGGATGGTGGAAAATCCTGCATCCCACCCCTGCAGTCGGCTCCACCAGGCCATGGACAGCTGAGCCCTGGTCCTACCTACACCCTCCCAGCCTCCCTCCTGCAAGCAGCCCATGCACCATGGGGTGGGGGTCAAGGATGTCACCCCTGACCTGGCAGGTCCCTCTGCTTCATAGGTTGGAAGACAGAGTGTTTAAAAATCCAACACTTGAAATTTTCATTCATTCTAGTTAAATCGGATGGAACACTTCTATGTTCAGACTAAGTATTTGAAATCAGAAGGGGCCATTCTCTTCCCCTTCCCAGAACATAGGATTTGGAATATATGAAGTCTAAGTTTTCAGAGGAGATCTCTGTGGTTTGACAGTGAGTTAAAACCCCAGGGCGCTCTGTCAGTATTAAATCCACTGGTAGCCATTTCCTGTATGTTTCCCAATCTTAAGTCCATAGTACATTGCTTTTTAAGTGTGTAAGTGAAGTTTTTTGTCTTATGTATTTTGGGTGAATGCAGGTTCAACTGCATGCAGGTTGTTTTCCTTTGAATTTTTATTTTGAAATCTATGAAGGCATGATTGACATCTAAGGGCTACACATTTGTAATGTATCAGCTGATGGGCTTGATTTTTAATGTTGTGCACTTAAATTGATAGTCCTGCCAGTCTTAGAGATGATCTGTGGGTCACCTCCATATTGTACCAGCAGTTTCTACCATGGTTTCATTATGGGTTAACTATGCGCTGGAAAGAGTGCTAGAGTTCAGAAATTTGTAACCATCCTGATGACATACGAATTCTGTCAATAATCTTCAATAAATGTTAAAGTGGGAGGAAGTTCATGAAAGAGGATATTTCCGTAATCAATGCCCTCCTCTCCAACCCTGCCGACATTAGTGGTCAGATTTATAGTACTATGGATTCACATTAAGATAAAGCTTGGCTTGTTTTTGTGCTTTTATTCTTGCAGAAGGTTGTGGCATTATGGTGTCAATCACCTTCAACAGAGTTAAGTTTTGCAGGGCAGTTACTAGTGGTATTGGATTCAATAGGTCACAAAATGATTTTAAAACAGGACTTTGAGAGGCTGCGAGTCACATGGACACTAGACTGATTGGAAGCAGTCCACTTACATTCTAAACAATTTAGATTCTAGAAATTTCCATGGAAGCTATGGACTCAGGAGATGAAACAGGTTATTGGGCATCTGGTCAATATAACCAGACAGGGTCAGTTCTGAAGTGTGAGCCCCACATACTTGGCAAGCTCAGTTATGCTGAGAGGGGTCCAGTGCTCCAAGCCCTAGAGTGAAAGTGGACATGGTCAACATTGATGCCAAATGAAAATGACAAGTCTAACCCCTTGAGCTCATCCTTCAGGCTTTCTCTGAGATTGTAGATTTGGTGCCCCTGGACTTTCAAGTTATGAAACATTGTTCTTTGAAGGGAAGCTACTCAGTACCACTTGGAAAATGAAGCAGAGGTCACATCTAAGTTTCCTTTTTGTACCCATCTTAGGATCATCCCATGCACTTGGTAGGTTGGTCTTTGAGGCCCAGGATTTTCTTTTAATAATGGATTTCACAAGCATGTGAACAAAACCAGCCAGATTTTGTCTGGATCCCTGGAGATGGTCTCCTTTATGGTGCTGACGTTCACATGCCCTCATCCAGATGTAGGTGTTAAGAACAGGAGGCAGGGAAGAGGGATGTTCCACTGCACCATGCCACCAGTTGTCCCAAGCCAGCAAAGGACACTCAGGATCACCCCAGATTCAGAGACTCAGCCTCGAGTCATTTTTAAAGAGACATTCCATGGATGTTATGGAGAAGCAGAGTCAAGGTCACTGAGATGTGCCCAGAAGACAAGGGCGAAACCGTAGTCAGGAAACGATTAACTCAGGTGCAGACAGGTCTGGGAGAAGGTTGTAGTCCTTTCAGATCCAAACCCTCAGTCAATAACCCCCAGTGTCATGAAATGCCCATCAGACCCTCAGAGCATATTTTCAGGATGGATACATGATGTCCTCCAGTGTGGTCACTACCTCACTTGTCACATAGGATGACAGCATGTTGCAGAATGAGTAGAACATTTCCCGTGGATAGAGGTGTTCATTCTTACTCAGTGAGTATCATTGACCTGCCATGGCATGTGCCTCTTGACACAAGGAACATCCCATTGCCTTCACGGGGTTCTGTTCAGTATCCAACTGCATCCTAATCAGGAAGAGCAATGGCTTCCCAAGGGTATCATTAGTCTTGCAGAAATTTCTTCATTAGCCCACCAGGAAAATTTGCAGGACCATGGGAAAAGCTGGCATTGATGTCATCTTAGGTCATCACTTCCAGAAATGTGGAGAATCTTGGCGGTGGCCTAGGTGAAGACTGTATGTGAAGTCAGACACCATCTCCCACCCACATCTGTGTCCCAGACATTTTTAACATAAGGGAAACTCTTCAGCAAAAAAGTGTTGGAAACATGGCCTCTAAGTTGTGGTATGTCTACCAAGCCCGTCTCATCCTGACTTGATATGGTGACGAAGGAGTGACAAACTAGACCCACTGGCCATTTGGCTCTCCAGGTACTATGCACAAATAGCTACAGCCTCATGTTCCTCATAGGACAGCTTGGAGGACACAGGCAGTAGGTATAACCCTTGTCCTGACCAGTCTTCATTCTGGGAATGTCATTGAAGGCCTTGGACCCTTTACCACAATGACATTTCTGAAAAGGGAAAATTATGGCCCTTCCTGCAGTGAGTGAAGGTCAGACTCTGGTGGAAGTCCTGCCTCACCCACCTGGTGCTCATGGTATAAGTCAGTCCAGCTGGATCTTGATTGTCAAGGGCCCACACATTCCCTGGAAGTCAGAAGGCAGGGATGAAGGTAGAAGTATCATCCCAGAAGAGCTGAATGAATCCAGTCCTTCCTTCTAGGTGACCAACTTGAAACATGCTCATTTTTCTTTTGACTTCAGAAAACTAAAAATGACCTCAAGATCAAAGCTTTTTTGCAGAAAGCATTTTCCTGCTATCAGTCTCTACTTTGAGAATGGATATCACAAGAGGAAAGGAGTGGAACGTGGGGGAAGCCTAGAGTAGAATCTTCAGGAAGTCCTAATTAGAATCTATTAGTGGAAACTCAGAAGAACAGGCATACGGTCAACCACAGACCCCAAGAGCCACAGTGACAGGAATCAAACAATACTCTGGAAGATGGCAAAATTCCCCTTCAAAGAAGAGGCCCAATGCATTGGTACCAGAACCTTGAGAGAAGGCACACCTTCCTCCATTGCCTTTGGGATCTGCCCCACAGACACTGAGGGACCTGATGTCATCAATTAAAGCTGAACACCAAAGCCTAGAAATCAGATACCTCAGAGGACTCTGAATATGTTCCTTCAAATCCAAAGAATAATCCCGTCATAGTAAAAGAATACACAAACAATGATGTGCCTCAAAATGACAGGATGGGGAATTCTTTCCTCACAAAGAAAGTTAATGACAGCCTGAGGCACCTGAGAAAATATTTGGTGTACAGAGGACATAAAGTTATGTGGGATACAGTGCTTTCTATGTATTTGCAAGAAAGGGGATTAAAACAGCTCTAGACCATGCCCCCTCTGCACCACAGTCTGTGGTTCAGCTTTTATTAGTGGCCACTCAGGCAGACACCGACTGCCTTCCAAGTCTCACCCTCTTCTGCTTAGGCAGCCATCAGTTTCTTGGCCTCCTCACCGAGGGCACGCCTGCCCTTTTTCCTCCACAAGGAAAAGCAAGGAGTCAATGATTTAGAGACTCTTGTTACTCACAATTCTCAGAACTGGATTTGAGTTGCAGCCATCTTGATCCCTACTAATTTGGTGCAGCTCCCATTAACCTGGAAGAGATCATTGGTGTCCCAGGCTTCCCTGGGGAGTTGGAAGGTTAGGGAAAGTTGGAGAAATCAGAAAAGCAGACAGTAAGAAACAGCTCCTCCGTATTGAGACCTACAGCTTAGACGCTGTTCCCTCCGTCTGAAATGAGCTCTTCATTGTCAATGTCTTTCTTGACATGCATATTTTGTCTCAGACCTTCTTGCCAGAGACAGCAAAAGACCAGATGGTCACAAATAGTAGCTGAAGTTTGTCTTGCAATGACTCAAATCCGTCATTGCCACAAGTGTGATTGTGTGACATTTAGGGTCTTCACCCACATGGTATACAAAGCCACAGGCTGCTTGTGACTCTAGATCTGATGATGTATGGAAGAGCAAAAGGGAAGTGGAACTCTCTCTGTGGGGCATGAACTCCCTCTTCTGGCACTGGAGACATTCTCAGGCTTCTCCCCTCCTAAGGGATTCCATGTGAAGGACAATTCCAATGTTCCCATGGACATTCTATTTAATGCTTGTTTGGAATGAGTGTCCTGTGGTTTTTTGGGTTTACACAGGTCCTGAACCCATAAGCAGCTGACAACTTCCAATATAAGCACTGAGGACAGTAGTGCAGAGGCCACTGAGCCCAGTGAGGATATCCACACCAAACACACAGCAGAAAACAAAGAGATATGCTCAGTTTTATCCCACGTCCCCCATCCCCACATACCTAGCAGCTGCTCTTAATATTCAGCCAAACTGATCAGGGACTCAGAAACCAGGAGACAAAACCAGAACAAAACCAAGCTAAACTGTGCAGAAAGCAGACATTTGTCTATCATGTACTCTTAGATTCAGACGAAAGTCCAGTTTATGACCCTGAAGTTGGAATGAGCTAAAATGAGGTTTTTAAAACCAGAAGGTGGGATCTTGTGGGTCAGAAGAGCAATGTGGTTGGATCACCCTTGGTTCTGAGCCTGAGGCAGGGGAGAGATGACCAGACACCAGACCTGGCTTTATACTCAAGGAGAACCAGGGCAGACTTGGGAATGTCAGCCATACAGAGTTGAGGCCAACAAGATGTGCCCAGAGAGAACCTCGAATTGGCAAGAAAAACAAAGGCAGTTTTTTATAGTGATCTCACAGGTACAATGTGGAATCAAAGGACCAGTTCCTTTTCCTGACCTGCAGCCTCAATAACCTTCAGAGAGTTAGGCTGCAACCTGTAACTGGGTCCTTCAGGGACCACTTCTTTAGACTGGGTGGGGTCTTGGCCTCATTCTGGCATGATTGGCACACCTGATCACACAGGGCAGCAAAAGAGCCACAAATGACAGATCCCACCATGCAGAGTGTCATGCAAACTGACATAACTTTGTGCAGTCAGGCTGGCTATGTCCCTAGTTCATCTGTAGAGGTGGTAGGGGGAATAATTTCACTAGATGCCCTCATCTGTCATGATCCCCAGGAACACATGGAACAGCTGCCACATTAAGCAGGAGCTCACTTTTAGGAGATCACAAAGGACATCACAACCAGATTGCTCCTCCCCACTGGCCATCGGTACCACAGATTCCTGGGAAGTGATGTACTGTGATTTTGTAGGGATCTGATAGAAAACTTGCTTAGATTGAGCTTTTACTCCTCATTGGGAATGACATTACTTAAGCAATCACATTAAAAAGTCTGACTTACAATTTGGTACCATGTAGTAAAAAGGTAAATTCAAAGCTCGGAGCCGTAAACTCACTTCCAAACTTACAAATATTCCCCAATAAATGTAATCAGCATATTTTAGAAAGGCTAAGAATTTGCACAAGGAAAATAGAAGTACACTTGATATTGTACCCCACAGCAATGAGATTCAAGAGGACTTTTATGTTCTATTACATAGAAGTCAGTTTTAAGAGGGCTCCCATTTATGCAGAGTTTAAACAATCACAGGAAAGGTATGACATTGAGTGAACAATCTAGATGTCTTAATGCTTTTTGTAGATGGGGAATAAACACTTGACAATTTCTCATTGATCAGTGTAGATGGAGAAATTCAATCTATTGGAGTTACTACCTTGAAGTCTTCTAATGCTGTCCTTCAGTAGAACAAAAATTCTTTAAAGATCTCAAACATTTTTCCACATATTAATTTAAAAGCAGGAAGTTGAGACTTTATAAAGGACAGAGGTCCAGATGAACCCATTAGCAATCTCAGCATCCCCAGGGGTGATATGCAATATGCCCATTACCTTAAGATATTTGCCTAAGTGCTGATCTGGACCCTAAGGTATCAGTGAAGAGTCTAGATTATTTGTCTAGTAGATTGTTCTACATTCCAAATTACCTGCCATGGAAACTTGAAAAACATGGCTAGGGCTGGTGTAGATCCTCTCTA
Organism: Sciurus carolinensis; assembly: GCF_902686445.1. Lineage (NCBI taxonomy): Eukaryota > Metazoa > Chordata > Mammalia > Rodentia > Sciuridae > Sciurus > Sciurus carolinensis. The sequence continues at coordinate 503,880 of NW_025920152.1, forward strand.
AGGTCTTATCTTCAAGGAGTGCTTTAGGTGACCAAGAGGAGGACCTGAAGTCAGACACTGTCCTCTGTCAATACTATCACCAGGTGAGCATCTTGAAATGCAGACGAGCTAAGTAACAACTATGAGATTTAACAGTCTCCATTGGGCAGTTGGGATTTGTCCACCAAGTTTTGATCAGCTGACTGACTGAACTGGTGACCATGTGACAAGAGCAGATCCCTGACCTGTTGGCCATGATTTACATTGCTTCTAAGTCTCTTAACCGGCTTCTGGGATCGAAAGCCTATGGGGACCCAACTTTGAAGACAGACCATCCCCTGGGGTGAAGCTACAGTAAGACCAGGACTTTTTCTACAACTGTGACAGCATCGGGGTTCTTCAGATCATTGAAAAAAAAACTGTTTAAAGAAACCCTAACAAGCTTTTCACACTGCTGCAACATTCCCAACATAATCATGAATGGAGGAAACTCTTGGGTGTTGAACTGCTCGAAAATGCTGACTTCTCTAGCAGTCTGAAGCTTTTGTCCTTGACATTCTTCATTAGCAAATTCAGAACAGATGTTCATCTGGTGACCCATTCATGGTAAGTCTGCTTTTCTTACCCTCCCCTCCCCCCAAAAAAATAATCAGGCTAGGTCATCACTGGTGCGTTCAATTTCTTAGTGCCTTTGTACAAGAGCCACAAAGGCATTCAAGAGGAACCAATTACATTATGAGGGTCATGGAACCCTCTGGTTTCCCAGGGACAGTTTCTTCACCTGAAGACCCACGCCCATACCTTATGCTCTCAGGATTGGCAGAGTCAGATTTGCTGGGAATCCTGTGGCATTAAGAACTTGAGGGAGAAAAGGGGACCAGTTGCCCAAAGAGTTGTGTTGACGTTAATTTTATAGCTACCATTCAAGAGCCTGAAGCTAAGTCAGCACCTCATCTTGCCAAGTTGGTGCCCAGTGACCGATTGTGCATTCTCCTCACCCCAGTCCTCAGTGCCACACAGGAAGCCCTTTGTGTGTTAGACATAGGATTTCCCTCATCACCACTACCTTTCCAAGTTACAGGTGGAAAAGAACCTCAAAGGAAAGCCAGTGCCTGAGGGTTCCAGGGAATAGAAGAGAACTTAGAGGCACATGGGCACAGGAACATAGGCCCCAGGAGCCACCTGGTACATCTGCAGGATAGTGGCCATCCTTCACTGATGAGTCATAGCCAGGGTGGGGGGAATCCTGAATATAAAGTACCCTTGTGATATCCACCCCAAACCCGTGGATAACATTCGGATCCTCCAGTCACCTAATGAAATTGTACTTATGAGGATTTGATATTTCACTACTCGTAGATGGATATCAAGGAATAGTTTTTGACAAGGTGTTGCAACTTTGGCTTCATTTGAAGATGTGCATGCATACACCATGATATGGAAGAAATGGGTCTGATGTTTGATGCAAACTGATGCCAGTTAGGTGGAAGTATGAAACAGTCTCCCTCTCAGCGAACCCATTAGATGTGGTGACGCTTCCTTGAAGGTGGAACCATGGTTCCAATTTGTATTTAAGTTTCCTCACATTTTTAAAAGTAAAACCAAGGATCTTTCCAGGCCACCCAGAAAACCAGGGTGTGTTCTGTTCCCAGGCTTGAAATATCTCACTTTTCCTATAGCGTTGACCTGTGTCACTTAATTCAAGTGAAGGACAAACTCTCAGATTTCCCAAGAACGTCACATGGACATCCCATGTGAGAATGTTAACTTAATCATTGACAGCTTTGTCCTTTGATTGGGTTTTGCTAATGAAGGATGTGAAGGGTCACCTGCAACTCTCTCTCAGGACAAGCCTATATTTATTCCAAGAAAGGCAAACCGAGAAAGGTCACCTCGTGACCACTTGCCAAACCAGCGCATCTCTGAAATACATGACCCAGTGACAATGACAAGATATCCCAACCAACAGGAAGGGCAGACTCCAACTTGGGATGGAGCCAACTTCCACAGGGGCACTGCCCTCCCAACAGGAGGTTCCCACCATACCTGCATGTGTGCATGAGGGATCATTCACAGAGAGTTGCAGAGGGGAACCTGCTCCCCTCCAGACTCGCACTTCCTGACCTAGATCTGGAGGGCACACGGCCCTCTCGGCACCATACCTGTGAGTTAATAGCCACTGGATTTGCTGCTGGAGTTTTAAAAATCAGTGTCCTTATGACCAATTTCAGAATGGATGCTTGGTGCCAATCTGACCCAATCCTGTAGGGCAACCTAAAGCCAAGATTGGACCAACTGATGCTCACAGAGACAGATAAGCTTGGAACTTCGTGAAACCCCGGCTGCCCAAACCCCAGCTCATCCACAGGGGTGGTAGGCAGAAGAGCCATTACTTTCCTAGCTATTTCTCTTGCTATGAGCTCCAAGAACACATTCCAGCAGTGTCCACTGGACAAGAGCTCACCATACAGTATAAAAATCATGAAGACAATGACAGCTTCCTCTTCTTTGGCCTTTGGTACCTATGCCACCCAGAGCCTGTAATACTTGTCACAAGCAGAGGGAAGGAAAATTCTGGACAATTTTTCATCAGGTTTAAACTGAATTTCAGAGGTAGGAAATTTCTAATACATTAAGAAAATTGTAAAACTTTTCAGGGATCTTGAACATTTGTCTGACACAGTAACCAGAGTGACGGATTGAAAAACATGTTCAGCTTAACCAAGAGGAGATCGCTATATCTCCAGTGTTGGGACACCAATGTGTGCCTGTAGATAGTACATTTTAATACTCAATACCTTCAGGGTATTATCAAGCAGTACTTGGCCTAAAGGGAAGGAAACAGGGGTCCCAGTTGTCTTATAGATATCCCACATTCTGAATTAGCCCATAATGAAAATTTTTAAAAAACAGCAGGTGGGGATGGTATGATTCTAAGCTCCTGTTTAAGACAGGTGATAGAAATACTGGGAGGTTACCAAGGTGAAGAGCACACTTTCCATCATACATTTTCTCCCTGTTGAGACAGGCCAGGGAGAGCCCTCATATCCTGAGGCTTCCTGCCCAACACAAGCTGCTTTCAAAAACTTTCCACCAATGACCAGGTTCAAGAGCTGTTGATCCCTCCCAAGTTTTTCTGAAACCCCACATGCACAATACACCTGACCTTGACTGAAAATATGATCTTCCTGAGATAGTGGTACTGAACATGTATCATGTTTGGCAAGCTGTGTAGCTGAACCCGATGTGCACATGATTTCTATCTCCAGTGGAGCAGAAGAACCCACAGCTGATTTGGGAACACCAGGAGCTCAGAGCTGGTAAACAGCATCAATAACCACCTCCATAGGAACTTAAATATGATCAGAGAAAAGCCAAGTAACATCCCAGAGGTTTTGGTAGCAGAGCCCCCACGGAACAGCTGGGATGCACCTGCCAAGCCTCCATCACACACTACCAAGAAAGAAGTGATGAATCCAGATCTGTGAGGCCAATCAGATACAATTTGGAAAACCTATGACTGCTCGAAACTTGAAGCCCAGGTGGGACCCTGCCTTGAAGACAAAGGCAACCTTGAGCTGAAGCTACAAGACAGCAAACTTGTGTTCTCACCGCCTTACTGTCAGGCTCCTTACAAAACTGTTAGATACTTAAACACTGAGTGCTTTTCATCTCAGCACCATTTCTAGTTCTATCAAAATATGAGGTAACCCAGGTTGACCTCCATGTCAACTACTGTTTCTCAATTTGTCTTGGTAGGATAAGCACCAATGTGTTCAATAGGGACCAAGAGCACTTTCCTGTAACTGGGGAGTCAGTATCAGATGGTGTTCTTTGGAACATTCATCCTCCACGATTCGGGAATGGATATTGCAGATTTGTCTTTCCAGTCTCTTCTACAGTCTTATTGGTCTCCAGGAATCCACAGTTGGTGCAATACAGCCATTAGGCTACTCCAAGTTCAACAAGTTCAATCTCCATCTCAGGTCACAAATGATTGGACTTCATAAGACAGAATAGCTTTACCTAGTGTCAAGAATCCTAATACCAAGAAGTCCCCTACTAACCAGTCCCAAGAAGCAAGGGAGACTTATTTGGAGATGCTCCTTGGTTTGTAACTTCAAAACAAGATGATTTAGTGATTGTGTGAAATCATTTGCCCCAAAGCAATAGCAAATCCAAAATGGTCAAGGAGCATTGTTTAGATAGCCCCTAAATGGGAACAACTGTTCAGCAATGGAATCCAATCCAATGGCTGCACTGGGCATCCCCAGAGCTAAGGGACCTTCAGTAGATTATTAAGTATCATCTTCAAGCAGGGAAACACAATTCACATGCTGACAGTATCCTTAGTCGCTCCTTACTATCATCCCCCATATGAGCCTTTAGAAATCTACCACATGACATATGCCATCTCAAGTCGGAGATGTCTCCCAGGATTCATGGTAGGGAGAAAGCTCAGCTAAAACCTGATCAGGTACCCAACCAGCTCAGTACCAAGTAACTTCCCTTCATTCTTCACCCAAGACCTCAAATTGGCATCTTGTGCCCTCTGGTTGGAAAGTTAGATTTAATGGAAAAGTCTGTTCAGAGAAGAACTGAAGCAAATGTCTACTTTAGGAAACAGGAAGACAAGTTTATTAAATTGCCAGGGGAAAAGGTGGGGAAAACCCCTACGAGTAGGGGACTCTTGTGATCCCAACCATGCACAAATGTGTGGACAATATTTGGATCCTGATTTAAAAGTCAATGATCCTTATGAAAGTTTGGTTTGACTATCTACATGTTACTGGATAACAGAAACGAATTTGATATGCTAAAGGTGTTGTCAAAAAGTTAGAGATGGGCTGGGGATATAGCTCAGTTGGTAGAGTGCCTGCCTCACAAGCACAAGGCCCTGGGTTCAATCCCCAGCATCACCAACAAAAAGGAAAAAAAAAGTTAGAGATGTACATACATAGATACTTAGGTATGCTGCAAATGGAGATGACACTGACTCACACCTCTTAGATGTGGCTTGAACACATGATGGGTAGAGCCATTTTTCTGACTAGTCCTGTGTATTTCTGAAGTTTTTATGAATTTTTAATAAAACTTTGCATCAACTTCAATTTCCCATATTTTCCATCTGAACCTCAAAAGCAACATAGACATCTGACACTGGAAAGTTTTGGCGAGCCAGCCAGGAGGAGCAGCCCTGGCATACAGTTGGAAGAGGACTCAACTGCTTTTGGCTAGCTGTGCCCATGGTCAGGACTCTGGGAACATCCTAGCAGCTGTCAAGGTCTTTCATCTTGGGTGCCTCCCTCATCCCCCTCAGGTGGCATTGGCAGCCTATAGACACTTTGTTAGAAGGGAAATGTCTCTGGTTTGGTGCAGGGAGGGCAGTCTGTCAGGCTCCAACCTGGGTACTTCACACCAGGGATCTTCTATGTCTACCATTTGGACCTTCAACCACTTTTTAGACCTTGAATCATTTTGCAGTTCCAGTTGGTGAGAGAAAAAGAAATGCCCAGGAAGTTTGGAGAGTTTGGTTTTACTTTTCTTCTGACTACTTTACTCTGTAATAGTCAACTTGATTTCAATCCCAAAGTCCTCAGTCACATCAACTGACTACCTAGTTGTTGGCTGTAGTCCTTAGAAGTGGTAATTGTCACACCTTAGATTGATAAGATGTGACTGCTTAGTGGATCTTTTATAGCTGGAACTGGTCTGTCCAAGATCAGGTAAATGTGATCCAGTCCCCTAGGTGCTAGGCTTTCATTGTCCTGCATGACAATTGTAGTGGAGGGAACTGGGTTGATTTAGACAGTGGGAATATTATTCCTCTCCAGATAGTAAGACTCTTAAAAAGACCCCATTTACCCTTCAATGCTTTAAGTCTTCCCAAGTTGGTGTTGGAACCACAGCACCATTGATTCCCCCAGATTTAAACTTTGGTGTTTTAATCCTGCTCCTTCTCTGAAGTTTGCCTTTTCAATCTTAATCATTGCAACCTTGCCCTCATTTAAGTAGAAACTGAGTACCTGATCATGAAGATGCCGAGATTAATAGGCACCCATTCCTTCCAACCCAGGAGTGTTGAGGTGTCTGAAGAGCTCACTAGGATGCTGAAGGGCCTCACAGGAACACAGCCTCTCCTTGGGTAAAAAGGTACTTTTGGTTCATCTGGATAGGTGCATGAAAGGTTCTTACCCAGTACCTCCAGAACCTTGAAGTTTGTTCCATAAACATGGAATGTAGACTGGAGACATGGGAGGAAGCCAGCCTGGTTTGAAACTGATGAAAGCTACCTCCATAACCGCACAAAGTTGATCCAAAAACAAATACCATCAGTGAGTACAGAGGGATACATTTTCCAAGAAAAGGTAAACCATTAAGCTGGGAAATTATAATTAATAATGACTTGGTTTTATGTTTGGCATAGTAGGAAGTGTCAATAGTCCTAGATTGGCATTTGTAGAGCAAACTCAAGTAACCAAGGTCTAATCCTCCCTTAGTTTCAATGGGCATAAAAATTGTTCTTTTCAGACTCATGGAGGGGTACATCTGATCAGAGGCAAATTAAAAGGATGAAATGTGGCCGACATTCCAGTGGATCATCTTAAAACTTTGTAAAAGACTTCCATTCCTGTGGGCATGTCTTCATGAAGTAGGGAAATACTAAAAGGAATGTAGCAAGTTAAACCTGCACAAGACTCGTCTCTCTGCCTTGGCTAAGTCTTTATTCATATTCCTCTTTCAGTGGTGTTTAGATCAGAACCTGCATTCAAGAAGTTTTCTACCTAGTTTCCATTAAATCATTCCCTTGGGAATGGAATGTTGGGATTGCTTAGGAGATTGAAATCTGAAGGGGAAAACCTAAAAATTGGCACATTTTTGGTTGATAAAGTTGAATGAAACCTGTAGAATCTGTTGTAGATGGCATTTTCCATGTGCTGAGGTTTAGATGTCTCCACAGTACCTATGACAGACAGTTCTGAAAACAATGGACATAGCTTACAACTCATCAAGGTAAACTGATCCCCAGATTCCTAGGGATAATCAAATAAGGTGTCCCCTTTACTGTTGACCTTCCAAACTCATGGATTTCTGCTGAATTCACATTGGTTCTCTGCTCCTGGCTTATTTTTGTTTTGCCAGATTGGGGACTTCAGACTCCAATTCTTTCCTACCAAGATAATCCTGAGCACCTTCAGCAACTGGTCATTTCTTCTCCATAGCCATGGGAGCATGACTATCAAGAGCTCCAACTGTTCAGGATGAAGAGGTAAGAAGTTCCTTTAAAACCAAAGTACTACTGCTTAAGAATTGACCAAGTCTTACCAAGACTTGCAACCAAGAACCTTAAGTATAAGCAAACTTCAACTTGGTCAAGCAAAATTTGAATTTAACTATTTATGAACCTGGTAAGTTTCTATTGTTACATTGCTTTGTCATGTTACTAAAATTCTAACAAATGGGTTAGTAAGAGGGATATTGTAAGTGTTTAAAATACAGGCCCCATTGCTTTCTGTATCCTAAGTATGGCAATGTTTAATTTAGTTCTGTGCCAAAGTAAAAACCCTAAAATATTGCATATGTCTCAACTCCATTTCCATGGGAGATCTGTAAAGTTGGCAAATATAAATTAGATATGTATAAGTATACATACAGAAAAGCTGAGTTCTTTATAAGTACACTAAAATATTAACTGCCAAGTTCAAGAACTCTTGGTTTCTTCAAATCTTTAAAATTTGAATCTGTTGTTTCATAAGTTATGTAATGCACACACCATGAAGAACTGATGCTTTTGAAAACTTCTAGACAGCAAATCTAGAAGTGGACTTCTAGAGTACATTTTTGTCTAACATAGGCTAATAATTTTGAGGATGAGTTTTGAAAAACAGACTTATGATTAGGATCATGTGTTTTAATACTCTAAGAGCAACCACTTGTATAAGATCAATATTTAAGTTTTTTGGGGGAAGTCTTTCTTTGCTGTAAAGGCCCATTAATTTCAGGTGGAGGGAGAACCACCCTTCCTAGCCTGTGGATGTGGATCAGCACCAACAGCCATGAGACCAGAGGGCATAGCCTGCTATCTGCAGGTGGATTGTGTTCCTATCTCACCCTTGCTCAGATCAGACACAAATAGTTTCTTGCAGGGAAAACCTTGCAAGATTCAGGAACAATTCTTGGACTTGCACACCTCCATGTGTTGGACTTTTGATTAGTGTGCAGTAATTAAACCCTGAATGGTACCTGTAGTTTGTCTGGATTACAGAAATGTCAGCCAGTTGACAAATAGTTGCATTTGACATTTCACACCAAGTGTGGACAGACCAAGTCCTAAGATAACAATTATTTAAGTCAAAATTCTTAAATTTGGTATTTGCCTTATCCCAAACCTATAACAGGTTAAGATATTTCAGTGTGGGTAGTTCGGTGTGGGTTTTGGCTTTTGAAATGGCATTTGGTAACCTAAAGAATTATGCTTTTGTTGTCAGTTATAGTCTTGATAACTTTTGGAATATCAATATAACGATTCAGAGTAAATGTTCTAGTTAAATTTCAGAGAATGTTTGAGCTGGGCATGGTGGTGCACACTTGTAATCCTGCTACCTGGGAGGCTCTGGCAGGAGGATCATGAGTTCAAAATCTAACCAGCAACTTAGTGAGGTCCCATCTGTAAAAATAGAAAGTTGTGATGTGGCTTAGTGGTCAAGAGTTCCCGGGGTTCAATGCCTGGTAACAAAATACAAGAGGTTTTGGATGGAAAATCTTTGAGGATTTGTCCTGAAGTAAAACTGTTCCAAAGTGAAAGATGAAAACAGAACTAAAGTTGTAGATAAATTGAAGTGAAGATCTTGATGTGATTAAGTTGATTAAAATTTAAGGTCAAAATGACACCAATAAAACCTAAAGTCTCATGTTGACTGCATGACCAACATGATTGTGCAATATGTATAATCAGAAAAATGAGAGATTATACTCCATTTGTGTATGATCAAGATGCATAAATGCATTCTGTCATGGAAAATTAGAACAAATGAAATAAAAATAAGCCAAAGTAAGAAAATAGCATTTCTCTAAGCAAATCAGCTCCTAGGACAGTTTCCAAAAAAAAAAAAAACCTAGCTTAAAGAACAAAGACCATGCTAAGGTAATTTGTGTTTTCTGTTCTTTAGACTTTGATTATAGAAAGACCTAGTTAAGGTTAAAATTTTGCTTTTACTGCATATAGACACCTAATGCTGAGTCAGTACAGATGTGATCAGAGTTCTTACTGGTTGGGAAACATTTTATAGCACAATGGTTTAGCAGAAGTTGATGCTTAAATGTAAAGTGTGTTTTGCCCAGCTGGTAGTTCACCTTGGTTTGCATGTAAAACACTCAAGCACTCAGTTGATCTGATTACACAAATTGGCTTTTATCTTTGAAAGAATTGGCATTTCTTCAAACTTAAGTGGAGCCTGGGCATATGTATAGTAGAGCACTTGCTCAGCACGTGCAAAGGTCTTGGGGTCGGTCTTAAACAGCGCAAAACACATTGGATTTGTTTTCACTTGGTTTTGACTCATTTTCCTTGGAAGACATTTAACTTTTGCCCATTAACATCCTGTAAAAACTTCTAGCTACATTGGGTCAAATGTTTTGAGATGTTAGGCATTGCCTACAGAACAGGTAGGGTGGAACTTAATAGACTCCAAGACCCTTTCAAACTGTTGCTTGTATTTAAACAGGGTTTTGACACCAACTCCATTTGTCATTTTTCTAAGTGGGACCCAATCAGATACCAGCACATATCTGACAACCAGGCACAAGAGACAATCAAAATCAGACGCCAGACTTGAGGAACATTGTTATGGTTTGGATCCGAAATGTCCCTCCAAAGCTCACGTGTTGAGCAATGCAGGAATGGTCAGAGGTGAAGAGATTGGATCATGAGCTCGAACCTCAGTGGATTCATATGTTTGTTTGGCTGATAATTTGAGTGGACTAACTGGGTGATACCTGTAGGCAGGTGAGATATAGCAAGAGGTAGGTTGGGCCCTGGGGACTATCTGTCCCTCATCCCTTCCCATCTGCTATGAGCTGAGCATCTTCCTCCTCCACCATGAGGTTCTGTCTCACTGTGGGCCCAGAGCAACAGGCTTGTTCGACCGTGGACTGAGATCTCGGGACTGGCGAGTCAGACTACATCCAAGATTTTCTTGTTGAGTATTTTGTTAAAGCTAACCAGCATGCCAGTGAAGCACACTGTCCATCAAAAATGGAGTCACTGGTGTCGGTCTCCTACCAGAAAGTGCATAAAGCCAAGGATGAAGCAAGCATTCCTGGGCACAATCTCCTGATGTGGAGGGAGAAGGGCTCTTCTTTAGACCCAAGTCTCTGGTTCTCTGTACTTATATGCATCAGCCAGTGTGCAAGAGAGGCCACAACTTGACCCCTTTTCAGGTGCTAGACTAGCCCTGTTTAGGAAACCTGCAAGTATTTCCAAGTAAGTATTGAGGAGTTTCCAAACCACTCCAGAGTGGGGGATTAACAAAACCCAGAAGATTCATTTGAAACTGTCCCTTGCCTACCATCTTAGCCTGACAATAAGCCCTTCTTGAGGTTTTAGTGGACTGGCCACAGAAGGCCAGAGTCCATTGACGTTCCAGAGGAAAGACATCCTGGGATGACCCAGCCCTCACCCAGTGGCCTGTGGATTTCTCATCTCATACCACCTGTCCCTTCTTCCTTCCTATGGAAGCTCTTTACATGCTGAAACCTTAGGAGTTTTGGCATGGAACAGTCTCTAAATCAACTTTGAATTAGCAACTTTCCTTCTACCAATCTGGCCCCCAAGTCCTGGGTTGACCAATGAGCAGTGTGGACATCCATTCCCCATACCCGAGTCTGCTGATTTGTCTGGTAGTCACCCTGGAAGTCCCTTCTCATGCTTCTTGAGAGAAGATGTCACTTGGGCCCTGCAGAGGTTTCCAGACTGCCATCAGCTCTGCTCTGGCTCTCTTGCTATTACACAGTTGCAGGCCTTCCCAAGGGATTAGGACCCTCACCCTTTGGACTGTCTCCCACCCTGCTAGGTACATTCTAATCACCATGGCAGATCCCAGCTCTCATGGGTCATTACTTAAATATATTATCGTGGCCTGGCCTGAGCCAATAGGGGATTAGAGCAATAAAACTATCCAGACAAGTGGCCAGAGTTAGGTCTATTCTTACCCAGAGGGCTGTGGGCAGTGGTGCAGCTGCAGCAGGAACCATGCCCACTCCCACTTCCCCACTGCACAAGCCCCACCCTAGTTTGGGGGCAGTCTCCTCTACTCTCCAACAAGGCTGCTGGGATTGCTCCAGCTCTGAGCCCTCAATCAAGCTTAGACCTGTTGCCTAGCAACAGACAAGCTTTCACTCAAACCTTCTGGGAGTGCCAAGAGAGGGTTCTAGAGGCAGCACACTCCCTTTGCATCCACTTTAGTAGTTCTAGAAGGGGTATGTTGGCATTTGAATAGGGGTAAGGGGCATTGATCAGAACATCCTGGAGAAGATAAAGCAGAGAGATTTAAGCAATAGAATCAAGGTAATGGGCATATGCACAATTTCTGTAACTTGTGCTAGGCTGAAATATACCAAATCATTACAAAAGCAGCTGTATATGCAATTGTAACAGGATCCCATTTTGTTTTTACTGTGTAGCGGAACCATTTGTAGGAAGCCACTCTAGTACTGAGGATGAGGAGCCTGGACAGACCTTCCAAGTCATTCAGAACATGAAATTTACAAATATGAATGGAAAGGTTTTGGAAAACAAGGCTAGCCCTGCTCTTTAGAATTACAGCCACAAACTCTGGACTCAGACCTGGTATTCTAGCCTCATGTTGTCCTGTTATTGGAGGCCTATGCACGAGGAACTCCAAGGACTTCCTGAAGGATGAGACTATATACCTTTCCCTGGATGGTGGGTCCTGCCCAGTGGGATACATGGTTGTTTCCAGGAGGACAGTCTTCCCTAGAGATTCTTGCTCTTGGCTTGTATGGGGGGTAGACCGTTTGTCACCTAGGGATCAACGCAGGAGAAAATGTTAGGCCAAAGCCTAGACTCAGTCCCCAGCAGAGTCAAATCAAGTGGCGATTTGCCAGTCTCTCACTGCTGGCTTTCAGGAAGTGGAAGCTTGAGCTCATTTCCACCACTGTGAAATGGTAATACAAATATCTACCTCACATCTCAGATTAGACAAGACCAACACAGTACTGACCACGCTGTCATGGTCATCATTAACCAATGTGGTCAAGTTGAACAGGTCTCACTTCTAGAGATCAAAATGATCTTTTTTCCAAGCTGTGTTGAATTTACAAAGCACACTCTTCACTATAGACTGATTTAGTTCAACATGAAACTGAGAACGAAGTTTTAACCCTTGAAGATCTCCAGGTCCTTTTGTGTGCTAGAACATCGACTTCACATTTCACTTGGCTTGTGTTTACATTTCCTCTGAACACCAGTATAAATCTCAAGACTGGCAAGCACTTCCAGTTAATCAATGCAGAAGTGTCTTGAAGGACCTATATGTCTTTAATCCCCAAACTCATGCAGGTGTGGCTAACAGTACCAGCCTTGTGTACATCTTCATGTGACTTTCTCCAATATCACAAAGGCATGAAAAACATCCTCAGTTTGACCATTAGGAAACATTTAACATTTGGAAACTCAATGCTCAGCAAAGGGTTTTTATTGATGAACATTTGGTTACTAGAACCTGTTTAGAATCTACCACTTTTTGCCCAGGTAGAGGTTTAAGAAGTGTACAGATAGGAGAATCCAACCAATAGCCCTGAGATCTGAGAGGCCAATCTTGTTACCTATGGTTCTGGAAGAGTGGCTGCCTTCTGAGCATGTATCACCATCTAAAACACACTCCAGCTGAGGTCAGTATCAGAGGAACAATTTAAGAGTAAGAACAAAGAAACCAGTGTGTTCCAAGAGACAGACCAGGAGACCAGCTGGTGTATCTCTGCAAGTTCCCTGCAGAGGACAAATGGAAGAAGTTTGAGAAACATCTACCCAACTGGATAGAGAAATATAGCTTAAGATTTAAGGTGGGAAACAGCTGTGAGGTTACAGGTAGTACCGTTGAGAGAAATGGAAACCTTGTTAGAATCACTGACACAAGTGATTAAGGAATGCTCGAGGTTTACATGGGACTCTGGAGGACAGGGCCCAAGGACCCAGCCTCTCAGACGTCCCTTGTTTTAGGAAAACTGAAGGACTTGGATTTGAGTCAGGCTGTGCTTGGGCTATTAACCTGGTGGGCTGAAAGGTAAGGTTGTCCATTCCTTCTCCACCACCGCTGGCATGCCTGGTCATTTACCAGGGGAGCATGTGTTAATAAAGCTGGTTCCAAGTGTAGATCAAACCCTTGAACTGGGCCACATTCAAACTTGTGACTGGGGGTCAGCATTCCCATACCTAGATCCAGCATTGTTCCAGCAGCCTAACTTCTACAGGAATCTGCCATTGGTTTCTGACAAGGTCACGTCAGTGCTGGCAACTCCCTCTGGGAGTTCTCTCCACACTCCACTTTCTAAGTCTCATGGACCTTCTGCCCCATGGGCTTACTTTGTTTTCTTCTAGAATGTTCTTGTCACTCTTAGCCCATTCAATGCTGCCTGCTCTTATTTCCAGTTCAGTGTCCATCCCCCAAGTTGTCTGGTTTCTCAGGCCAGATCCCACGCTCATGAACCCCTCAAGTGTATTCTCACCTTTCCTGGGACTATCACCATCAGGTAAGGCATTATGATGCTCATGTCAAATGATAATCATCATGGAAGAGTCAGGAGGCTCAGGTTCTAACCAACCATCACTAAAGTCTAGGAAAGTCACTGCAGAGCAGTAGTTGAGGGTCTTTATATACACCTGTGGGACTGGGCAGATTGGCGATCTCCAGACCTTGATTTCCTAATTTCAAGTCTGGGGCCAGCATGCAGTCATGTTCACTAGGGACTGTGAATTCTTGTCTATTCTCCCCTCCCACAAGGGCCCTAAGGAAGGTAGGTGACCAAGACAGGTTCCACGAGGCAAAGCAGCACAGGATGGAACTCGAGGCTTCTATACGCAATTCAGCACCATGCTGAGTACCAGGTGGCATCTGCCTTTAGCCGACTTCCGAGTAGTTCAATCTCATCCAGAGCCAGGAGTCTCATCAGTTGAGAAGCAGCTGGTGTAGATCAGGAAGTAGGATGTAGCTTCGTGTTGCACCAGGCCAGATTTGAGCTTGGAGTTGTCAACATTTCAATCCCTGGCCTCTGCTCAGGGGCTCTCCATTGCCAAGACACTTCTGTTTAAACCACTATTAGTTTCAGAGGTCTTCCATTAACCCCACAAGCTGGGAGCAGCCAAGCCCATGACCTGCTCTCCAGCGAGGATTTTTAATGCATGTGTCTATTCAACATGGAGGCCCAAGATCCTGGAAATGAACAAGTACCTGCAAAGGTCTAAGAACCAAGAACAAACTCAAGTCTCAGATTTTGAAAGAAGAAAGATCTTTTAAAAATAGTGAAATGAAGATTTCCAAGGGCAAGAAAGGGAGCTGTGTCCTTGGAAAGACTTCAGGAGGAGTTCATCTGAACAAGACTGACACCCCCACCACCTGAGCTTGGTTTTCCCAGTTATAAGATTCTGAGTTTTCAAGTTTGGGGTTGCCCTAGCTTGTGCTCCAAATCCCTCACTACCACAATGAAGACATTCTTACTGTAGAGAAGACATCTTGATACCAGCCCAGGCCCATCCCACTCCTTCACAACGAAAGAGGAAGCCCACATCCATGTTTGTGATGTGTCATGTTGACATGGCTCCCTCTTCACTTAATGCCAAGCTCCACTGGCCTCCTTTGTAGGTTGTATTGGTTAAATTTTCATCACTGTGACCAAAATCCATGACAAGAACTTAGGAGGACAAGTTTATTTTGGTTCATGGCTTCACAGGTCTCAGTCCATGTTGAGCCATCTCCATCACTTTGATCTCAGTTGAGGAGAAACATGGCGGCAGGTATAGAGGATAGCCCCTAAGCTAACTGTGGAAGCAGAGGCGCAGGTGCAATAAGATACACCTCCAAAAGATCTTCCTCCAGTCACACAACCTGCCTACTGTTACCACCTGACAGCAGCCCTTTCCATTTAGCCATCTGTTCAATGGATTAGTCTACTGATCAGTTTACAGCTCTCATTTCACCTCTGAACATTCTCACATCATCTCACATGAGCTTTTGGGGGTCACCTCATATTGAAACCATAACAGATCCTGTATTGACCTCCTTAGTCCCCTACACCTAAAAGGGGAACATCCTGATAGTTTCATTAAGATCCTAGAAGAAAGCAAGAAATAACCAGATGCTGGCACATTGAGTCCTGGAGTTACCATTCAAAATTTGTGTAAGTAGCTAGTTAGCAAATGACATGTCCAGGCATCACAGTGGTATGGGCTCCATAACAACCTTTACTCAGATCAGGCATGGTGGACCCCTCTCTGGCTCATGGAGTCCTGGTTCTCCCAATGGAATATCCACCTTCATAATCTCCATCTCCTCTTTGGAATCGGTTTAGTGTTCTGTCCTCAAGCTTGTCCACCTGGCAGCATAACTCACTTTCACTAATGCAGTTCATCCAATATGTTTCATTTCTTTGGCCAAGCAGGAGATTAGAATCAACTTAGCTCAGCAAACAAGCATCTCTATAAATACCAATAGCAGCTCAAGAGACTTCACAGGTTTCTCCCAGAGGAAGAGGCTGTGCACCTTGGATTGGTATCTTTTAGAAGAGTGGGTACACCAAGAAACCCAAATGGATTCTTCTCCTTACATTTGCTCACAATAGCATCTCCCTGGCTGTGGATGGGGCTCTCAGGTTGCCGTTCCTGAGGGTCATGTTTTGTCGAGTAGCCCAAGGAACTTTGAATAGCAGTGGAGTTTGAGGTGCCTCAACCTTTGACAGAAACCCAGAAACAGGCCACAGCATCTTTGGGTACCTCATGACTGTCTGTAGTTTCAGGGAACAGTGCCTTTGAAGTCCTTCTCCAGAAGCCTCTGCTCAAGGATACACTCATGGGCATCTGCCTACAGCTAGTGCCACTCTGGGCAGGGAAGGGTGATGGGAGGCAGTGGTCAGTGATGGTCACCTCTGCATTTCCCTCCTATTTCTTAAGTCCAGGGAAACCTGCTCTGACCAAGATGGCCAGGCCACCAGGATACTTTGAGTTTTTGTTGGATCTCCAGCAAGGTAGATGGTTTGACCAGGTAGAGAACTGCTCAGAGAATCCTGCACTACTTGGACACAAAGCCTTCTGGGGAAGGCAGCACTTGAAGGGACAGTTTCTCATCATTAGCATGCTCACCTGCAGTAAAGCCTGGAGATAGTTAAGAGAAGGATCAGAACAATGGCAGAGTTCCTTAACTCTTCCAAGTTTCCCTTTCTTGTGGTCATGGGCTCCTTTGGATCAGGAAGTCAGTCTCAATAGAACTACAGTTTGACTTCAGTTTTCAGTGATGCCATTTTTCTGGTTCCAGAATTCACTCTAGGGATGTCATCTTATGGTTCCGCATGGCCATTTTTCATCTTTTGTGACCTGTTTAAAGGGTTCCACTCCATTGTTTGGGACATAGCCTTCAACATGTCCCTTGGGGGGTCAGATGTTCTTATGGGCAGGGTCATGCATCTTGGGGCACAGTGAAGTTGGTGCACCAAGATGGCACCTCACAGCAACTGCTAGATAGCACTAGGCATTGCTGGCAACCCACCACAAACGTTTGGTTCAAGTCATTCCAGACTCGATATTCTTCCTTTCCCACTAAATATTTAAGAGGCAAAGCTCGGACTTGGCAAATATCCCATTTCTGCTTTACATTTTGTTTACCCTTTGGATTTGGTTATTGAGTAATTGGCAAGTTAACAAGCTAAGTCAGCAAAGGTAAGGAAGTGTCTTTCAGTGGCTTAAGCCTCCAACTATCAGCTGCCAGCATAACCCTGCAGGCTCATATTTTCAGGCACCACCTCTCCAAAACGCTTTTAAGACTAGAAATGCAAGAGGTTAGAGGGCAGATGTCAGCAATAAGCTTTATATTATCCCAAGAAAGTTCTAGAATGAATGCCAAGGCAGCATTTTA
Source organism: Sciurus carolinensis (assembly GCF_902686445.1). Lineage (NCBI taxonomy): Eukaryota > Metazoa > Chordata > Mammalia > Rodentia > Sciuridae > Sciurus > Sciurus carolinensis. The sequence continues at coordinate 521,000 of NW_025920152.1, forward strand.
GGCAACCATCTTAACTACTGGAGACACCTGAGCTAATGAAAAATTTCTGCAGTTGAAATCTCTGGAGAACAGCTGGATGACATGGACATAGGAGCGTGGACTAATGGAGTCATGTCCTCAGGGAAGACACAAAAGAACTGATACCTTCTGTTCAGTATTTGATCAGCGATTTGGATTGAGATGCAGGTCTGATCAATAATGGTGCAGTTTCTGGGACTTTCACATCAACAGTCATTTCATTCCAGTCTGCTAGGCTTCCCCTTCCCCCTACTAAGATTCATTTAAGGGTCGATTAAAATGCAAGTCTAAGGAGATCTCAGGAGATACTTAGAATTCTTAATGTCAACAGAAAACTACCAGAAAAGTCAATGCAAATACAGACCCTCAACACAGTCAGGGCCTCAAGACAGTGAGCCAAGGGATTAGCATGCTAGACCAGGGGCCCCTCTGCAGGGTCCTGCCCAATCCCCTACTGTTTGATCAGGACGTTTCCTCAGTCTGCCATCGCCAACTCTTTGTTCCAACCTGTGGATGGAGGCAGGTTGTCTATAGAAGCAGCACAACTTTGAAGCCCAAGTTGGAGCCTTCTTCTCCTCAACTGCCTGGGCAGCTTCGTGAACTTTGTAAAGCAGAGATTCTACTTCCAGGTGTCGAGGTCCATCAGCCCACTGTCAGTGCTTGGAGGGGCCAGGGGTGCACGAGCCACTATTTCAGATTGCAACTCGGGTGCCCAGGGGTGGAGGTGGCCAGCTTGCAGCTGCCCAGGATGTTCTTTCACCCTGTGTCCAGATGGCAGTCCATGGTCAGGGCTTAGAGTCTTGCACAGATGCCTGGGAGGCCTCAACCCCTGAGATTCCAGAGAGCACCAGCCTACTGTTGACCCAGTGATTAAGGACCACTGGAGGGAAGGCCCGGAGGCCCTCAGGAGGCAACCAGTTGGCAGCGGTGATTCATGCCACTGAGCCTGCCAACAGCAGCATGCACAGGACATCCTACCCTGGTGGGGACCAGTGTTACTTTTAAAAGTCTGGGAAAGAAAACAACAATACAAAACCAGAGCTCAGGATGGCTGATGCGTTTCAAGGCTCCAGGAAAGGCTGAGATGGATTTGGAGGACGGGCCATTTGTTGGGGACCAGACCAACCAACACGGGACTCGATTCAACTGAGCCAGGGGCAGAGGGGCCCAGCCTGGATGGTCTCGGCAGCTGAGAGCCAGGACTCCTCTGCCCGGGTCTGTGGCCATCTGCATCATGGGGCAGGGAAGTGGACCTGGGACCTCGGGGCTGCAACAGTATCTGAGAGTGCCACAGGACAACCAGGGTGGGACCACCACTGTCCCTGGGCCATCCAGTTCCAGGGCACCACTTGCAGAGCTGTGGGGAGGAAATGGTGGTGGCTCTAGGGGGCACTGAGTCCTGGCTGTGTGTTGTCCACACCCATTGGTGTTGGGTGGCAACTCCCATTCCACACAAGGAAAGAGAAGGAAGAGCCAATTCTTTCAGACCAGTCGGCAAACCATGGCCACGTTTGACCCCCTGAACACTCTGGGTACGTGAACTTTACCGGAGCCTCCTCTGTCTGTGGCTGCTTTGAGCTGTGGTGGCAGAGCTTCTGACCACCAAGTCCAGTGCTCACTCCTGGCTCCTGCAGGAACTGTCCACTTGCTGTAGCTCACCTCTGCCCTGCCGGCACCTGGCACCCACTCTGCCTGCCTGCACACTGCATTCTGACCTGCCCCCTGTAAACTGGGAGTCTCTGCCTCCTTGCCCCCTTGTGGTGTGCTCTCCTTCATCAGGTGCTCACGGGGTGCCAAGGAGAGGCAGCGCTTAGGGAGGCCCATGGCCAGCCTCCTCAGGCCTCTCGGCCTCACCCTCCCAGGGCACTGTTTACCCGAGGGTCTTAAAGAGTACGCAGCCAGGGCTGAGCCTGGTACTGCCTGCAGCACTCCCCAGCCGGCTTCTCTCCACAGTGAAGGGGAGAGGTACACCACCCTGGCTTTGCCCTGTGAGTGGCCAGGCAGGGCTCAGAACGAGGGACCTTCTCCTGGCCACGCTTTCACACGCATGCCCTGGGGGGAGGCCCTCCAGGAAACTGCTCTCCAGAGAGACCATTGAGATGTGTGACCAAGTGAAAAGAAAACAAAAGCCAGGTGCCAGAAATCACCAAGGGGGGGCAAGGATGACTCAGAGGGGGCTCACCCACTCTGTGAGGATGCGCTTGTACCCATGTGCAGCACTGAGGGCCAGCACCACTCACCGCCCTCTGACCACCTTGGGCCCTGGCCTGGGTCTAGTGTTGTGAGAGGTCAGCTCCTGTCCCACCAGTGCTCTGCCCTCCTGCCGGAGCTCACTCAGTCCAGAGCAGGACAGGGTGGGGCAGACCTCGGGGCACTCATGGGCTGAGCACCAGGGCACAGGCTGGGGACCCTCTGGGTGGCATCCGGGCATTCCTCAGACGTCACCCACATTGGTGGCCTGCACACACACTGTGTGAGACCTCACCCTGCCCTGCTCTCCATGCACCCTGGGGTCACCTGCCAGGAAGCAACCTGTGCCCAAGTGTCCCCTCAGGCTCTGGTCCTGGAGAACCCAGTCAGAGGGCGCTCAGCCCTTGCTCCACGCCCCAGCTGCTTTGGCAATAGGTCACCACTTCTGCGAAAACCCACCTCTCTTATGGTGTTTTTAAAGAGGAAAAGGCCCACAGAAGCCTCAAACACTGCCCCTTCCACCAGGGTCGGAGAGCTAGTTTGTTTCTTCCTTCTACGGGAGCAGAGTGACAGGTCAGTGTCCTGCCTGATCTGAGAACCACAGGCCCCAGAACCACTGCCTGCCCTTCTTCCTTAGGATGCCAGGGGGCCCAGGCCACACCCAGCACGCCCGCCAGGCCTAAGTTTTCTGCGTGGATCCCAAGCCCCTGCAACACGACAGCGTTTGCCAGGCACCCTGGTCCCTGGGCAGGGTGACATGGCGACACGGCGCCACCCACAGGGAAAGCTGGAGGCTGAGCGGAGAGGCTGGGTACTTCCTCCCAGTGACCTCTTGCTCTGGGGTTCCCGACAGCCCTTCTGTGATGACTGCAGCTCTGACACCCACCCCACTGCCCCCAGCCCCTCCCTCGGGTCCCAAGGGTAGTGACAAAGGCTACCAGATAAAGTAAAAGAGGCCCAACTAAGAATGGTCGTCTGATGGAGGACAAAAGTCCCACAGGGAGGGTGGATGCTGCATGGACCCTGTGAATGCTGGCCTCTGGGTGCCTGGATGCATCTCTGAGGCTCGCCCTGCCCACGCCAGTATGGATTTCACCCAATGAAGCATCTGACACTCCAGCTGAGGCCCCGACAGGTGGACGGCTCCTCTGCGCCCTCGCTGGGAGCACCCTGCTGACTGAGGTCATCCTCACAAGGCCCCATGCCCAGGGGAGCAGGAGGGCACAGCAGCTGCAGCCACGCTCACCCAGAGATGGCCACCAACATGGTCCCCCACCTGGCCTCTGCAGGCATTGGGTCAAAGGTGCTTCCCGAGCTGCCTTCCCCACCCACCATGGCCCAGTGACCCCTTGATGAGACTGAGCATTGTGACTATGTTACTGTCCTCCCTTGTATGCCAGCACTGTGACAGGAGGGCCACCAACACATTCCCTGGGGCCCTGCCATGGGCTCAGGAGTCCAAGAAACGAACGAAGGAGGGTGACATGCAGGAGTGCAGAAAGACGGGCCACTCTGCCTCGCCTCTTCCCAAAGCCTCTGCCCTCCTCAAGTGTCACTGGGTCTGTGCATGCCAGTGGGCTACTGGCCTGTCCACGTGCGTACCCATCACATGCCCACCACCTGGCCCCCATCTGCCTCGTCACCCAAGGCTGGTGCCTAGGGGCCATGATGGGCCTGGGGTGGCAGAGGGGGTCCCGAGGGCACCTGTCCAGATCCCTGACCCTGATTGTGACTTCTCTCAAGCAAGGTCCCCCAGGGCTACGGCAGCAGGGAGAGTGACTGAAGTCCAGGCTGGGACAGTTGCCATGATACGGCCATCATGGTGCTTCAGCCCCAGAGCTCTGCTGCCTTGGAATAACTGAACACTGTCATGGGAAGGGAGGAAAAATGTCATGTGGCCTGATGTCCCCACCTCCAGAAAAAAATGATTATGTTCCCATGGCCAGAGGAAGAGCGAGCCCCAGGTGGGAAAGCCTACCTTGCCGACTCTGGGAGGGAAACAGGTGGATCAGAGAAGCTGCAGGGACATCCACTGGGAAACCCGCCTTCCTCTGGCCACCAGATACTTTCCTTGAGGGGACAGCTGCAAGAGCCTGTGACTGGTGCCCCCCATCCCAGTCCTGCGTGGAGGAAGACAGACAGGAGGGAAATGCTGTGCCCATAGCTCAAATTTTTCAGGGTGGTGTGGGCGGGGAAGGGAGCCCTGGCCACGACCCCAGAGCCCTGGATGAGAGGTGGTGGCTCCTCCAGGGTGGGGAGAGCCCGTGTCCCTGACCAGGCAGAGTGACCCCACCCCGCCAGCTCCTGGGGGTGTCTGGAGGTGGGCAGGCTCCTTGGGAGGACCGCTGTCCTGTGCAGCACGATGTGTGGCCATGCTACCTGCTGGGAGGCTTGTGGCTGGCATGTCCTCTGTCATTCCGAGCAGCTGGGCCCTCCCACTCGAGTGTTCATCTCAGAACCCTCCAGGCCCCGACTGACCTGGCACAGACTCCCAGTGGCCTCTATCCTCTGGGAGCCACATCTCAGATCCACTGGGGAACCCGCTCTCCCATCTCAGGGAACAGAATTGGCAGGTGGCAGGAGCAGCCAGCACGAGCCTCCCCCAGGAGCCCCCAGGATGTGCCCAGCTCTCCACGCCCACCTGATGTTCAGAGCTTCCATCTGAAACCTGGCCCTGGGCCCTGACCTGGAGCAGGTCACTGACCCCAAAGGGTCTTGGCCACTCCATGGGGATGCAGGACGGTCAGACAGCAGAACATCCCAATTCCTGCTAACTGTGTTCCGGCAGCACTCTTCCTCCTCAGAGGTAAAGAACTGGCGACTTCTAAAGGAACTCCAGGTGCATCTAGAAGGAGTCTCAGGACGAAGGTCTGCTGATCAGCATCCCAGGGATGAAAAGGCACTGGGCTGGGAACTGTGGAGGCAGTGGGGAGGGGAGGTCTGATGCTGGATGGGTGCCAGAAGCATGTTGGGGTACCTGGGACCCCTGGGAAGCTGACTAGGCCCCCAACCTTCTGAAATCTCTGGAGAAGCATGTGCCTCCTGTCAATGCAGCTCCTGGAGGAACCTCAGACACCCCCACCTCCCCAGAGACAGCCTGGGACCACACTAAGGGTACCAACACAGGGGACCAAGACCCATTGCACTCTTGCCTGAGACTCCTGGGGGCCACACACCCTACCAATGCAGTGCCCTTTGTCACTGGGCAGGGAGTCAGATGGAACATGAAGTCCTTGAAAAATGTTAAGCCTAAACATTTTTTTGGAAAAGGCAAAAGGAAATGAGGCAGGGAAGGAGGGGAAAGAGTAAGCAAGAACTTCACAGGTCAGAAATGCCAAAGGCGAGGCATCCTTGCTGAAGAAGATGATGCCCAGAAACCCAGAGATCTCAAGGAGGCACCAAGGCTGCTGAAGAAACCCACAGTGGCAGGATGTGACCAAATGATCATGGTGCTCTGGACCAAGTGAGCTTAGAGGGGGTGGCCAACCCTGGTGGGAAGCAGGACAAGGTGGCTGACCAGCTCAGTCAGGGTCTCCAGGAGAGTGGGCCACACAGGGCAGGGAGCTGGCCAGGCCTAACCAGCTGAGCTGCCACAGGAGAAGGAGCAGAAGGCTCCCTCAGAACATGGTCCCTGTATCTGTGGGGTACACACCACCACCTCACTGTCCAGGGTTCACCTGGGCAAAGCCACACCTCTTGGCTCTCCCAACAGATACCCAAGGCAGGCGCAAGTTTGCCCAAGGTCAAGATCAGGAGAGTGGCAGAGCCACCCTCCAAACAGCCTGCCTGATCCTGACCTCAAGTCCTTGACCACAAGGACGGTGCTGAGTGGGGCTGGTGGGCATCAGCACTCCCACTTCACCCCCAAGGAGATAAAACACATCCAGGTGGATAAGAGCCAGGGCCATGCCTGACAGGGCTGAGCAGGGATTTGAACCCAGGGCTGTCTGGTCTGAGTCTCTGCCCTCCCCAGGACACCATCCTGCTGTCTACAGGTCAGATGTGGGAACCCGCATGTCACCCACTCTGGGTGGCTCTGGTCCAGCCAGGTCCTGAGCACACCTGGCCAGTGCTCACCAAAGCAGCTATTCTAGAACTCTCCCTCCTCTTCCTTGCATGGGGGAGAACCCAAGTCCACACGAAGTGGAACGAGATGCGGGACTGGAAGCGAGCCCCACAGAGGTTCTCCAGGTGGGCATGAGCTCTCAGACACCACACGGGCTCAGAGAGAATGCAGAGCAACCTCAGAGCATGACCAGGTGGACAGGCAGGCCTGGGGCCACTGCCATGATGGACACTGGAAGCCATTGCACAGCAAGGAGGCTGACTTGGCTGAAAGTTGTGGAGGCTCCGGCCTGCGACTGGGCAGACCTGTTGCTTTTGGGTGACACTCGAGGTGGACAGAGCCAGTCATCTCACAGTGAGGCAGACGAGAGAGACCGGGGTCCCACGGTCCCCTTGGAGGGCACGACCCCATGGCCTAAGACCTCCCACGAGGGCCTGCCTCTTAGAGTTCCCGTCACCTCGCTGTGCCATGGCCTGGGGACCAGGCCTTAACCCAGGGACCTTTGGGGACACATCGGATCCAAGCCACAGCCCTCATTTTTATTGCACACCTACCAGGTGCCGGCATGGTGCTGGGTCATGATGGTGAAGAGGACAGACAGGTCACTGCTCTTGGTGGAACCTGCAGCCTGGTGTTTTGCATCAGTACCTCATGTATTCACAGAGTCAGTGCGGAAGGGAAGCAGGCGAGCCCAGAAGACCACTGCCAGTGGCAGCCAGTCTGCAGCTAGGACGTGTGCTCGCCAGGCTGAGCCATGGGGACAGGACTCTCCCACAGGAATGGATGACAAACATGGGGCACGGCCGCCACCGTGCGACCCTGGGCTGCAGCTGGAGAAAACAGCGGAACTCAGGGCTTGAACATGGAGAAGCAGGCACCGTGTGTTTGCCTGTGTTTGTCCACAGACATGCACACAATACACACGTGTGCACACAGGAACTTGTCTCCCTGGGCGTTGTCTGCTAAGAGGGTCCAGTTCTCAATAAGGGTGATTCTGCCCCTGTCCCCTCTCCAGCCCTCAGAACACCTGGCATGTTTTTCGTCATCAGGACTCAGTAAGAGGTGCCAGTGATATTTAGGGGACAGAAGGCCAGGGCTGTTGCACCACATTCTACCACATGAAGGACAGTTCTGCCGCCAGGCACCACTGGGCCCACACAGGCACTGAGACCCGTCACCCAGCACCCTGGCAGCAGGTCTCTTCCAACTGGAAGAATGAAATCAAGGAAGTGCTTTCACAAGGAGAGTCACGGTGCCCAACCGAAGACATGCTCAACCTCAAAGGCCCCACAGGCCAGATGGGAGGACTTCAGTCACGACACACGTGCACTATGAGGATTAATAACCTGCTGAATAAGATATCCTGAGTCCACACTGAGAAATAAGAAAACAAATGCTGTGTGCGTGTGCATGTGCATGTGCTCAGGCCGCAGGTGTGTGGCATGGAGAACAGCCCCTCCCAGGAGCAGAGCAGCGGCTCGGCAGTGAGAGGGACCGTGGAATGACCATCACCTTTGGCAGCCAGCCTGGTGATGTGGGATTCGGGCAAGAACCACCATGTGAATGCTCACACTGTGGAAGTGGCCCAGGCAGGCAGGGAGGTCTCCAGAGTCTCAAAGTGCCCTCCGAGCGGGTCCCTAATTGCAAAATGAGGGACAGCATCTTTGTGGAGAAACCTGCCCTGCACAGCTCAGGGGAAGATGGAAGACGACAGTGTCAGCAGCAGGCAAGCCAGCATGTGGCCCAAGAGTCACCACCCACCGAGAGCAGGAGACTGTGGACAAGACAGCAGCCAGCACTTCTCGAGAGCATCAGGGTCATGACACACACAGAAATACCAGCTGAGGTTTCCAGAACGCAAGGACACTGCACAGACAGGAGGAGACGCCTCAAGGGATTCGCCTCTCGTTCTCGAAAGAAGACATTTTCTGGATAATGGGCAAAATTCTGAGGAAGGTCTGCAGTTGAGATGATGATACAGGATTGAAACCACTGGGTTCTCACAATGGAACTGTGGGTTGAAAAAGTCTTTTTTTTTTAATTCTTCAATAGTTAGGAGTGAAGAAGCACCAAATTTACCCCCGCATAGCAGGTCTTGGCTCCGTGGTTCGGAAGAAACCAGCATGTGTGTGAAAACCCAGAACAGGAAGACAGGTGCATTTGGGGCCAGACATGGCTTCTTAGTTTTTTTTGCAACTTTTCTCTTTTTGGGAGTTTTAAAAAATATTTACCACCAAATGTTCTGTCACCACCCCTGGCTCTGCCGTTTGAATCAGGGACAGACCTGGGCACATTCAGGTATGCACAGAGTCCTTCAGGGGTTTTAAAAATAAAAAGTATCTCATGAAGAGCCACACCCAGGCCTCACTGTCCCCAACACCTCACTGTCCCCAACACTGATGGCTCCAAGCAGAACACCTGGGCCTCACAGGGGCAGTTCCCCAGGCCTTGGCACGTTTGCTTGTTTTGCCAAAAATATGTCCTTGTCTCAGGCCAGGCACAACCACCACACTCCTCTGATGGAGGCCCAGGGCAACTGGAGAGGCCCCATGGGTGGCTTTGACACCAGCTCCTGAGGCGAGGGTCTATGCTGTGCTCCGCTGCTTCTTTGTTGATGCTTCCTGGGTGCCTACCATATGTGCTATGTGCCAAGCTCTGGTCTAGGGGTGGAGGGAACAGAAATGGGAGGTGGAGACTCTTCTGCAGGGAGGCTCACAGGGGAGGAACTGGGCCCTCAGACTCTTCTTCAGGGCCAGTGGGAGGTCAGTATAGTGTGCAGTTTCCCACAGCGGGAGGCTGTGCGTGGAGTGCTATCTCACGTGGTGGCCTTACTGTGGAGGGGACATGGGAAGAATCCATGAAGCCTGGGAAGGAGGGGACAGGAGGGTATCTGTATCAGGAAAAGATGGTTCTAGGCACAGGGAGGAGGCCACTCAGGGGCACTGGTGGCCAGGATGCCAGGTGGCTGGGGTGTCCTTAAAGATCAGAGTGGAGAGGAATGCACATCACACAGGGCCACAAGGCCCTGAGGACACAGGTGACTGGCCTGGGAACATGTAGGGCTCAGGGAGAAAGCCTGGTTCCTCAGAGAATCCTGACTCCACACTCGAAGAGAAGGGAGCTTCACCCAGACCCAACCATGGCTGGCACCGGGCCACCCCGCTTAGGTATGGCCAGCAGTGACAATGGCTTTATGGTTTTAAATGACTGGGGAGAATCCTGAGAATAACATTTCATGACACAGAAAATGACAGAATGTTCCATCACATCCTGAAAATAAAAACTGACTGGAACAGCCCAGGCCACTTGTTCACCTCTGTCTCCAGTTCTGCTCAGCAGGTCAGACAGACCGTTCCACCTACAAAGTGGGCTTCTCACACCTGCCCTACAGGGAGCGGCACCTCACCCTTGGATGCAAAAGTGAACACATGGTCAGCTGTGTGCAGAGTGCTTACCGACACCAACAACAGGGGCTCTAATTTAGCTGATCTGTGTGGAACCTCGACACCAAGCTTTTAAAAGCCCCTGAGACCATCTGCATCCACACCCAGGCTCTGAGGGAGGCTGGTGGGCTGGTGGGGCACACAGAAGGCTACTGCACTGAGATTCCGGATTGGGGCCTTTACCATTACGCCAGGTGCCTTCTGTAAAACCTTAACAATTAAAGAAGGATGTTTGAAATAACATTATATAATCAGTCTGTTCAACGATATGACAAGTAGCATCCTGAAGCAGCAGCACTGTGTCATTCCAAGCATATCTGCCTCTGCTGTGCATCACTACTGTAGCCCAAATCCAGCCAGGCTTTAAACCTTGATCTACCACGTCCTGTCCCAGTGGCTGCCCAGCTTTTCACCATGCACGTGGGCTTAAGTTCTGTCATGATTTCTTCATGCTGATGCCTCATCTTTTCAAAGGTCCCTCATGTGCACAGGGTTCTCAAGAGATGCATGTAGAGTGGGCACACAGGCATCAACGCCCCATTCTACAGATAAGGAAACTGAGGTTCCAGGAGATCTGCGACCAGCAGGGACTCCACCTTCCCCTTCTTCAGCTGTAGGAACAGCACATCTGTAAGCTCCTCTTCTCTGCCCTGCCTCTAAGTGGAGGCAAACTTCCACCTGGTGGAACTGTCACTTGAACATCAAAAGGGATGCATGGGAACTTAGGAAGGCGTTTGACACAGGGTCGTCCTGGAAAAAGAAATAAACAGTGGATGGTCTTCCTGGGTGGCACCGCCTGAGGGATCTGTGGGGCCATTTTTGGTGACTGCAATGACTGGGAGTACTACTGGATTTACTGGGCAGCAGCCTCCCCTGTGAGATGCCCTGAGGTTCCTGCCCATGCCATCCGCATCCCGCTTAGGACACTGGAGACTCTGAGCTTGCTGTTGCCTCCGTCACTGACTTGGCCCCTTCCTCATGGACCTGAGGATCAACCTCAGCTGTCCTGCACATTGAGGGACATTCACCCTAGAGGCAGGCAGCACCCACGTCCTGACAACCCTATGTGACTCTAGACCATCACCGTTTGTGCCCTGACAAGACAAGGGTACCTGGTTGACTGCTGCACCCTGAGATCACTGCCCTCTTCAGATCTCTGGTACTGACAGGCAAGGAAGATCCAGGCCCAATCTCCAACACAGGAGGGAAGTCAGACCCATGGTGGAAGGTGAGCTGCTCTGGGAATTTCTGGGTGGAAATGAGAACAACACACAGCCTCTCTCCTGTGGTGCACGACGATGACATTCTCCAGCAGTGCTGTGCATTTGAGAGCACCCCACGGGCCCTCCAAGTAAGGCAGAGTGTGCCTGCTTCCCCGTCACCAAACATCTGCCTCTGGTGCCACTGAGTTTTTTCATTCTTCAAAACAAAATGAAACCAACCAAACAAGGAATTTCAAGTGCTTAGGTGAAAGGCAACAATTCCCAGTCTTCCTCAGGCCCCTGCCTGGATGCACAGCCTCTGGAAAAATGCAAGGGTAATGGCTTATGATAGAGACTATGATAGAGATGGATCTTCAAGGAAGGAGGGGAACACGGGCATCCCACTGCACTGCAATTAGGCAGAGGGGGAGAGAGAGAAGGGGGGAGGAGGTAGAGAGGGAGGAGCTGTCACTGATGAGGGCACCCTGCTCCTGGGGTCTGCACCACCAATCAGGGCACCCGGCTCCTGCATCTGAGCTCCTTCTCCAGCACCCTGCTCCCACCCTGGGGGCTGCAGCCACGCAGCCAGGAGCTGTGAGTCGTTCCTCGCTAATAAGTAAATGAACTCTGACAAGCCTAAATGGTCTTTGGATGGATCCTCTCTCCTCCCACCTCCCTGGCTTCCTGGAACCTCAAATAAAATAAATTAAATAAAACACAAGACACCATCCCAGTCTTTTTACCATTGCCTTCTCTAGCAGGAGTCAGGAAAACTCTAATGATGCCGGGGCTGGGGGGCCGGGGGACCAGGGCCAGGGATAGGGGCTGGGGGTCCAGAGGGCTCTCTTCTCTTTCCTGCACCCTGTGCATCCTCCTGCCTCCCCAGGCAGGGTGGACTGGGCCTGGCAGTTATTCCACAGGCTACCACAGGGGTCTTCAGCCAGTCAGAGGCGATGGCAGCCACTTGCACCTTGCTGACCACTGCTGTCAAAACACTCTCACAAGCAGCAGCTCGATAATAACTCAAAAATGAGATACAAATGAGCGACTCCTCATGAGTGGGATGTGCTGCTGTTCCGCAGTTACTGGCTCCAAGCACGGCGGGGACACATGGGGATGCTAGAGAGAAGTCACAGTGACCGTGGGGACACTGGTGGAAAACACAAAAACCAACCAGCCACACTTGGACGATTCTGCCAGGAAGATGCCTTGTCTCTTGAAGGGGGGCCCCAGGACTTGAGGGTGGTCTGAGGTCATCCCAGAGGGGCTGCGACCACTCCAAGATGCAGCAGCTGAGATGGCATCTCCCCCAGGAAACAGCTGTGGGGGGACTTGCTGTGCACACACTTGGGAGGCTGCTTCCCAGGATACCCCTGTCCCTGCCTGCCCCTCCCGTCACCACTGCGGGCTGCTGGTTGTTTTTGTCAAGCCAACTGTTTTCCAAAAACTTGGGCTGTTTCTCCCACAGGGATGTCAACATTATTACAACTTGTTCAGAAAGGCACAAAGAAGCCCCAGGAAGTACCGAGAACTGAGAACGGGCATCAGCACTTCTCCACAGTTCCCCAGATGGAGGGGGCTGGGCTGCAGGCACAGGAGGCTGGAGAGGAAGGGAGGGCGGCAGTGTTCAGTCACCTGAGGGCACAGTCCTCTGTGAATGGCAGAGAACACCCTCACCGTGCAGAGGTTAGGGAACATTAAAAAACAAATTCACTGAAGATTTTGTCCTTTGATATATAACTCTTTGGACTGAAGCTGCCATTTGGTTATATTGAGAAGTCAAGATGGCAGCTCAGGCCAGGGTGGAAAAAGGCCATTCAGGGACTTTATGTCAATTTCAGGCAGCAGAGTGCAACTGTCCCAGGCTCCTGGTCCACACCTTTGCAACTCCTGCCTCTTCCCTTTCCTTTCCCTGCAGAGGCCACTGTGCCTCTGCTTCTGGGTCGGGTCAGCATTCAGCCTGTTTGGTTTGCATTTGATAGTGTGCATGCTGAGTGACCAGGTCCACCACACTGCCTCTATTTTCCACAGTGAAGTCCATTAAAGGACACAGCAGCCCAAGGAGCTGAACTCAAGGTGGAAGGGCCAGAGTCCTACTGCAACCCATGGACAAGGGACCTCGCCTCCTGAGCTGTGGAACACAGGCTGGAACCTGGCCGGGTTTTCACTTAACCAGCGGGGAGACCTTAACGAGTCACTCTCTTCTCCATTTGCTGTCTCTCATTTTTGAGGTGGTGACACTATTCCCTGCCCCCAAGGGAGGCAGGTGGATGGGGAAGACATGTGCCGTGCCTGCAGGGTGGGGCTCAGGGTGGCGTGTGGTCCTCCATCAATTTCCCAAACACACTGCTGTGGCTGTGAGGTTAGTCTTAGGAGCAGGACAAGAACTGCTGAGAGCAGACCTGACTTGCTAACAGGGAGACTCCAAGTGGTGCCATAAGCAAAAAACTTCTGAAACTACAGTATGCTGCCCTGGATGCACAAAAGGCCACTGGATGCTGGAAGGGGCTGGCGCTGGACACCAGGGCTGTGTGGCTGGGGAAGACGCGAAGGCCTACTGGGTCCTGAACCTGCACCACAGCACCCAGGGCACAGCCCAGCCCAGGCCACTGTCCAGTTTGGAAGATGCATTCCTCCTCCTGGTGCTAATGCAGCATCCCTCCTCAGGCGTGCCCTTCCTGCCTGTCAGCTGCTGCCACAAGTGCACAGCATGCTCGCCTGATTGTTGCACCCCTGCCACCCATCTTTGCTGCCTTCCCTTGGGCCGGTGGAAGCCCCTCCCTCAGTATCCTGGTCTGTGGAGGTCCCAGCCCTCTGGCACCCTTCTATCCCTCCACCAGGAATGACATCCCTAACCAGGAGTGCCTCATGGCCTGGCCTTGGCCTTTTCCTGTGGTCAATAGCCCTGCAGCACATTCTTGGCAGGTACAAAGCCTCCACGCTTTCAATGATCTCTCCAGGGTGAAACTCTGGAAGTGGGGTGATGAACTGGAGGAAGGGGCTCCATCTGTGCTGATGGCAGCCCCCAACGACCATCTGAGACAAGAAATGAGCAGGCCTGACCTCCGCTAGGGCTCACATGTGGGTTGGGAGCTTGGTCAAAATGTCACAGCACCAAAAGGTGGGGATCTGTGAGGAGGGACTGGGTGGAGGTGACCAGGTCACAACGACCTTTGCTGGACTTGCAGCTGGGGGTCTTGGTAGCAGATTACTGTCTGGGAGAGCAGGTTGATGTGAGTGGGCCCGGCTCCTCCCCACTCTTGCTACCTCTCACTCGCCTGTGCCTCTGACAGTTCCCTTTACACCATGTGGTGATGTAGCCAGATGGCTTTCACCAGCATGCTGGCTTGCACCATGCTACTTGGGCCCTACAGCCTCCAGAATTATGAGCCATTTAAACCTTTTCACTTTATAAGTTCTTCAGACTCAGGTATTTGTTAAAGCAATACAAAAAATGGAGACAAGCTCTTTAAACTCAAGTTAAATTGAAATTAAGCTCCTCAGTCATAGTAGCCACATTTTAAATGCTCAAGAGCCGTGAGGGGTGCAGAAGGGCCTGGAATGGGGAGAAGGCTCCTTGGTGAGCCTGCCAGGACCAGAACTGATGCCTATAGGTCCCTGGCCTGTGCTGCTGGTAGGTCTTCAGCACCTGGCCCCACTGCTCACCTCCCTGTTAACAGAGAGGAAGCAGAAGCAGGCCCAGAGTCTTCCCTGGGGATGACGTGTTTGGCTGACATGCAGTAGCATCTGTCTGCTGTTTCCACCTGTCCTTATGGTTACCCTTGGTTCACAGCAGGAGAAATTGACTTTCATTCATGATAGTGATAGTGGTTCTAATTTAAAATAAAAATTTTGAAGTGAAGAAAAAAGTGAGCTCACTTAAAATGATCAAACCTGTGGGGAAATGAACAGAGGATTCTTAGGAAATGGATTCTGACATGGTACTTCAGTGGTCAAACTTCTTTCTAAACCAAAATTTAATTTTTAAAAATAAACTTTTAATTTTGGAAGAACTTTAGATTCAGGGAGAAGTTGCTAACAGTGTATGGAGTGTGTGGAGTGTATAGGGAATTCTCATGTTCTCTGCACCACGCTGGCCCCAACGCTGCCATCCTCTGGGTGTATATTTTTTGAAACTAAGAAATGAACCTGATGACCATCCATTACCTCAACTCTTCAATGAAATGTGACCAGTGTCTTCATGCAAAGCCTTTCTCTGTCCCAGGCTCCAATCTGGGTGCTGTGCTGCATTTGCTGAGGCCGTCTATTGAGGCTCTCCACCTTGAGAATGCCAGGCCTGTCTGGGGAGATGATGCTGGGGCTTCCCAGAAAAGTCCCTTGCTCCCAACTTGAACTTGTCACAGAGGGTCTCATCCTACAATGCAGCAGAGAGGCCGACAGGGTTTTGCGTTGGGGTGAGGGAATCTCCAAGTCCTGCCGCTGGCACACCACCTGGTATGGGTGCTCACTGTCCTCACTCCTGGGCAGCTCTGAGTTGGAGCCACAGGTTTCCTCATTTCTCTGGGAGGTTTCCTTGTTGGTTCTCAGATGTTTGTGTCTCAAGACCACAGTAAGTTCTCCAAGAGTCTTCTAACTTCTAAGTAAGGGGCAGTGTAAAGATCTTCATCTTTGAGGAGCAGGACTCTACCGGAACATTCTTTGCACATCCTTTATTCCTACTGAAGTTCATAATCCAGAATAAAACAGAATATGCTGGGTGGGGTAGGGCTAACCAGTTCCCAGAAGAGCAGGGGTCTGCCACCTTGTAAAGTGGCCAGGTCTGGGGATGCTGGGACTGTGACAGTGGGTGCCTGCTCCTAGAGTCATAGGCCAGGAATACTGCTCAGCCCTCTACCATGCCCAGGACAGTCCTGTACAACAAGACCCAGATGTCAACAGCACCAAGGGGAAGGACTGTTCCAGACTGTTCTTTCTTGCTTCCACTTAAAGCGGCCCAGGATGGTATTAGCTTTGCAGTCAGGCATATGGCTCTATGATTTTGTGTGGGTGTGGTGTCAGTGAGAAACTCTGGATCTTTTCCTTTCATTGACGAGGCCATGAAATGTCTCCACTCCAATCGTGAACAATCCAAGGGAGACAAGAGTCTTGCTCAAGTCCCCAGAATTCTCCAAATGTGCCTCTGCTTTGCCTGCACAATCACCCACTCTAACACATACCACCATCATGTCTGGTCTAAGTGGCTAGGTCAATGCCAATGGGGAAGGGCAGAGTAGGACTCAGTACCTGTGACAGGTCTGTCATTGGGTCTGTTCACTTGTACAGACAGTTTTAGGCTTTGTAGCAACTCCATGAGGATCCGATTGCCACTCTGCAATTTAGATGACAGAAGTGAGACCACACTTGGTCAGAGTGACCTTATGTAACTTTCCCCAGGTCCCATGACCCAGAAGTGAGAAGTCTGTCCTCCTACCAGGCCACCTGGCCCCAGACCCAGCTCTATGCTATGCTGACTTCGCCCATGCCCTCTTTCTTCCTATGTGGCCACTTTGTGCGCCTTCTCCTTTCAGCACCAGAATAATCTGGCAAAATTGCAAATGGACCCTGTTCAGGTCACATCCCTGCATACAACCATCTGGTGGTTACTCCTGTACAGTGACCTGTGACCTCCCATTGGCACCTGCTGCTTTCCCCCTGGTCCTCCTGAGGTCTCTGCTCTGCTGGGCTCTGCGAGGAGGCCCTTCCTGAGCCCTGCTTCCCCTAGACCTGCCTCCTCCTCAGACTTCTTCTCCAATCCAGCAGACCTCCTTGCCCAGTTCTCTCCTGCTCAGCCTCCCACGCCCTCTATTTATGTCTCTGTGCATAATCTCAATTTGTTAATCTACTGACTTCCCTGCAAGTGAGTCATCTCCCCACTTTGTGAACACTGAAAAGGGGTGGTACTGGCGCCCCTCTGTGTCTGGTCCCAGGAAACGCAGCACACTGCTTCGTCCACAGTAGGTGGTAACCAAAAACAAAATCATTCTTATTCCCATTTTACAGATTGGAAATTTGAGGCAGAGGAAGGTTGAGCCACTCCACTACGCACATACACAAAGTTCACGTGTGTGTGTGTTTTGCAGGGGACAGGGCTTGAACAGTCGGCCTGAAATGGGCACCCACCCTTGTAGATCTTCAGAAAAACCATGGGTTGGAAGGGTTTGGTGCAGAGCCACAAGACAGAAAGGCACAGGGATGAGCTAAGTGAGGACATAAAAAATGGGCACTGAATTTGCAGCTTGAAGAAGAGCTGGTGGGAGGGGTGTGTAGGGGAGATTTTGTACTGCTGCCTAAACCCTTCCTACCCACCAGGCATTACACACCTGGTGAGGTCTGAGCCGAAGAAAGAGGGTGGCTCAGAGCAGCCCCAGGGTGGGGAGGTGGGAGAACACATTCTCCTAAGTGTTTGATCAACAAAATCTAGCTAAAATCACTACCAGGGTAGAAATGATTCTTCTGAGAGGCCCTGGAACCCCCAGGCCCCTCTCCTCCCCTCCCATCTCTCTTGCCAGAGCCCAGATGGAAAGCTGGCCCTGGATTATCTCCATTTCCATATGGAGCCTGTTCCATGCAGGGACAGTCATTTTGTTCTCAACTTTGGAGCAAGAGGAGCTGAAGTCACTGGGAAATCAGTCATTCAGCCTGTCTCACCTGTGTGTCTGTGTGCACATGAGTAAATACAGAGGCCTGGAATCCCATCTCCCTTGTTAATTACCACACAGGGTCCAGCCTGGGCCTGCCTCACAGGAGCTGCTTCCCCTGAAACTTGCTGCAACTTCTGATTTTAAAGAGAAAAAAATGCATTCATCTATGAATATGTTTTGCATGGGCTGCAAACCTGCACAGGGGCCGTTGGCTCACATACTGGTGTTCCTGGGCATTCAGCAGCTAGGATAAGCCCTCTGGTCTCTGCACCTCTCTTCCTTCTACACACACAGCAGGCCATCCCATTGCCTCTGCACAGATGGCACTGGCCTGTCCTCTGATGTGCATACACAAACCATCTCCATTCCCCACACATAAAAAGTGCACCTCATCCCACCCCATCTGCCTCCTGTAGGCAACGCCCTAATTATATCCTGCACACATGCACACACACATACACACACACAGAGCCCGCCCCCTCCCCTTGCAGCTGCAGCCCTGGGTGGCCATCCCTTGCCTCCTCTGGGCTCTCTCCTGACCCCATCCAGGTCTCCATCCTTCCCATGGCCCCCAGCCTCTCCCTATGCTGACATTCTCCCTGAGGCCTGGTGGGCTTTCCTGGTCATCTGTCAGACCCCACTGCCTTCAGGCAAGCCTTGCAGCCCCCTCCTCATGTCCCCTAAGTTCCCTATACCTCCATGGGCTGGGGGGTTCCCCTGGGCCCCTGGACACCTGCCTCCCCAGCCCTGCCTCCAGGGACCTCTGCCCAGGGTTGCATTGTGCCCATCCCCCACACTCAGGATGGAGGAGGGTCCTGAGACCAGGCAGGAGGAGAGAAGAGGAGGGCAGGGACTCTTTGGGGGAGAACAGGAGCAAGAAGGAAAGATGGTCATAGAAATAAATAGACCAGAATAAACACATTGGAAAAAGCTTCCATGAAGTTCAGAGAGGAGAAGGAGAGAGAGAGACTGAGAGACGGGATAGTGGGGGAGATCAGAACAAAGACAGGACAGCAGACGGCTGAGGTGGCTGGGACTGGGGGGCACAGTAGATGTCACACCTATGTCACTATGTACCCCCTGGCAGGGAGAGTGGCCATGGAACATCTAGGGTTTGCCATGTGGCTCCTGGCTCCACCTTTCCCCAGAGCACTTGCCTCATCTAAGAATGGGACAAGGAAAAGGGCACCCTGGAGGTGCCATCTGGATCTAGTGAGCTATCAGCTGGGCAGGTGGCTGGGACAGGGCAGCTCTGCGGATGGTGGAGGTAGAGGTGGCAACTGTGGAACCTGGGATACAATAAGTGCTCAACGAAGATTGCATACCAAAGCCACCACTACAGTGCCTAGCCCCTCAGGTGCTGAAGAGCTGAGGGCATCTCTCATGGTGGGCTGGTGTTCTACAGTTGACCCACTACAGCTGAGGGTCACACACTATCCATTCAACCAACCAAGAATGGAAAATATTTCAGGGAAAATGCACTGGGTGCTGGACACTGTTTGGAGGGGCCTAATTTCCTACACAGTATGGGGTGACCACTGTGTCCACAGCACTTGCATTGCATAAGGTGTTGTGAGGATGTCCAAGAAGAGATGCAGAAGTAATGTGCCAATACTCTGCCATTTTACCTGACAGACCTGAGCATCTGTGGACGTGGGTATCCATGGGAGGATACCATCCCCATGGATGCTGAGGGATGATTGCAGTATCCACACTAACACTTCTACCCTGATTATGACTGCTGCTGTATGCACAACCTGGGGTACACTAGGTGCTTATTAAATAGTAGCTAATATCTTATTTCTTATCAACAAACCCAGAAAAATGGTCCCAGCATATGACACCCTGATGCAGGAGGAAATGACCCAGGATGAAGTGCAGTTTGACCTGGAAAGCTTCCTAGGGCGGCACCATCTCAGCAGGGTTCTGCAGGGTGCTTAGGAGTTGGATGGCAAAGCTGGGCTTGAGCCTTGCTGATGGATGAGGCTGGGAGAGTAGGACAGGCTGAGGACATTAGAAGGATGGGGGTGTTTCCACTAAACCTGGGGAGGGAGGATTCTGTCTCAGCCTCCCGTCCCCCACCAGGCAAGGACAGTCTGGAGAGTGGGGAGGGCCTCTGCATTTTGCAATGACTGAGAATTTTCACTCTGAAGTCAGAACAACAGTGATTATGGCTCTCAGAGCCCCAATTTCTCCATCTGTAAGTGGAGGTGACACAAGAAGTCTCCCATAAGGCTGAAGGAAAGAAGAGGACAGAGGTTGGGTGGGCCAAATATGGAGCATGGGGTCCCGCACCAGCAAGCATCCAAAAGAGTGGTGAGTGCCTAGCTTCCATCTTGACAAAAGCCCTCCCTGCCGCCCGTGCCCAGACACCCCATGTGGGCATTTCTGAGTTATTCCCACAGCACTGGCATGTCTCTTTCCAGGCACCAGCTGCTATGCATCTGCTTTCAGGGCCTGTCTGCCTCCCTCCCCACCTGGCCTCTTGGCTCCAGTCTCCCAAACCCGGGCATCACACATGCCGGATCCTTGACCAGTGCCCCCTATCCCTGCTTTGCTCCTGCTCACCCCAGGCCCTGGCTGCAAGCTGGGTCTGGGGTCCATCTCAGGGCTCTGCATTCTGTGTTTTCCCATCAAGTTCATGCCACACAGTGTCAAAATTGTCCCCTTGCATGACAGTGAGCAACATGAGAGGAAGCACAGACAGGGCTCCAGCACACAGTGGATTAAAAATACCTGCATGAAGTTTTCCCATCATTATCACTAATTAGAAATAGTAAAATAGAGCAATAGTCTTCTTTATATAAACACATTAAAATGAAAATTTATAAATCTAAATAAAATATTAAAGTATTATAAATAAATAATAAAAATATATGAAGTGTTCCACTGTTGGGCTACTTAATATATGACTGTATAAACAAATAAAACAAGCACAATGATATAATCAACATTCTATGTCTAATCAGAAAAAGTAATTACATCCTCAGAGTTAAAAAGAGTGATCAAATAAGTCATCAGACTCCACATTTCAAAGCAGAGCTTGAATAACTTTGAGGGTGAAACACTTGTGCACTCATATATCTGCAAGGTGGTTTGCTTCAGGCCACAACAACAAGAACCTGATATCTTCAAAGGCATGAGCCAAGTTATGGGGGCTTTCCATGGTCTCTTTTCCTTCTGAAACTGGGCTTGGATTACTCTCCTAAATCTGTCCCATTATTACACATACCACAGCTAAGCTCAGGCCCTTCCACAAGATTTCATTAAAACTTATTTGCTTTGTTTTTATTTGAAAGAATCGGACATTTTATGATACATTAAGGTTATAATATCCCTAACTTCAATTTAAGACTTTTGTTTCATATGGTGACTCACTAAGACTAAAGCTGAGGCATTTTTTTTAGCTTATAATTGTTCTTTGTAGCAATACTTACTAGCTAGACAGTAATATTTCTTCAATATTATACTGACCAGGCTGAATTTGGTTTATTTACAGTTCACTTCTTGGCAAAAAGAAATCCACATTCTTGGAATAACCAAGGGTAAATTTTAAGGAACTGGGCTTACCAAAAGATAAGATAGCTTACTTGTATGTTTTATCTCTATTATCTTCCTAGTTAAATAATATTTTCAGATAAGCCTTTTTATAGTTAGTTTTAGAATCAGGAAATGATTTCTTTGCAAGATCCCCATTTATTTGTTCCAAGGATAGCAGAATGCAAAAGGTTCCTGGAAGATGGCTGAGCAGGGCCCATAGTCAAAAATAGCCTTGAAATGTATCTTCGTGGAAATTTATCAGTAAAGCACCCTTCTTTGAGATATATTAATCATAACTCCAGGATATTACCTTAGTCACTTTATCTTATCCTCAGTCTGTCAGAAGAAATGAGAAATTATTAAAATGAGGTTCCATGTACCTTCTAAAATAAGGCAGAGTGACAAAACTTCCAAGTCCCAGAAGCCAATCAGCAAAGTTATCAAAGAATTGAAATGCTGATGCCACAGTTACTGGAATTTGGACAGTCATATGTAATCAATGAGCAGTAACTGCCCTATGACCTGTGTAGTTATTGGAGGCAATAAAGATTTTTATCAGAAAAAAAAATACCTGCATGAGGCCCTGATCCCTGGATACATGTCATGCTTTCAGAACAGCTTCCTGCAGGCCCCACAGTTTCATGGCCAGATGTCTTGATTCTGGCTTCCCCTGAGTCCTGTCCAGCATAGTGACCCTTGGTCTGACTTAGATTTCATCTCCAGGTGCCCCACTCAGCGCCTCCTGCCTCCTCCAGGAAGCCTTCCTGGGTTACCCAGTGTGGTCTTGAGTTCTGAGCTGCCACGGCCTGCTGGGCAGCATTTCTGTGTGGATGGTGCTACGTCTGGACTTGGATGGCTGAACTCCTCATGAGGCTGAGACCTGCCGCTCTTGGGGCCTCAGTGTTCTCATTGCAAGATGAGAATATCAGAGCCTCCCTCTCAGGGCAGCTGAGCTCAGGCATCTTAAAGCCTGGCAAAGAGTAGGGCCCCTAACAAACCAGTGCTGCTGGGAAGCCATCTTTTTGTAACTGCAGCTGCACCCGGGGCAAAGCCCAGCACACGGTTGGTGCTCAAATAATGCCTAAAGAGACAGGAAGGAAAATGCATGGTGTTTCTAGACAGATGGTTACAGGCAAGGATCTGAGACTTAGTTTCAGCCCCTGTAAAATGTGAGTAATAATTGTATGTAAATTTCTTGGGTAGTAACTTTCTTGGAGAGGAATATGATGGGGGGGGGAATAAAACACCAGTGCCAAGTAGAACTTGAATGAATAAAATATATAGTATTTATGTGCTACTTCCTAAACATCAGTCCTCACGTTATGCACTGAACCTTCCTAGCAGCCCCACAATGGAGGGCCTCCCTTTACCACCATGAGGAACCTGATGCACAGAGAGGTGAAGCCACTTGAACAAAGTCACAGAGCAGGGAAGGCAGAGGCAGAAGCTTGGAGTGGGCCCAGGAGCCCCTGCTCAGATCCACTGTGCTCTCTGGCCTACCATGATGACTGTTCCTTCCTGTTCCCACTTCACCCACCCACTCCAGGGGGAGAGGGGCTCCCTGATCTGAGTCTAGAAGACAATTCTGCAGGTATTGGGCCTCTGTCCCTGTCCTGAAGGTTCAAATCACTTGGCTGGAAAAGCAGGCTCCAGGAGCAGCATGGCAGATGCTTCAGAGATCACAGACCTTGTGGTTGACAAACCTGGGTTCCAGTCTCCATTGTGTCCCCACTCAGCTTTGTGCCCCGGAGCAAGAGAGGGCCTCTCTCTGAGCCTCTGTTGCACATCTGTAAAACAGGATAGAGGAAGTTGCCCTCACTGATAGGACTGAAGTGAGGACAAAGTCAGGGAGACCCTCGAGGCCCATAGGCCATGGCCTATCCTAGGTCCCCCATGCCTGTCTGGTCCTGCATGCAGCAGGACACTGGAGATTCTGAGAGTGGCCCAGGGTTTTCTGGCTGCTGCCTGCTGTCAGGCAGCAGTGATGGATTGGCCTGGATGCACTCCTCTGCCTGGTGACTGTCTGCCTCGTGGCCCTGCTCAGGTCATACTACCCTGCTCGAGCCACTCTGGGTAGTGGCCCAGAACAAAGATGGCAGCTGTCATGTAGGGGAACAGATGGGTGGAAAATTGAGATAAAATAAGATGAAGGAGAAAGCAGAGAGGAGGTGGCAGGGGCAGGGAACATAAAAGGAAGCAGGGCTGTGGAGATGGAAGGAGGAGCTGGGATGCTGGGGAGCAGGGCTGAGGCTCTGCATGGAGGACCCCGGGTAGGCTTTGTCCAACCACAACAGCTCTGATGGTGATGGTGATAATGGCCATGCTGCGCCAGCTCCCAGTGGTGCCAGCACTATGTGCCCCAGTGACTTGGGTCGAACTGATGATCATCCCCCCGCTGCCCTTGCAAACCACCCTGGCTGGGGTCTCGGAGTAGGTGGGGGTCTGTGTCGTGTGGTTCCCCCCAGTCAGGAGAGCCTATTTCAAGCCTCCAGCCTCCTTTCAGAGAAGGTGAGAGGCTGGGAAGAGGCAGGGGTTCTTTTCAGCTGGGATGGCTCCTTTTAAAGACTCTCCCAAAGAATGTGGGGAAAAAGGTACACTCGTATATTGCTGGTGGGGTGCAAATTAGTGCAGCCACTCTGGAAAGCAGTGTGGAGATTCCTTAGAAAACTTGGAACGGACCCACCATTTGACCCAGCTATACCACTCCTCAGCCTATACCCAAAGGACTTAAAATCAGCACACTACAGAGATACAGCCACATCAATGTTCACAGCTGCTCAATTCACAATAGCCAGACTGCAACCAAACTAGATGTCCTTCAATTGATGAATGAATAAAGAAACTGTGGTATATATATACAATGGAATTTTACTCAGCTATAAAGAATAATAAAATTATGGCATTTGCAGGCAAATGAATGAAATTGGAGAATATCATGCTAAGTGAGATAAGCCAATCTCAAAAAAACAAAGGACGAATGATCTTGCTGATAAGCGGATGATGACACATAATGGGGGGTGGGAGGGGGGCAAGAATGGAGGAAGGAGGGACTGTATAGAGGGAAAAGAGGGGTGGGAGGGGTGGGGGGGAAGGAAAAGATAACAGAATGAATTAAACACCATTACCCTATGTAAATGTATGATTTTGCAAA
Organism: Sciurus carolinensis; assembly: GCF_902686445.1. Lineage (NCBI taxonomy): Eukaryota > Metazoa > Chordata > Mammalia > Rodentia > Sciuridae > Sciurus > Sciurus carolinensis. The sequence goes on from NW_025920152.1 coordinate 545,251, forward strand.
TGGTATGCTGTTACTCCAAGTACAAACAGAAACAACATGTATCCCATTTGTTTACAATAAAAATAAATCTAAAAGTAAGACTCTCCCAAGACCCCCACCCAGGGATTTCTTCTGGCTCAAGGAGAGGCTGCAAAAAATTGTAACCAATGGCCTGTGAGATCGTGGAGGAATGTCCCAGCTTCCTGCCTCTCAGAGTGCCATTCACAACCTCCAAAACACCCCCACAGGACTGAATCCCTGCTCATCAATGCACCTGCATTGGTTTTCTTTTTTCCCCCATCTTACCTGGGAAGCACCTGCCTCCCTAGGGTGGCTTATATTTGCATCCCACAGAGGCCCTTTAATCCACCCATTTTACATCGTAAATTCTGATGGACAGTTTCAAGAGGAACAGTAGTGCTGAAAATTTCCATAAAGCAAATGTGCCCTAGACTCCTGCAGGCAAGTGGTGATGAAAAGAAGTCTTAAAGAAGATCGGTATAGTAGTCAGCTTTCTGTTACTGTGACAAAACACCTGACATAATCCCACTTAAGGAGAGAAAAGGTTTTTTTTGGCTCACAGTTTCAGAGGTTCCTGTCCATGATTACTTGGCTCTGTTGCTTTGGGCCTGTGGTGAGGCAGCCCTACATGGTGGGGAAAGCATGCTGGAGCAAAGTCAGGAAGCAGGAGGTGGTTCGGGGAGACTCCCACTATCCCCTTCAAGGGCACACTCCCAATGACCTAACTTCCTTCAATGAGGCCCCACCTCCTTATAGCCTAGAGACCAAGCCTTTGACACACAGGCCTTGGGGAGCATTCAAAATCCAACTATGGCCAAGAGTTCATAGGGTGGTGTAAAGGGGTCCTGGGCAGGGGACAGCCTGGCAGAGGCCCTGTGGTGGGGGGCAGATGGCACAATTTTGGCAGAGAGTTAAGGGGTGCTATATGATCTAGGAAGTCATGTCACATCCCTGAGCCTCAGTTTCTTCTTCTGTCAACTGGTCCAAAGCTACCTGCTCCTCTCTTAGCCTCTGCAGAACAGAAGGCAGAATTTAGAGGTTCTAAATGAGAAAGGGGGTCCAAGCGTGGGACCCAAGAATAACAATGCAGGCATTGAATGCTTACCATGGAGGCACAAGGCAAGACCCTCCGTTTAGTTCACTCTTTATTTCTCCAAAGCCTTTGCCCTCCTGGAGTGACATCAACACCATGGGGTGGGAAACTATCAGAGAAACTCATATGCCAGTGGCTGCAAAGAATGCTGTCCACAGTAAGAAATTTAGTGAAGAAAAGTAAAGCAAGAGCAGACAGTGCAAGACAAGGGAAATCTTTTAAATAAGGCCTCTGACAGCAGATACTTGAAGCAGGTAGTGGAACTCATCATGTAAAGACTGGGATATGAGCAAGCCAAGGTCCTAGGGGCAGGAGGGACTCATTGGAGATACAGCAATGAGGCTGGTGTGGCTGGGACATGGTCAGCAAAGTGGAAGGGAATGATGGGAGAGGAGGAAGGAGAGAGTGTGGGTTCAGGTCCTCCAGGACTTTGTGAACCCAGCAAGGAGTTCAGTTTTTAACCTGCATGAGCAGGAATCTGGGAGTCACAAGTGGCCTGGAGGACACCCCTGATTTGTAGTGCAGGGTTGTCCTGGCTGAGGCAGAGGAAAGGCCCAGCGGAGGAGGCAGGCAGGTGACCGATGGTCCTGCTCTGTCCCGCTGCCAGGGGTCTGCTCCTATCCCTGAAGTGCTCCATCCCCTGGCATGTGCCAGGCAGGGGTGATGAGCTGCAAATGAACAGGCAGGCAGGAGCTTGATTTCCACCAGCCCTGGGTGAAGATGTGGTGTCCGCAATTAAACTCTGAGTTCTGAAAACATGGTCCTGAGGGGATGCAGGCAGGTGGCATCCTGGTGATTTAAATGATATACAACTTGAATATGGAGTGTCTAAGTGTTCTCTCCCGAGCTTCACGTGGGTAGAGACCTGCCTCATTCATTTGTTTAGTTAAGGAGCTACTTATTGGCACGACCTCCAGCTGCTGTCAGGTGGGGGAGACAGGGACCCTGGTGGTGGTTGGGGGCAACTCCACAGGTAGGGGGCGGCCAGAGGGGACTAACAACAACAGTCATCAATGGCTGGTTCTGGAGTCCCACTGAGTGTATGGCATTTGGAACATGCATCATGTAAATTAGAAGTGATGCTGTGTGTGTCCCTGTGAGGAGCCATATGGGGCAATTGAGGCACAGGGCAGAGAGAGGACTCACTCAAGTTCACAGCTGGTGAGTGACATGGGGCAGCGGCCTTGCATGACAGAAGCCTGAATATGGAGAGCTTGGCTTGGTCAGTTTTTCACACCGGTCCTGCACACCACCCATCATCCCTGGTTGACCTTCCCCTGGGCAGGGTTTTCCACATCACTAAGGCCAGGCTTGGGCTCAGTGCCTACAAGGGTGGTAGGTGGTGACAGGACCTCCCATGCCGTGAGCAAGGACAGGCGCACTCTCTACAGACAAGGTAGGCTGGGAGCAATCCTGGGCCCTGGATCGAGTGCTGGCCCCGCCTTGTCTCATGGGGAATGTGCACTTCAAGGTCATTATCATGGTTCCCATTTTGCAATGGGGAAACTGAGGCCCAAGGAGGCTAGAGAACTGCCAGGGTCTCCCAGGTACTGAGCATTGGGCTGGGCTTGGAATGGCCTGCAGCCCTAAGGCTTTGTCACTCTTTCTCTTTCTCTGAAGCTTGGACAGCCCAAAAGATCTGCCAGGGTGTCACCAAGCTCTTCTCAGGAAGAGAAGCTCACTAACACTCCAGATGACTTGTTCCACCACTGGACACTCTGTGTCCCCACAGCCACCTTGAGTCTTGACACTGGTGCCTTCTGGTGGCCACTTTTGCTGCTGTGGCCTCTGGACTAACTCAGCTGGACAGAGAGAGGGTGCCTCACCCCCCAGCACCCACACCCAGCATACTCTCCTGCCCCAAGGATGCTGACCTGAGTGGTGGACCTTCCCCTTCCTGGAAAAATCTGATTACCCTGCAGCCTTTGAAACTTAGTAACACAGGACTAACCAATGTCCATGATAATAGATGGTCTAATTCTCTGTGCAAACTGCAGGCTATCTTTACACTTAACTTGAAGATACTTATGAAGAAAATGGAAGAGACTGTTCCATAAGTTGCTACATTAAGAGACTTAGCTTTATTTCCCTGAAACCCAGTTTACTCAATGATTCTAGAATGTCTTATTGTTCTGTAATCATGCTGTTTTTAGGAAATTTATTTTTCTTTCTTTCTTTCTTTCTTTTATTAATTTTTTTTTTACTTCAGGTCTTATTGCCTGGGCTATTATGTTGTAGAACTGATTTTATGTAAGTATGAAAGATTGTAAGAATTTAAATAATTCTATATAAAAAAATGTTCTAATAACAAAATTTTTAATAAAGATTTTTCTCACTGTTATGTCCTTTTTATAATATTTTAGAGCAAGAGTATGAAGTTATATATTGATAATGAGGAGTCCTGGCATCATTGCTTGTAGCCATAGGATCCCAAGGCAAACTGTTACTTATTTGGGTCTCAGTCTTATTGTGCAGAAACACAGAATCTAAGGACAGATCATTTCTAAAGTTTTTAAGTTTTCTGTATTTGTTTTTCTTCATAGACTTGCACTTACAAAATAAATTTAGTAACAACTATTATTAGACTATGAAAACACATAAGAATTTTGAGAAAATGTAATATCCCCCTCTAAAATTGAAAATCATAAGACCTTCAGGGGTTTGTTGAACACATTCAGCAAATTAATGTTAAAATTATTTTTAGCTTAATGAAGTAATTTATATAATATGCAGTATTTATATAAAATGTCATATTTCATTTCTACAAGGCAGGATATTGTATTACAGAGAACAACATGTAGTCCATATTTTAATATGCAGGATATTAGGAAGAACATTATCATTTGGAGATGAAGTTATGCAAATCTTGTATAAATATATTACTGCACTTTAAAATTTAACATAAAAATTTACACAGTAGCACTAAGCCACTTTAACACACACTTTTCAGTTCATTAGTCCAAGAAATATTTAAAGAGTGCTTAGTATGTGCTAATAACTCTCCCAGATAACCAGGATACCCAGTGAACAAAACTGACAGATACACTACCTTTAAAATGAACTTACTGGGCTGGGGGTGTAGCTTAGTAATAGCACTTACCCAACATGGGTGAGGCCCTGGGCTTTATTCCCAAGTGCAGCCAAAAACAAACAAGCAAAAACAAAAATAAAAAGGCAAAAAAAAAAACATACTCTAGGGTACATGATGGATATGGGGGACTGGGAGAGGTGGAAGGACAGACAGAAGAGAGGAATTAAATAGCTTGTCAGAGATACAGGGAGAAACATTCAGATGGGTGTGTGTGTGAGGAAGGGTGCAAGGGTCTGTGAAGATGGCTGTTGTCATGAGTACCTTGAAGCTCTCTGAGGAGAAATGAAAAGTCATGGGAAGACTGGTTGCAGGGAAGTGACACAATCATGGATATTTAAGAGAATTGCTATGTCTGTTCCATTGAGAAAAGACTGACGCAAGGAATGGCAAAAGTGGGGAACCAAATTATAAGCATGTAGCAAATAAAAAGTTTGGAATCAGTGACCCACAGTGAACATGGTGGGAAACATTGGTTTCTGGTTGTATTTCAAAGGTAGCATCAAATGAATTTGATAATAGAGAGATGAGAAAGACAGAAGCCAAAAGTGATCTTAGATTTCTCACCTGAGCATCTATAAGGTTGGAGTTACATTAGCTCAGATGAAAAAGAAAAAGGAAGAGGGTTTTTTGAAATAAGGAATGCTTTGTAAATTCAATCATGGCTTTCATTTTCTATACTATAGGCAAATATGTTTGAAAGAAAAATGGAATGTTTTCATTTCCTTCTGGTATGGAATGTTTTATAATATTTCATGTTTTTTTATTTGTTAGGCACTATAATGTTATATATCCAAACCATCTGAATAGTCTGAAAATTCTTCCCTAGCATGAAATTCTGGCAGGTTTACATTTTCTTGAATTTTAACTGGGACAATAATAAGCTTTCAATCATTTAAAGTGCTACTGAAATATTTCAAATTCAGTTTACATGCAGTAACTATATTTTTTAAAAATTTATCATTAACCATTTACTAGCTGACATATGCCTTTTGATTAACAAATCAAAAAGTGGGAGATATATAAAAGAATATTTTTCAATTACTCCTCTGAAAGGGCATTAATATCCAAATTATATAAAGAACCCAAAACACTTAAGACAAACCAAAAAATACCTCCTAATATTCCAATTAATAAATGGTCAAATGATCCAAACAGACATTTCTCAAAAGAAGAAATGCAAATAGTCAACAAATATATGACAAAATTTAAACATCCTTAGTGATCAGGGAAATGCATATCAGCTACACTGAAATTTTATCTCACTTCAATTAGAATGGCAATAATAAAGAACACAAATCTCAGTCATTGCTGGCAAGGACTTGGAGAAAATGCAAACTTATACATCATTGGTGGGACTGTAAATTAGTATGACCACACTGGAAAGCTGTATGAAAATTCTTCAAATGGTTAGGAACCTCCATATAATCTAGCTATCCTACTGTTCAATAGTTAACCTAGAGAACTAAAATCAGAAAATTATGGTGATACATGTGTATCAATGTTCATAGTAGTGGAATTAACAGTCAAGTTACAGAATCAACCAAGCTGCCTGTCAATAGAAGAATGAATAAAGAAAATGTGGTATATAAAGAGATTGGGGTTTTACTCAGGTGTAAAGAAGAATGAAATGATGTCATTTGCTGGTAAATGGATGGACCTGAAGAACATCTTGCTAGGTGAAATAAGCCAGACTCAAGCATCAAATGTCTTCTAAGTGGAAGCTAAAGAAAAAAAAGAGAAAATAAACAGGTATTGAAAAAGGAGAGCTCATGTAAATAGAAGGGAGACTAATAGAGTAAATGAAGATCAAGGGGGTAGGGGAAAAATGGGGAAGTGCTGAGGAATTATGTCTATCAAACTGTGCTACGTCCATGTCTGACTACACCACAGTGAATCTGGCTTATATATGCAACTATGATGTACTAATTAAAATAATAATGATAGCAATAGTAGAAGGGAGATCAGTAGAGTAGAACCAAGAGTTCAGGAGGGTGGAGTGGGAAAGGAGACACACAGGGGAATGAGATTGATCTAATCATGCTATGTTCATGTGCAAATATCACATAGTGAGTCTCACTATTATAATTACAAAGCACCCCCCACCAAAAAAAAAATCCTTAAGAGTTTAAGGTTCTAAATTTTAAGGAACAATGTTGTACAGGGGAATTTTAGTCAGGGCAAGAAGAAAATAAAGGCAAAGAAGAGTAAGAAATGAGAAATGGGGTTGTTGTCAGGCTTCAGGTGATCTGAGAGGCCATGATCAATTTAAGGTAGTGATTCACTGCCTCTGGGGAGTCAGATCCGCCTTTCTAAATTTGATGTCAAATACAGAGTCTATCCTCATAAGAAATGTCCTGACATTCAAATTTTTGCTTACAATTTTAGAAAATTCAGGGATTCCCAAAGACTTCCAAGTGTAGATGTCTATGTTTTTAGGAGTAAATCTGAAATGCTCCAGTTGTAGATTTCTTCTCTAGAATTGAACCAATACAAAGTCAATATTAGAAAGAATGTTATCGATGAAAACCATTCAAGCTTTTACTAACCTTCAGAAAATGTCTGTCTCTTCACTATAAAAGAGTGTACATGGAGGGGGCATTTGCATGTAGTCAAAATGATTAACACTTTATATAAGAGCTTTTATAGTAAAGATGAGGGTCAAAAAAAATGGAATCATCTGGTCCAGAAGACATGTCTTCCATCCTCTGCCCCACTCCCAGCACCCAATTATTTTGAGCTGCTTAATACATTTATCATAATTAAAACACTAGTGTGAAGCAAATTTATGGGCACTTAAAATAATGTCAAATACAGAAACTTATTAGTAAGAATCTCACTGACTGATTTTTCTTTTTTGTCTACTACTTATGTATTTTGAATATAAAGTGTTCTAAGATGAAGAGCATGTAAAGCTTCCCTACTTATGACTCAATTCCTTGGGTTGTAACTTGAAGTGACTGATATCTAGCAGTTTAATTAAAATAAAAGTTTAATGAATGTATATTGAGTTCATTTCCCTGGTGATGAAAATGTTAGATATGATGGCATAGCAGTGAAATTCTTTTTTTATTTTTATTTTACAGACTGCATTTTGATTCATTGTACACAAATGGGGTACATCATTTCATTTCTATGGTTGTAGATGATGTAGATTCACACCATTTGTGTAATCATACATGTTCCTAGGGCACTGATGTCTGTCTCACTCCACCATCTTTCATACCCCCACCCCTCCCCATCTCATTTCCCTCTACATAATCCAAAGTTCCTCCATTCTTCTCTTAACCCATACCCCAAACCCCCATTAGGTATCTTCATCCAATTATCAGGGAAAACATTCAGCCTTTGGTTTTTTGGAATTGGTTTGTTTCACTTAGCATGATATTCTCCAATTCCATCTACTTACCTGTAAATGCCATAATTTTATTCTTCTTTATGTAGAGTCTCTACATTGGCAAATCCTAAAAGACATTTCAAGATTCTCTCCACCCCAGATATCCATTTCTGAATCATAAATTCCTATCTCTTTTACTATAAAAGCTCTTACATAAAGTGTTCATCATTTTGGCTACATGCAACTGCCCCCTCCAGCTACATTCTTTTATAATGAAAAGACAAACATTTTCTGGAGGTTAGTAAAAGCTTGAATGGTTTTCATTGGTAGCATCTTTCTACTATTGACTTTGTATTGGTTCAATTCTATCAACAAAAAATAGGTCACCAGCCATAGTAGGGGTCCTGACAGGTAATGTTCTCTCTCCTTTCCTCCTATCCATTTCTATCTGGGGAACAAGATACCAGCAGAAATTTAATTTCCAGTTAAAACCCCTGTAGTCATATCTGACCCAGCCATGTATTCAAGGCCTCATCGCTCATTGCATCAATGATGGGCTTACGGCTCTTCCTGTCTTCCTTGATTCTTGCCAGCAAGTGCTCCAGCCACCCTAAAGCACATTCACAGTGTGCATCCAGAAAAGTCACGACCTGCCCTTTTGAAGCAGCTGCTCCTGGAAGATGGGCCCATATTAACCCTGAGTGCTCTTCCATTCTGATAATTTTTACTGTTACTTCTAAATTTTTCATGTAATTCTCTAATGACAACTTGAGAAAATGGTTTTCACTGACATCATCTACCAAGATGGCCTCAGAGAGCAGGTAGTGTAGGGAGTGATTTACAACACTAAACAGTTCTAAGGGGAATGCTCCAAGCTTCATGATGAAGCACAATGACTACCTTGCATCTGGAAGTTCTTCAGGGTAGATTTTGTCTTGCACCCTTCCATCTTACATCTGGCAGACTTCTATTAAGGGCAGTCAAATCACAGGCCATAAGGTTAAACTGATTGATTTTGAACAGCTCTTTCATTTTCTCCTGGTCATCCTTAGGAATCAGCACAGCCTTTCCCATTTCTCCTGGGCCTTCTTGGTTTCTTGAAATAACAGCCCTGTGCAGGCAACAGGGACCTCTCCTTCTTGTCATCACACTTGGTACTTTCACTGAAGTAGAGTAGAAAGAAGACATCCACAAGGACCCACATCAGTGAAGTGGCCAGAACCACCTTACAGTAAACCAGTATCCTCATGTATTTACTTGATTTCTAGTTAACATGGAGATTGGAGGCAAATGCTCTTGTGATAAATCCAAGCCACAGAGGTAAACTCCAGGTTGAAAGCAAGATGCATCCCATGTATGTAGTGCTTGGAAATTTCAAAAGGTCTTGAAAATATTCATCCTCAAAATACTTCAACAGAATTACATCTGCTATTGTGGCCAAGGATTCCATGAAGAGAGAAAGGGCGGTCCACACACTTGATTCAGTCTCTGATCAAGCCCGGCGGCAACCGATCAGCTGCACCCGAGTGCATTGCTCACTACACCTGCACTCACCTGGATCCCAGGCTGGCCCCAGAGAGTGCTGCTCTGTGTGCAGCCCCAGCTCCTGCCCATGCTCTCTGCACACTTCTTCCCAAGCAGAGAAAGCTAGCTCTGGCCTCCACCTCAGCCAGCCCCAGAGAGGTGCCCTCACAGAGCAGGAGCAGGCTGTGGGACTCCATTAGCAACAGCAGTGTGGGCACCCAGGCTGAGGAGACCCAGTGAGGAGTTTAGCACATTGTGATCTCAGCAGAGCCACCCTGCCTCTCACTTCGTTTTCAAATGAAGTGCTTGGCTTTGAAGACTTGATCCTAAGTGTTTTAAATCATAAAAGAGGTGATAAAATCTATTTCTGATTAAAATCTCAATTCATGGACTGGGGATATCACTCAGTTGGTAGAGTGTTTGCCTCACAAGTACAAGGTTCTGGGTTCAATCCCCAGCACACCACACACACACGGCTCAATTCATTAATTATAAAATATTATGCACTTTAAACTCTTGATTAAATAAGTCAAAAGAACTAAGTTTCTACATCAGAATTGAAACATCTCACCTTTTCTCACTTTGGTGAATGAATCAAGTGATGAAAACAGCTTCATTATCTTCACTTAGCATTTCAAATATTGACTAATAAAAAATTAGTCTGGGTTGGTTCCACAATCTAGTTACTGTGAATTGAGCTGCTATAGACATTGATGTGACTGGGTCACTGTAGTATGCCTATTTTAAGTCCTTTGGGTAGAGGACAAGGAGTGGGATAGCTGAGTCAAAGGATAGTTCCATTACAGGTTTTCTAAGGAATCTCCACACTGCTTTCCAGAGTGGCTGAATCATAAACAGTGTGACTCCACTTCCTGTACAACCAGAGAAATGAAAGTTGTACCCCATTTGTGTACAATGAATCAGAATTTTTTAAAAAAATTAGTCTGCCTGTGCTATGAATATGTCTAAGCAGTCATTGGTATTTTCCTTTTATATAAATAGTAATTGTAAAATATTCATAGCCACCCTTCTTGGCTTCCTCTCCTCCCTTTTTCCCCTTCCTTCCTTCCTCCTTCCCTCTTTCTCTTCCCCCCCTCCTCCTCCTTCTTTTCTCTTTCTCTCTCCCCACCTCTCTCTCTCTCTCTCTCTCTCCCTTTTTCAGATTATAGGTGAGATTTCATAGAATTTAACTGCTTGATGCCCATACAGTCCCATATGGGGTTTTGACCAGGTGGTCCTGGTAGGTGGTAGAGAGATGGGTGGGATTCTGAGCTGTGGGGAAGTAACTGGTGACAGGTGGAGCTGAAGCAGACATCCCATGAGTCCCTGGACATCGCCTAGCCTGTTCCTCCACAGCATCACATCAGTGATGACCATCAGTTATCGTCTCTTCTAAACTTCTCTGTCCTGTGCAGTCTCACTCTTGCCCCCAACACCTGTTCTTCCACTCTGCTTCCTCCTTTCCCAGATCTGCCTCAGGGGACAACTTATTGAGAAGACATGAGCATCTTATAGGACTGGACTTTTTTTTTTCTTTTTAAAATTGCTTTTAGTTATAGATGGACACAATATCCTTATTTTATTTATTTATTTTATATGTGGTGCCGAGGATTGAATGTGGTACCTTACATATGCTAGGCCAGTGCTCTACCACTGAGCTACAATCCCAGCTCTAGGTTTGACCTTTGGTTCAACACCCTCATGGGAGAGCCCAGATGCAGTCCACACAGTGCAAGAATAGCCACCTAAAGGTTTGGGGTCTGGGTTCATGATGCAAGGGCCAGTTCCTAGAGGGTGCAGGTCATCAGGGGTGCTGGGGTTCTAGGACTGGAGGATCGGTATGTTCTCTAAAGATGGGGAGGGGGCAAGGCTTCAAGGTGGTCAAGCCTGCTGAGATCACAGCCATGTTGAAGGCAGAGGGGACAAAGAGGAAGAACAGCAGCACTCCTGACACCCAGGTACAGTCTAGGGAACAGACCCATGTGCAAAGTGACTGAGGGAGCCTCAGAGCACTTGAGGACTCATGAGGTGACAGTGGTCAGGCTGGGCCTTTCCATTAACCCAGCCTGCGCCTTTCCATTAACCCAGCCTGCCTTGAGAAGCTCTGGCTTCACAGGGGACAGCTGTGGCAGCACCTGGGAAATGTACTTGTGTGGATTGAAGATGGGAAGAGAAACTGAGGTGGTATTAAGAAAAGAACAATGTAGAGAGGAAGGCCAATTGCTTGCAGCAAGGCCAGCCCCACTGATCATGAAGTCCATGTGTGGGACTGCTTCTGAGTGGCCTTTTTACCCTGAGAAAGTTGGAAGAAACTTGAAACCTAGCTCATGGCAGCACAGTGCCTAGAGCAGTAGAGATGGAGAAAATGCCCCAAGTTTCATCTGAAGGGGAGCTCCACTGCTGTGTGAGTGCTAGAAAGCTCTACCCTCAGCTGGAATGAGCCAGCAAGTGCAGAGAGGTCAGTCACCAGCTCCTGCCAATGTTGGAGATGCTGGGTTGACAAAGAAGCAAAGCTAAGGATTCCAGCTCTCTGCCCTCAGGAAGCTCACAGAAGTTAGGAAAACAGGCCCTAGGGGTTGACCACTAGGCTATGGCCTGTCTGGGAGCTGCCTAGAGTCATTTCCTACACTATTTTACCTTTGAAATCAATCAGTTATTTGGGATAGTTCACATTTTAATATTTTAAGAAGATTATGACCACACATTCTGAAACATCCCTATTGTTACATTCAGATTTTTCTTTTAAAAATTATTTAACCTATCATTCACCATATAAATATTAGAGAAGGAAAAATGAAAATAAAGTCACTGACCATAAATATGAAAGTAAGATATGGTATTTCCATATTGGTTTTTACATTTTTAAAAGGTGTCCTTCCCCATTATTGGGGAGGACACTAGGTGCACCTAACCACCAAGTCATATCCCCAGCCCTTTTTTATATTTTATTTATAAACAGGGTCTCCCTAGGTTGCTTAAGGCCTCACTGAATTGCTGAGAATTGTTTTGAACTTGAGATCTTTCTCCCTCAGCTTCCTGAACCACTGGGATTATAGGTGTGCCCCACTGCCTCTTAAGAATTTGAATTCTGAATATAATCAGAATAACCTGGTAAGTAGTGAAGGAAGCTCATAATTGAAAGTAGGAATAAAGATCAGTTAGTGGATGTGAACAGGAGGGGACAGCCTGGGTTCTAGCTCCACCTCTGCCATTGCTGTGGCCTGTGACACTAACTAATGTCTCTGCCTCAGCTTTCCATCTATAAAATGGGGACAGTAGTAATGCCTATCTTACAGGAACAGTTTGATGACTCACTGAATATTATATATATATATATATATATATATATATATATATATATATATGTATATATTCCTTAGAAAGATTTCTGACCAGGTAGAAATGTAGGTTCACTATTATTAGGTTAAGTGTAAATAATATTTCAAGAAGTAATAGTTGATCAAAATTTTTTTGTGGTAGTTGGACTGTTATACAGTTAAAAAGTACAAAACATTCAGAATTTGAAGAGTAGAAGGGTACTTCAAAACACATGTCCAGAAAGGAAGGGTTCTGACTTTTGGCACCTACTCCTGAGGGCCTTTAAGTGGTCAGCAAGACCATAAAGACATACAGAGATGCACTGTGGAGGTGTAATGGGAAGAAACAGTTTGTTTTCTCCATTGCTAGGTCTGTGGAATGCCATTCACCTGCTGAGCAAGGCCATTTCCTGCCCTTGGATGATGCTGGGGTTCTCCTCCAATGTATGTGAGAGTACAGCTCTTAGGAAGAAAGACCTCTCTCACAACTGGGACAGTGTCATCCTCATCAGCAGGGAGCCCTCAAGGAAGTGTTGGGTGCTTCACTTCACTGGTGAATCATGGAAAGCGTGGACATGCAGTGCTCAGTAAAGTCACTCACTTGGTCTCTCACACTTGAGATGGTCAGAGACACAGGAGTCGTCAAGGTCTGGCAGCTCTTCATTTTTTTTTCTTTCTTCTTTCTGTTTTCTTTTTGGAAACAATGATGGGAATCAAGTTCAGTGGCCTTTAGGTACACAAACTTCATTTATACCTATTTTCATATTCACTTTTTATGACTTTTGAAGATGAATGCAGATAGTGTGGGGAATCTGGGCCATGCAGGGGTTGGCACAGATGACACCAGCCTGGAACCTGGCTTGGCAGCTTGTCTTCTACCCATGAAACTGTGGGAGACTCCATACAGCATGAGACTTCTCCATGTGAGGTCTGTGAGTCTCTGGATAAATTAAAGCAGTTCTGACAATGAGGAGTGAATGCATGGGGGAGAACCTGCCCCCACTTGTGTGTGGTCCAGAACTCTCTGTCACTCGAGACCTCCTGGTCTGGGGAACATGGGACAGTGTCACTGAGGAGACGGTTCGCTTTCTCACAGGGATGGACTGAGAGGCAGTGACTCCAGGCAGGTGCAGAGGCAGCAGTTACAGGTGGAGTGGGCCCATGTGAGGAGAATGGGGTCCCTCCTGTGGTGTGGCTGTGAATCCATCTCCCACCCATGGACATGGGAGGCATGTAGCACTGGGGCTCGGGCACCTGGTAGGTGTGGACAGGGAGGACAGCCTGCTGGTGCCCTCAGCTGCAGGAGCACACTGGCCCCATCCCACCTCCTCCTGCCCTCTTCCAGGAGTTAGCTCTGTCAGACAACATCAGCACCTGATTATACATGACATGCAAACTTGTATGATTGGGTTCTGGATACCTGTGGAACCAACATGGGAGGATGTGTCCTGGGACAGAGTAAACAATCCCTACACTTGCAGGGAGGAAGTCTGAAAACCCCCTTCCAACAGCTGAGGTTCCATGGAAAATGACTGGACAGATAAGGACCAGCACAGCAGGTATTTAGAGGCATTTTAGTAAGCCCATGCCAAGGTGTGGCCGAATTCACTAAAGAGTGCCCAAGCTAAGCCCTTCTCACTGTCCTTTCTCCTCTTCTCATTCACCCATATCTGCTTGTTTTCCCAGAGTAGAGGCCAAATGTCAGATTAGATGGAGTGACTGCTCGCAAACATCTGATGGCTGGAGAGGAATTGACTTGGATAAAGGTGATATAGCAAGAAGCAATAGCTTCACAGCTCCTGAAATGAAGTATGACTCTAGATTCACTCTTGCAGAGGCAATCTCAAAGTAAGAGACTTCTCTCATATTTTAAATCTTGATCTAAATTATGTGGAAAGCAAGAATTTGGAAGCTTAAACAAATTTACCAGCTGCTGGTTGCAAGCCAGCCTGTGATGAATGTTCTCAGGTGTGCAGGAGCAGGTAAGGCATCATGGTGTCCTCTGGGAAACTCTGGAGCATGATGGAGGAAGAATCATGCTGTGACACAGCTGGGGCTTATACAATGCCCAGGGGATGGAAATAGCAGGCTGCTCACCAGCAAAGGAGGGGACCAAGCACTTCCTGGATAGAGATGCAGTACAGAGCTGCACATTTTAGGCAAAACAAAGAACATTCTCGTGAGAGGAGAGAAGTCAAAAGGATCAGGAAGAGACTCATGTGGGAGGTTTGGGTGCCTCTCTCCGAAAACAAAAACAATGTTCCTCCCTAATGGCTTCAATTCCTTTTTGTTAATTTGTTGAACCCCTTTATTTTTGCCATAAAAAATTCATCAAAAAACAACTAGAGGTAGGGCTAGTGTGGCTGTGGTATGGGGGAGACACACTTTTCCTGAACTGTTGCCTGGAAGTGGCTGCCAGCCCCAGTCTAATCCAGGGCTACTTCGAGGAATAGGCACCTGGAGATGTCCCTGGAGGGGTTGTCCATTCGTGGCCCTGGGCAGAAACTACAGCATGACTGGGGAACAGGGTTTGTAACAGAGAGAAAGAAGGGAGTTGGTAGGTGTGTGCAGAGAGGAAGGTCCCTTGGAAGGCCCCTTGGTCAGGGGACTAGAGCTTCAGTTCAGCCTGGGCCTCTGCTGTCGGCAGTCAGCAGAAGCCAGCCCACTAAGCCTGGAGGTGAGGATGTAGGGGTGACTCCTCAAGGCTTAGGAAAGTGCCAGCTGTCTTGTCTATCTGAAAAACCACAAGACTTTTTAATATTATCACTTTTTCTGATGAAAACTTATACCTCTGTGTTAGTTTACGTACTTTCATTCAATATATCCAATTTCTAAGTAAACAGCAGTAAATAAAATATATCCCTGCCATTGTGGAAGTTAACAGGTTTCATAGAGGAGGCAGAAACTGAACAAATGACCTTTACAGTGCTATGTATTAGAGCATACAAGAGAACAGGCTATGTGAATACTTTCCAGGAGGACCAGGGTGACGGGTATGGACTGGGAAAACCCTCATGGTGCACTTCCTAGAAGAGATGCTACTTAAGCTATGATCTTCCTGCTGTCTTTAAAAAGCATACTGATGGCATCAATATTTACTGATGACCCAAGCCATGATCATGTCTATTAACTACATGTATGCTAAAACACTGTTTTTCTGTCTCTTCTCACACTGAATTCTATACAAGATATTCCTATGTCCAGAAAGAGGACTGATAGGCTCAAGGAATCAAACAATCAAGGGGGGCTTTTAAAAACTGTGTGCTATTTGATTTTCATATCATGAGAACCTGTTTAGATATTATTTGCGTAATCAGATTTTTAAATAAAACATCCAAAACATTGATCCACTCTTCTTGTACTCAATGTGCACATTACTTCTGGTGTATTCCTTGCCCAGTTTGTTAGGATATTTTAAACAGTGGAACAATATGCTAACCCAAAGCAGACTGATTCACTACTGAAGAAAGTTTAAGTGGCAAAAAATTATCCTGACAGCCAATCAACTATTTCTTATAATCCCCATCCACTGCTCCTAATTCTGCCTTCTCACAAACAAGAATATCATTAATCTCTGTGTCAGAGGTCCCAAGACCACTTCCAGATTCAATGATTTGTTAGAACACAGAGGACTCAAAAGATAGTCATCCTCTTTGCTAATATTTATTACACTGAAAAACACAATCCAAAATCAGCAAAGAAAAAAGTCATAGGAGGTGAAGCTCAGAGGAAACCAGCTGCAGGTTTTCAGAGCCTTCTCCCAGAAGAATCACACAGGAATGCTTAATTCCTCCAGCAACGAGTTATAGCAACATATGTGAGATGTTGCTGACCAGCAAAGATCATTCGAGATTTAGTGTCCTGGATTCTGACTCAGGACTGGGATTACAGGAGTGCACCACTGCAACTGGCTATTTAATTTGCTTTTTAAAGCTGCAGTCCTAGTGGGTTTTGTGTTGAACCACAGACAAAACTTCAATACTATCACATTGTATTAATAATCCTATTAATAATCTTTCATTTGCTGAAGTATAGTGCTCCTACCTACCAAGATGTTTTGAATTGTAATTGCATGTGGCTCAAGTTGACTATTCTTTTTAATTTTGTGTCTTGTGAAGATTAGTGAGGGCTCCAGAGCCAATTCAAATGTTGGTACTATATAATAGCAATGACATCATGAGCAAATTAGCTTAAATTCTGTGTGCCTCTATTCCCTTATCTGTAAATTTGGGAATAGTATTTGTATCTATTTCAGCATTATACAATAAAACAAATTATATAAAACATGAGAAGTCTTGTATGGTATGTGGCACACTGTAATTATATAATAAACTTTATTATTATTAATAATATAAACTATTGATAATAATGTTAGGATCAAGAGCAAAGTGCTAGTGTACTTCTCTCAGAGACAACACAAGTCAAATATTTTGAGACTATCAATTTAATCAGATCTTTAGTCAGTTTATATTTAAAGTGCATTTTAAAAACCTTCAAGATGATAAGTTAAATATTCATAATTAGCAATTTTTAGTTATGTTAAGAAATTATAATCTCTAAACTTAACCATTTATCATTTCTCATATACTGGTGTGAAGAAAAATCAAGATAGACTACACTGGTTTAAAACATGCTTCTCAGCTGGGCACAGTGGCTCATGTCTGTAATCTCAGTGGCTTGGGAGACTGAGGCAGGATGATCAGGAGTTCCAAGCCAGCCTCAGCAAAATGAACAAGCTAAGCAACTCAGTTTGACTCTTCTGTAAATAAAATACAAAATAAGACTGCGGATGTGGTTCAGTGGTCAAGTGCTCCTGAGTTCAATCACCACTACCAAAAGAAAACAAAAAAAAAGTATCTCTATCACAGAAGTCAATTTCAACTGTTCAAGAAATTCCTTTATCAGAAGGTTGGCAGAATAGGAGATAAATACATTACTGAGTATTGCCTCAAAATAGCAAAATGATGAAAATAAAATGTTAAAATGATAATCAGCCAGGTGCAGTGGTATAGGTTTGAAATCCCAGTGGATCCAGAGGCTGAGGCAGGTGGATTAGGAGTTCACAGACAGACTCAGCAAAATTGAGACACTAAGCTACTCAGTGACACACTATCTCTAACTAAAATATGAAATAGGTTTGGGGATGTGGCTCAGTGGTTGAGTGCCCCTGAGTTCAATCCCCAGTAACACCCCCCCCAAAAAAAATAACCAAAGTACAATGGGAAAAAAAGCATTTTAGACCCTTCTTCTTTTATTAATAAGGAAAATCAAAGATGTACTAATTAAAAAGTCTATTGAAGAACAAATATGTATAGCACTTGTCATCTGCAATTAGAAGAACTAAAATTCAGAGGTAAAATGTAACATCTGGAATATTAACTTCAGTGGTAGTAGGAAGTATCAAAATATATTTCATTACCAAATTTGAAAAACTCATAAATGACCTCTAAAAATAAAAACAAATGACAAAGGAAGATAAATCGGTGATTGGTGTATATGTCTAGGGCATGTAAAATTTATTCTTACTAATATAGTCATATTCCTAAATCAAGGGATGAGGTTTTACATCCAAACAAATGTTTGTTACACAGCTTCTAACAAACCCACATTTTCAGTTCATTACATCTACGACAAGTCCTTGAATCTTACACACCTTATCCATCCTATTTGCACCTTAGAGGAGTCAGGGTACCACAGGGTCTCCTCTTAGGAGCACAGCTGCACAATTGTTCAGATCACTGCAGAAAGCTAATTTTGGGACTTTTGACAAGTTATTAAATTCCTCTAAGTCTGTCTCCTCACTTATAAAATACAAATAAGACCTCATAGGCATTTTGAGAGGATGAATTAGAATAGATTAAATGACACATAAAATAAATTTACTTTAAACTATTTTAAAGTAACAGTTCTGTAGCATTAAGCACAATCACATTGTTGTGCATCCATTACCAAGGGTGTGTTGGAAGTACTCAAGACTGAATGCACAGGAACTGCTCAGTGAATGACTGCTAAAATAATGCTAATTAGTGTCATCTTATTCCATCATGGATCTGTGTAAATTTTTTAGCCCTAAACAGAAACCAAATCATATCTCCACTGAACTACTCCTATTCTGAGAAACTCAGGTTTCAATTGTTAAGCTATAAACTACATTTCAGCTTTCAAATTCTTCACTTAATTGAGTGAAAGAAACATAAAAATATTAAAAGTCAACACATTGAGATTACAAATGCCTATCATTGTTCTAAGAATGTTACAGGTATAATCCTTCTAGGAGGTATATACAACAACATTCACATTTTACAGCTGAGTACAAAAAGATTAAGAAATTTACACAAACTCACCAGCTGATAATTGACAAGGCCCAGAACTGCATTCAAACAACTGAGTTCTAGATCTGTGGTCTTAAACATTCTGCCATACTGCCTCTAGGCATATACCACCCATGGGAATGATTATGAAAGGATGCCAGATGTTAAGGTTGATAGAGACTTTGAGTTATTCAGAAGCTTTAATATCCATTATTTCATCATCCTAGAGACAATGGAAAGCAATTACTCCCACTTTACAAATGAAAAAAATTAAGTAATTTGTTCAAGGTCAACAGAAATATATAAAAGAGACCTGGATCTTAGCTCGGCCACGTAATAGCTGTGTGATATCCTTCAGTCAATTATGATAGAGAGAAACCAATAACATCTCTTGAAAGAAGCAAAGAAGTATATGGAAAGCACCTAGCATGGAGTTTTGTGTAGAAAGTGCTCAACAAATGTTAACCCCCCTTTTCTCTTATCTAAGAGGGTTTTGAGGTATAATCTATTTTCTTAATAATTCTAAGCTATCATTTTTCCACTTGCTTTCTTGTACAATTGTAAACTAGAGTTTTCAAAGGTTGCATGACATGTGAGTTTTTAACAAATTAGATGCAAAAGTAGGTTTGAGAATCCAGCTGTCTTTTTTTTTAATCCAGCAGACATTAAAGAAATTTGCAAAAATATAATGTCACTCTGCTCACTAAAGAGAATATCAGTAGGCAACTCTTCACTATTTTTTGTTTTAGAAAATAGTTATTTTTCATAAAGATGTTAACATATAATACATTTGCTATTGCTCTATTTAATGAGTTAAAAAAACTTTAAAATTTCTCCATTTTGACTTCTGAAGTGGTAAAATTTGATAGATATAATACAAAGGCTCTGTGGGAGGTTGAAACAATTTATATATATGTATATATATATATATATAATTTACATATAATTTATATGTAGTAAAATACATACTTTTAAGACATACCTCAATTTTTCTTATCTCAGAAATGCATGGTTGATTTAATTATAAATAATATTAATATGAAGAGATGGAACTAACGCCATATAAATATGTACACACCTCTATTTGCAAAAATAAACACTTGAATAAGCAGAATTAATAAAAGTGGTTACCAATAGTAGGTGGAAAAAGCAAAGGGACAGAGACTTCAGAGATATGTGAGCATATTACTGATTTTAAGTTAACCACAAACTTAACTCAATTAATATAATTCATCACATTAACATAGTGAAAGTATATATTCGAGTGATCATCCCAACAAATGCAGAAAACTCATTTGATAATCAGAATCTAAGAAAAACTTATCAAACCAGGACTAAAAGAGAACCTTGTTGATCTGATGAAATGTGTTTATTAAAAACTGTAAAATAAAGCACACTTATTTGTGAAATTTAATTATCCCTAAATAAGGAATAAGGCCATAATATCTAATATTACCCATATTCATCATTGTACTGAAGATCCTATCCAGAACAGTGAGGCAAGCAAAATCAAATAGCAGGTATTATGATTGGAAAGAAACAAAAATTGCCCATCTTCCTAGATAATATGATCACTTGTGTAGAATAATTCTACAAATAAATCATTAGAATATGTAAGAGAATTTAGCAGATAGTTTAACATAAAAAGCACTATGAAAAAGTTAATCAAATTTCTACACATAATTAGAAAACAAAAATTAAAAACATTTTTGCAATACCATGAGATTATGAAATATCTAAAAATAAACTTCATAATGTAAAGAATCTTTCAGGAAAAAGATTATAAAATATTATTTTGAGGCAATAAAACCTAAAGAAATGGATCAGAATACTTCTTATTGTAACAGTATTAATTCTCCCTGTATTGGTTTATAAATTCAATACAATATTTAAAATATACCCCCAAAATCCTGAAAAAAGTTTTTATACTACTATTTACAAACTGTAAAGAATAAGGCTGGCTGAGACACTCTGGTAGAAGAACAAAGTATTAAGGACCTACTCTACCAGACATTAAAAAGTGTGGTTAACTGAGAAAACATCTTGTTCACAGAGCAATATACTACAAAAGTATAGAGAAGAGTCAAGAAACATGCTCACAACACTTGATAGATAACAGATGGCACAGCAGATCAGTACATAGAGGGCTATTTTTTTTCAGATGAGGTCCAGCTAAATTGCCCTTCCTTGCATTGAACTTAACAAATCTCCTGCCTCAGCCTTGGAAATCACTGGGATTACAGGTATGCACCACCATCCCTGGCTAAAGGTGTTCTTTTCAATAAATGCTGCTACAACAACTGCTTATCTGTATGGGGAAAAATGAAATCAACCGCTACTTCCACTTAACAAAAATCAACACTAAGTGGAATAAGATCGAAAAGATCAAATCATACACAAAAAGAATTGATAAATCTTAGCATGTTAAAATTATCATCCAAGGAACAATTTTTTTATAAAAAGAAAAATATCAATGAGAAGATATTGAAAACCCATATAAAACAACAAAGAAATAAAAAACAAATATGTGGAAAACTCCTGTAAATTAATGAGAAAATAAAGAAACACAATCTAATAGAAAATGTGCAAAAGACCTGACTGGGTAATTCACAAAAATAGGAAATACAAAAGATACTCAAAGTCATAAGTAACCAGAGAAATGCAAATAAAAACCACAATAAGATGCCATTCATTAAACACCCATGAGATTGACAAAAATTAAAAACTCTATAACAATAAGTGGTGGTGAAGATATAGAGCACTGGAAATTCATACTTTTCATGATGGTGTAAATTGGTAAAACCACTTTGGAAAACAGTTGGGAACATCCAGTACTACTGAAAATAGGCATAGTCTTTGACCCAGCAATTTCACTCCTAGATTAATAGTCCATTTAAAAAAACACAAGTAATCATATCCCAGGACACATAAAAGAGAATTTTATAGCTACACTGTAATATTTCAAAGCTCCAAAAATGTTCAGTTATGACAATAAGTCAATAAGTATCTTGTGGCATATTCATCAAATGGATTTCAATACAATAATGAAAATGAAACACACTCAATGGATGAATATCACAAACATTTTAAAAAGAAGCAAAACTCAAAAGAATGCATAATAAAAAACAATACCAATAGCATGAAATTCAAGTAAATTTAGGAATGCATACATACCTGGTGAAAGTATAAAGGTAAGCAAGGAAACTACCCCAAAGTCAGGATAATGTGTACCTATGGGGGACAGAGATGGTTGTAACTGCAAAAGGACATGAGTGGTGCCAATATTGCTAGTAATATTCTACTTCTTACCTGGGTGGAGATTATATAACTATTTGCTCTATAATTGTTACTGTGCATGTTTTTACACACTTTTTGAATGTGTGCATTACAATAATAAGAGGAATAAGAAAGGAAAAATCTTAATACAAGGGATCTTCATTATCAAAATATGTTATCCAGCTAGGTGCAATGGCACCTAGAGACTTGGGAGGCACAAGAAGAAGGATCACAATTTAGAGGCCTGCCTCAGCAACTTAGCAAGACCCTCAGCAACTTGGCGAGGCTCTGTCTCAAAAACTAAGAAAAAAAAATTGTGGGTGTAGCTCAGTGGTAAAGCTCCCCTGGGTGCAATTCCCAGTACCAAAACAATTTTTTTTTACCCCAATGCCAGCAACTGAAAGGCTTAGGGAGCAAAAGTCATCATACTATGACAACATGTTCTAATGTTCTGATCACTAAATGCTGATCACACAAACTTCTCAACTTGATTAACAACAAAAGTTTCTCTTGCTTGTTGTAAGCATTCACAATACAAATACATCTGCAAATTCATTCCTTCAACAAACATTTACTCAATTCTACTACTTGCCAAATACTGTTCTCAGGGTACCAGCAAGGTCCAAGATAAGTAAAAGTCCAGACAGAGAACCAGAGAACCTTCATTTCTACCCCCATTTTGCCTTTGCCCTCTATTCTCCTACCAAGTTTCACACACGATGAACCAGAAAGCAGCAATCCAAAGCACACAGTCATTATGAAAATCACTACCCTAGGGAGTCTTCCTTGCAGAGGAATCACCACTTGGATTCATTTGACAAAATCATGGTTTCCTGTTTCTAAGTAGGCAGAGATCCCCTTACCAAGAACTCTCAGTCAAGGTACTAGTTTTAACAATGGCGATGCTTTGGAGAGTGGCCAAAGTGGAGTCATAAACTTTCAGGGGATACTTTGCCTGGGATCCAGAGACCAGAGGCTTGTGATTTTTCAGAAATTATACACTAGATTTTGTATGTACTGCATTTTTTTCTCAGATTAAAGTTCATACCTTCATATGATTCTCAAAGTTGTTCAACCAACTTTGATGAATAAAACCAGCTTCCAACAAGTTGAAGAGTCTAGCTTTTGAAGGACAAATCCATGTAGTTATTGCTAGGTCATCTCAATTGAAAGCCAGCTGTCCTGAGCCCTAGGCCTGAGGGCTCAATGCCCAATATTTATTCTTAGTTCCTCGAAGGCTTCTCTAGAGTGGAGAGCTGGTGGTCCTGGCCAACACTGATAACTGGACACAGATGAGTTGCCTGTCTTACTGATAATAGGTGCTCAAATCAAACCCATGGTCTGGACACTTTCTCTTGGTCACTCTCTCTGCTTCCACTTGTATTTCTGGGTCAGATTTGCTTTCTGCCTCGGTTTCTCCTGCAGCCTCAGCCTCTCCTGGTTGTCTTCCTCTGCCTGGTTTTCTTGCTCCTCCTCCACTTCCTTCTCACTATCCTCTTCACTGTCTTCCTCCACTTGCTCTCTCTACCCACCTGACTTTCTACCTCCCCCTCCTGCTCCACCTTGGCCGACCTCTTCCTTCCCGGTCCCTCCTTCTGGCTCTCGAGGTCTAAACCTCGGCACCATGGATGTGCCTGGCCATGCAGTTAGGAGGAACTTCTACTCATGCACCTTGGCGTGGCAGCGCCAGGAGCAGAAGCCACATTCTCTGCACCCTTCCTTGTCTGGAGCCTTGTAGGGTTCTCACTTCTCACATGTGCGGTCCTCAGGCAGCTCCTCAAAGGCCAGGTTGGTTTTGTGCCACTTCGAGGCCTCAAGGTGTGCGGGCTCTTCGCTTCCTTTCCCCTGGCGCGATTCCCTCCATCCGAGCCCCGCCTGGCTGGGCAGCGTGGTCCTGGAGCACGGAGCACAGGTCCTTCTGTGTGCTCTGCCTGTGTGTGTTTTGTGGGACTTGAAGACAGGGCCTGGTGCATGCTAAACATGTGCTGTAACCGTGAGTCGCACCCAGCCCTATGTCTAGCTTTTTTCTCTCAGCATGTTTATGAGGCTCATCTGTGGTGTTCTGTGCACTAGTTCATTTTTTATTGCTGATAATTATCCATTGTATGATTATACCATAAAATGTTTTGTTTTTCTGTTGATGTATATTTGTGTTTTGTCCAATTTTTAGCTATCAGGAATAATGCTGCCAGGAATATTCTTGTCACTCATGGGCAGTGAACTAATTTTTCTCGATCATGTGGCTGTAATCCTGGGTCAGTGTATGTTATGGTTTTATAAGGAACTAAAAAATAATATGCATGAGAGTTTCATTTTCTCTGTATCTTCAGAAACAGTTGATAATGACCATTTGAATTTATTAACCATTTTGCTGAACATCCGTCTGTGGTTTTAAAATGCATTTTTGGTAGTGTTCTGTACACCACTTCGAATGTATATTGCTCATTAGAATGTCTTTTGTGAAATGCTTGTTCAAGTCTTTTGCTCATTTTAACATTGAAATGTCTTTCACTTATTGATTTGT
Organism: Sciurus carolinensis; assembly: GCF_902686445.1. Classification (NCBI taxonomy): domain Eukaryota; kingdom Metazoa; phylum Chordata; class Mammalia; order Rodentia; family Sciuridae; genus Sciurus; species Sciurus carolinensis. Next base: position 569,721 of record NW_025920152.1, read on the forward strand.
AAGGTTTCTTTATATATTCTCTATACAGATTCTGTATTAGTTGATAGCTGATGTATTTAGTCTTAAAGATAACTTTTGATAATGAGATAGATGTTCAAGATTTTAGTTAGCTCTGATTTATCAATTTTCTGTTTTGGTTTAAAGCATTGTGTGAAATAAGACATCTTTACCTATCCCAACCCAATGTCAGGAAAATATTCTATGTTTTCATTTAGAAGTTGGATTGCTTTAGCTTTTGAAGATAGGTGTAGAAAAAACCTAAAAAGTAAATTTCTGTGTATAGCTTGAGATAAAGGTTTATTATTTTCCATTATGTCTCATTTCCACCATTTTTAAAAAGACCATCTTCCCCTATGTAATTGCAGAGGTAAGTTTAGATGTAAATCATGAAAACATAGAGTAATCAATCCCTTTCCTTACTGTGCTTTTGATTTCTACAAAACACCTACTCAATGGGACAAGCACAGTAGCAACAGAATATTAGAAATTGAAAGGGGCCGGTTTTGAGAAATGATTTGTGTCTTTTTCTTGAAGCAAGCTCATTCTAAAACAGCATAAAAAGACCCAACCACACTTAGACACAAGCAAGTGAGCAAGTCCAACACCTAGGGAGGTGCTGGTCACCGCATCCTTTTAGGTGAAGTGAAAGCAAAAGGGAACTTTTATTTTGGGGAGTCAGTCTTGAAAAGTTCCTACATTTTGAATCAGACTTTTTGTATTTTTAAGTCTCACTGCCAAGGATTTTCATGGATCTAGATTTGCTCACCTAGATGTGAGGAAAATTAGATATTTACAATAGATGATATTTAAAGTTCTTCCAATCTCTAAAATTTTGTGAACTTTTCCTAGAACATGAATTCTTTCTTTTTTAGTGCTTTTCCTTTGGTTCAGCAAATAATTTTTGAGCCCCTATTTCGTTCACATACTGTGACACAAAGACACATGTTATGTGATTTAATTTATAAGAACTGTTCAAAATAGACAAATTCACAGAGATGAAAGGTGGATTAGTTGTTTCTTGGGGATAAGAGTAGATGACAGTGTGATGACTAAATGGCCTGGAGTTTCTTTTAGGAGTGATACAACTATCCTGGAATTTGATAGTGGTGATGGTGAAATGGTAAAGAATGAAGTAGATAATACAACATTGCCCTTATTTTATCTCATTGTATATGGTTAGTACATAAAGACAATTGTTGTAGAGTATATTTTGCAATGGGAACATAATCTGGATTTGATTGTATTGATAGTGGGAATTCTTTTTGGGTACAGGTGATTGAACTCAGGGACACTCAACTTGAAGTATCTCTATTGATTTTCTATGCAGATGGCTTCTCTGTTGGTGACAGGGATATATTGAAATTATTGAGTATTGTTGAATTTGGGGTCTATCTGAGACTTAATATTAAGAAATATTTGTTTCATGTAATTGTTGCAATGACATTTTGGCACCAATATTTACTATTGTTATAACTTCCTCTTGGATTGTTCCCTTTATCAGTATGTAGTGACATTCTTGTTTCCTCTCACTAATTTGGCTTGAAAAATCTGCTTTTTTAGACATGATAATAACTTTCCCCCACTTGTTTTTTGCATGAAGTATCTTTTTCTATCCTTTTACTTCCAGTAGAAGTCTTTTTCTATTAGATGAGTTTCTTGTAGACAGCCAATTGTTCAATCTTCGTTTTGAATTTATTCTGCCAATCTAATTCTTTTAATTGGAGAGTTGAGAACCATTATATTCAGAGTTATTACAGAGAGAAGTTTAATGTTTTCTGTCATTTTGGTTTGTTTTATGTGTTTAACTCAGTCTTAATTTTTATTTCCTACATGCATTTCTTGTGAGCTTCATCTATTTGAGGGCTCTAGGGCTCTATTTTTTAGGTCTTCTCTGTGCATACTGCTGTAGTGCCATTATAATGGATATGAATTTTTTTAATCTATCTTTGACAGTTTTAATTTTTACTTTGAATTTGAATGATAGCCTTTCTGGATATAGAAATCTTGACTGGTAATTTCTTCCTTCAGAGCTTGGATTGTCTCATTCTAAACCCTGGCTTTTAGAGTCTGAGGTAAAAAAGTACAACATGAGCCTTATTGGTTTGCCTCTAAATGTGATCTAATTTTTTTTCTCTTGCAGTCTTTAATATTCTATTCTTATTCCTAAGTTGGCCATTTTGATGATGGTGTGTCTTGGAGAGTTCTTTTGTCATCTTGTCTATTGGAGTTGTATATGTCTTCTGAATATTAATGTCCATCTCATTCATAAGGTTTGAAAATTTTTCTGCTGTTGTTTCACTGAAAAGTTTCTTCATGCCATTAATCTGTATCTCCATGTCTTCTTTAAGTCCCAGTGACTCTTAAGTTTGGTCTCTTACTTTTGTTCAAGAATTCTTGTGTTTTCTGATCAGGGTCATTTATATCTTATTTTTCATTGCTGTTTACTGAGGATTACAGTTCATATGTACCTTGTCTTTGAGGCCTGAAATTCAGTTTTCTGTGTAATCTAATCTGTTGGCGACACTGTCAGATGAATTATTTGATTTATTATGCCTTACATTCTGATTGTTTTTAAAGAAAATTCTGTGTTTATTATCTTTTTAAAATTTTATTGGTTCTCCTCAGTTATACATGATAGTAGAATTGCATTCTGATAAAACTATACAAACATTGGATGTATCTTATTCTAATTAGGACCCCATTCTTGTTTATGGGTACAATGGTGGGGTTCACTTAGGTATTTTCATAGTGTACATGGGAAAATTATGTTAGATTTATTCTATTCTTTTTTCTATTCTTATTCCCCTTTCCTTTTATTTCCCCTTTGTCTAATTTGTCTCTTTATTCAAATATTTTCACATTTCCCATGTTTTCTCAGTTAGTTTGTTTCTTAGATCTTCCTTTAGATCGTTTACCATTTTAGCCATCAATTTTCTGACTTCTTTATCTAGCATTTCCTCTGTTGTATTGTGTCTGGGTCACTAATGCAATGGTCTGAACTGTTAAAGATATTTTATTTGTATCCTCTTGCTCAGCATACTGAGCTGCTGGGATTACAGGTGTGAACCACTGAGCCTGGTACTGAATTTTTAATGTAAGCACTCAGAGATAAACTTTCCTCTTAGAACTGCCTTCTTAGTGTTCCAGAGCTTCTGATGTGTTGCATCACAATTATTTTTTTATTCTAAATTATTTTTGTTTCTCTCATGATTCTTTTAGAACCCCTTCACTGTTCAAAATTGTATTGTTCAATCTCCAGGTTTTATATAGTTTCCATTATTTTTGGTATTAATTTCTAATTTTGTTTTTATTGTGATACAAGATGCGTGGAATTAATTTTTTATTTTTTTATTTTTTGCATTTGCTATTACTTGCATTGGGGTCTGAAATATGGTCTCTTTTGGAGACAATTTCATGAGAAGCTGGGAAGAAAGTGGATTTGCCTATTTTTAGCGAACATATTCTATAGATATCTGTTAGGTTCATTTGATTTATAACATTTTTTTTAGGTCTGAAGGGTCTGTATTGCTGTTAGCTATGGGTGGAAGAGAAGTGTTGAAATCACAGTATTATTTGTTGGTATCTATGAGTCATTGAGTAGTGTTTTTTATGTACTTAGGTGCACAAAAGTTTAGAGCATAAATATTTTTTATCATTCTATCTTCTTGTTGGATTTTTCCCTTTCCCATTATGAAGTTACCTTTTTTGTTTTTTCTGATTAATTTTGGCTGAAAATCTGGTTTGTTAGATTTGGGCATAGTTTTTCCTGCTCATTTAGGAGCTCTGTTTTCAAGGAATATCATTGTCAATTTTTCCCTTTCACTTTCAGCCTGTGGCTGTCTTTGCCTGTAAAATGAGTTTCTCATACACAACATATAATTGGGTGTTGCACTTTAATTCATTCTGTCAGTCTGTATGATTTAATTGGAAGTTGATATCATTTACATTGTTATTCCACAAAGTTGTTTATTGATTCCTGCCTTTGAACTACTTCTTTTTCTCTTTCTACACTTTTTACAGTTTTTTTATAGTTGTACATAATGACATTTTTGTTATATACTCATACATACACACAATATAAAAATGTAATCTGGTTTATTTGATTAACTTGTAATGTTTAGTTTGACCGTGTTATTTCCTGAGCTAACTCAAGTGAGATTCTTCCATTTGTGCACTCTGGACTTTGGTTTCAATTCTTTCTGCTTTTATTATTTTAGTTTTTTCTGCAATGCCCACTTTGTAATCATATATTATTTTAGTTTCTACTTCCATTGGAAGATTTCTATGTCCCTTTTGATTATTAAGGTTAGGTTTGCTGGATAATCTAATTTTGGAAGGTAGATATTTTCTTTCAGAGCTTAGAACACATCATTCCAAGTCCTCTTGGATTTTTAGTTTGTACTGAGAAATCAGAAGTATTTCTGATTGTGCCATTGTATATTGGATATATGTCACTTGCTTTTGATCTTTACTCTTACAGCTAAGAGTTTGCCCTGAGTCTCAGAAATATATGGAGCATAATGAGTTTGGCAACCTCACATGTCAGCATTTTTCTTAATAATAAATATATTGCTGATATGTAAGACATGTATGTTAGAAGGTTTTCTACAAGTATTATGCACATTAGGTTTTTAAAGTATGATATTTTTTATTTGAATAAAACTTTGACATATTCTTGGCATATACAGGGCTTCTCTTGAATGCTAAATCTGTGGCGATTTGTAAGGTGTGAACTTGCATTAAAAGCTTTGCACATTCTCTATATTTGTATGTTTTAATCTATTATAATAACTTCAGTACTTTGAAAATGTACAACTTTGATTAAAATCTTTGCCACATTTATTTTTTTACAATTGTAGGCCTTGCTTGCAGTGTGAATTCTCTGGTGATCAATAAGATGTGATCTCATAGTAAATGCTTTTTACATACTTGTCAGGATTCTCTCAAGTATGAATTCTCTGGTGTTGAGTAAAATTTGGTCTTTCAATAAAAACATTCCCACATCCTTAAAATTTGTAGGGCTTCTCTCCTGTATGGATTCTTTGGTAATCAGTAAGGTTTGAAATTTGAGTAAAAGTTTTCCCACATTCTTTATATTTGTACAACTTCTCTCCAGTATGAATTTTCTAGTGTTGTGTAAGGTATGATCTTTGAATTAAAACTTTTCCACATTTTTTGCATTTGAATGTCTTCCCTTCAGTATGAGTTCTCTGGTGTTCTGAAAGGTGTGACCTTCAAATAAATGCTTTGTCACATTTTTCACATGTGTGGCTCTTCTCTTCCAGGACCTTTTGTTGAGTAACAGAAAATGTGTTATTAAAAGTTTTTCCAGACTCTTTATATTTTTATGGCTTCTCTCCAGCATGAATTGTCTGGTGTTGTGTAAGGTGTGATCTTTGAATAAACTTTTTGCCACATTCTTCACATGTGTGGGGCTTCTCTCCAGAATGAAGTATCTGGTGTCAAGTTAGTGACAACATGTTATTAAAAGCTTTGCTACACGCTTTAAACTTGTATAACTTCTCTCTAGTATGGATTCCCTGGTGAACAATAAGGTTTGAGCATTGATTAAAAATATTGCTACATTCTTTATATTTGTATGGCTTCTCTCCAGTATAAATTCTCTGGTGTTGTGTAAGGTGTGATCTTCAAATAAAAATTTGACACATTCTTCACATGTGTGGGGCTTTTCTCCAGTATGAAGTATCTGGTGTTGGATAAGTGATGACATGTTATTAAAAGCTTTGCCACATTCTTTACATTTGTATGACTTCTCTCTAGTTTGAATTCTCTGGTGAACAATAAGGTTTGAGTTTTGGTTAAACACTTTGTCACATTCATTATATTTTCAGGGTTTTTCTTCAGTATGAATACTCTACTCTTTAATAAGGGTTGAAGACTTGGACACATATCTTCCATTTGTTTGGTCTCTCTTCATAGTGAGTCTTACGGTGCTTACTAAGGGTGAAAGTTGGATTATAATCTTTGCCACATTTTTGACATACAAGGGGTTTATCACCGCTATGATAAAGAATGGAGGAATATTTAAATGTTTTGATATATTCTTTAAATTTTCAGGGTTTTCCTCCAGTACAAATTTTCTGGTGTTCAGTAATGCTTGCCATTTTATTTAGAGCTCTTTCACATTTTTTACATTTATAGTTATTTTCTTGAATATGAATGCTTGGCTGAATGAATTTTTAGCATTGATCCAACACTTTCTCACTTCTATTATCTCTGTAATTTTTATTTTTAAATGATCACACTGATGTTCTCTAGGATTTAAAAAATGATTAATATTTTATGAGTTTTATAGTATTCATATTGTTTTATACCAAAATAAATATCCTGGTAATCACTTAGGGTAGAGCTCTTGAAAGATTTATCATAAATATATAGGTCTTTCCAACTAGAAATATCTGAACTTAGTTTAAGTAATAGTAGGTAAATGCAAATCTTCCCACATTCATTGAAATTATATGCTTTGTCACAAGTAGAAACTATTCATTTTAGCCTTTTTGAAAAGTAATAATCAGATTGATCAGAGTCAAAAATGTTCTTTACTTTTTAGTCTTTTGTCTACAGAAATGTTTGAGCAGATGTTTAACTTAATGCTACATTTTAAAATATTCCATTTACTAACCAAAGCATAGAATAGTCTCCAGAGCAAATTTTCCAATTTTATGGCTACAATTCCAACAATGCTGTAGAAATATATTTAAATGAACACATAGGTCCTCAAAATGGACTGGCAAAAATTGAGCAGTCTTGTGATATGTTGTACAATAACATAACCTCAAGACAGTGTGATTTTCATTATAAATAATCATCATGCATTTATTCTTTTTATTAAGACAAATTTTCTGACCTTAGATCTCTTCTATAGTTTTTCATTCCTTATTTAAAGGTAAATTTTCAATATCATAGTTTCCATAGTTTCCCTTAATCAGGTTTTGGAATAAATATTTTATTCCCTGCTCTGCTAAAAATTCTTAGATTTGGTGAGAAGATATATATGAAAAAGACCAGGTTTCTATTGATCTTTAACATCACATCTCTGTATAAAATGTGCTGAGCAGGATCCAGACATTTCCATTCTTCTTCAGAGTAATCAATGGCCACATCCCTGAATATCAATTTTGCTTCTAAAGGATCTAGGAGAGAATTAACCTTGGCATTTTCTCAAATCTTATGGCTTCTGGTTTTCCTTAGCTTGTGGCCACAACTGCTTCTCTTCCGTGTTGATAGAGCCCATGTCCTGGCTTTCGGGATGCTTAGTGTTCTCCCTATGTTTTTTCAGCACCTGTGTAGCACAGAAACAGGGGCTTCTAATATAGCACAGGAAGTCCAGGGTGGATTCAAATTATGGTGGGCTCCAGACACAAAAGGGATATTTTAATTTTTATTTGATTTTTTGTGTCTTTCTACAATTTCTGTTTGGTTCTTTTCCAGTATCTCTATTGAATTTCTCATATCTTGTAGTGACTTCCTTGATTCATTCAGTTATTTTTCTGTGTTCTCTTGGAATTCATTGAACTCTTAAATAATTATTCTTTTTGAATTATTTATCTGGTATTTCATATACCTCAATATTTCTGTACTTATTTTCTGGTGAATTTTGAACTTTAAGATGCATCATAATAACTTATTTTTCATATTTCTTATATTCCTGTGTTGGAATTTGTGCATCTGTTAGGATGTCTTTCTCTTCCACTTTTATGTGAGGGCCATTTTAAGCACAACCTTTTCTTGGTGAAGTATTTTGGAATATCACATTTTGAATTGCTGTATATGTTTTCAACTGTTGTATGTATTTTCCCTGCTAGTTCATTAGTGATGATTAGTGAATTGTGATATAGCATGTATTGTGTCAGACCTTGAGGAGCCAACATTTTGTGTAGCTCTTTGGAGAATGGGGTCCTTCTCATAGATCAGGCAGTTGTCTTGCATGCAGCAGGGTATATGCAGTTAATACTCTGTCAGTGCTCTTATAGACTTGACAACTCTGTATGTTCTAAAGGTGTATGGGGACAGTCTTTATTGAGGCCCACCATAGGTGTGGTGCCTGGAGTCTCTGTGTTATTTCTCTCTGTTTTTGCTGCAGGACTGGATGTTTGTGAGTGGGGCATAAGCCCTAGAGACATTTGTACTTGGGGTCTGGTTGTTAGTTTGGTATTTTTGTCTTCCCCATCCTTTGTGTTAATATTTGGTGAAATTTGAGCAAGATTAGATTGTGTATGGAACAAGAAGGTCTGCTGTCTCTTGATGAGGGCAGGATTGACTCTACCCCATGAAACTGTACTGTCACATTGAATTCTCAGCACCTCACAGGAAAAAGAAAAACAAACAACAGCAATAAACGATAAGCAAAATTTAAGTAAACACCAGGTGCCTGGTATGACATCTTTAACATTAATAATCACAAAAACAGGAATGGTGACGTTTGAAATTTACAACAGCAAAACAAATAAAAAGTCATGAACTGGATCTACAATATACAAAAATACCACATTATCAGCACCTGCAGATGAATGTTTGGGCACAGAAATTACATAATCAAAATAGTTCTAAAAGACTGTAAAAACAGAGTGTGTTAAGAGAAAAGAAAATGATGTAGGAGGGTAAAGCGATGTTTATAATATCCAAAATGTAATGAGAGAAAGTAGAAGAGAGACAGCCAGTGAAGGCCATAAAAAAGAAGGAAAATATTAAAAGAAACAATATGTTATACGTACACTTACATATATATTATAAGTAAACATACATAGAAGAGGATTAGGTCATTAGAGAAAAACAGAGTAGAGTAACAAAAGAAGAAAATGAAAAATAAAACAACACTTCTCACTAGTCCTAAAAATTGCAAAATAGTAAAAAATAATAAAATGATGAAAAACAAAAAGTAAACAAATGTTTCCATATGTATATATATGAACCAATCACAAAATTCTACCAGATCACAAATAAAATCTGTAATGAAAACTCAAAGAATTTTAACCACTAAGTTGAGTGAAACAGGACAAGGATGAATATTTGCTGTTCATGTCTGACTACCTCCCTTTCTGTTTCTTCTTGGGCTGCAGAGTAAGAACTAGGAGTTGTTAAACCTTTCTTTTTTCTGTGTTTCTTACCAAAATACTAATTGCAGTGGCGTGGAAACAAAGCTGGTTGCAATAACTCTCAACTTCCCTGTTCACCAGTTTGAGGTAGATGGTATGAGAAATGTCCTTCATTGAATTTATTTTTCCTGGACAGACTAGTTTGAAGCACTCCCAGACAGGGCAGATGTAGAGTTCTAAATGGAAAGTTTCAATGGCCATGGTTTGGATCTGATCAGAATGTTGGAATTTTGTTGGGTGGTATCTGCTCCAGAGAGATATTAGATCAGTACTTTCCTAGAGCCAGGCAAAGGCCACACTTTTCTGGCCATCTGGAACTCTGGAGCCTCCCAGGAATTTCACTTCCAGGGAAAAGTAACCAAACACCATAGGTGCAGGCTACATATTCTAACATACTCCATCATCCATGTATATGGCCTTTAATTGTTTAGCACCTGAAAGTAATAATAACCATTAGTTGAGTTTTCCATCTTTCTTCAGCTACCATACTCATCATGAAAATGATTTAGATATACACACTTAATATCTCTTCATTTATCTTCCTGGATAGAAACTGTGCTCCTGCTTCAATCACATACTGCCAGATGTATCCTAGACCTCATGGTAGGAAATGGCCAGGACAGTGTAGCAGTATTTGCTATAATCTTCTACGTTTCTGTAGTTGCAAGCTCCAGTACGACATCCTCAAGGTTTCTCTTTGCCTCATCCATTTTCTCACAAGTAGGGAAACCTGGAGGATTTTTTTGAACACCATAACACTGTGCATACTATAAATCATAAGATCATACTGCTTTTCTGTTCTTCAGATATTTCCTGTGCCAAATTACTATAATGCGTTTCTTTGTCCTTCTGTTTGTGTCACCCTCTACTTTGCAGTGACTCAGTGTCAGTGCTACCACCAGTTTATCTCCAATGTACTTTTAAATTTTGTTCTAATTAGTCATACATGACAGTAGGATGCACTTTGACACATCTTACATAAATGGAGTCTAAATTCTCATTCTTATGTTTGTACAAAATGAAGAGTTACACTGGTCATGTAAACATATATGCACATAGTATAAAAATGTCCAATTCATTCTCATATCCTTCCTACCTCTATGCCCCCTCCCCTCCCTTCACTCCCTTCTGTCTCATCCAAAGTACCTCTATTCTTCCCTAGACCCCTCCCATTAATGGTGAATTAGCATCCACTATCAGAAAACATTTTGCTTTTGCTTCTTTGGGATTGCCTTATTTTGTTAAGCATGATGGTTAGCTTAGCTCCAACTCCATCCATTTACCAGCAAATGCCATAATTTCATTCTTCTTTGAGGCTGAGTATTATTCCATTGTGTATATAAACCACATTTTCTTTAATCTTTCATCTATTGAAGGGTACCTCGGTTGAATGTTCCATAGTTTAGCTATTGTGAATTGAGCTGCTGTAAACCTTGATGTGGTTGTATCATTGAAGTATGTTGATTTGAAGTCCTTTGGGTATCAACCAACGAGTGGGATAGCTGGGTCAAATGGTTTTTTCATTCCTAGTTTTCTGAGGAATCTTCATACTGCTTTCCAAAATGGTTGCAACAATTTTCATTCCCACCAGCAGTGTATGAGTGTACCATTTTCCCCACATCCTCATCAACATTTATTGTTACTTCTATTATTGATAATTGCCATTCTCACAGAAGTGACATGCAATCTTAAAGTAGTTTTGATTTGCATTTCTCTAATTGTTAGAGATGTTGAACATTTTAAAATATATTTGTTGATTGATTGCATTTCTTCTTTGAAGTCTGTTCAGTTTCTTTATCCATTTATTGACTGGTATATTATTATTATTATTATTAGTAGTAGTAGTAGTAGTAGTAGTATTTTATTTTTTGTGTTCATTGTATATCCTGGAGATTAATGCTCCATCTAAGGTGCAGGTGGTAAAATTTTCTCCTATTCTGTAGGCCTTCTCTTCACATTATTGATTTTTGCCTTTGCTGTGAAGCAGCTTTTTAGTTTGAATCCATTCCATTAATTGATTCTTGATTTTATTTCTTATTCATTAGGATTCTTGTTGAGGAAGTCAGTTCTTAAGCCAAGATGGAGAAGATGTCAGGGTCCATTTTTCTTCTATTAGGTACAGGGTTTCTGTCCTAGTGTCTTAATCTTTGATCCATTTTGAGTTGAGTTTTGTGCAGGGTGAGAGATAGGGATTTAATTTCATTTTGCTACATACAGATTTCCAGTTTTCCCAGCACCATTTGTTGAAGAGCCTATCTTTTCTCCAAAGTATGGTTTTGGGCACCTTTGTGTAGTATGAAATAACTGTTTTATGTGGGTTTGTTTCTGTGTCTTCTATTCTGTGCCATTGGTCTATATGTCTTGGTGCCAATACCATAGCATTTTTGTTACTATGACTCTATAGTATAGTTTAAGGTCTGGTATTGTGATACATCCTGTTTCACTTTTTTTGCTAAGGATTGATTTGACTATTCTCAGTCTCATATTTTTACAAATGAATTTCATGATTGCTTTTTCTAGTTCTATGAAGAATGTCATTGGGATTTTAATAGGGATTGCATTAAATTTGTATAATGCTTTTAGTTAGTATGGCCAATAAGACAATTTTAATTCTGCCTATCCAAGAGCATAGGAGATTTTCCATCTTCTAATGTCATCTTCTATTTCTCTTTAGTGTTCTGTAGCTTCTGTAGTTTTCATTTTAGAGATCTTTCACCTCTCTTAGTCAATTGATTCCAAAATATTTATATTTTTTTGAGTCTATTGTGTTTGGAGTAGTTTTCCCAATTTATCATCCAGCAGATCCATCACTGATGTATAGAAATGCATTTTATTCCATGTACAAACAGAGAAACAACATGTATCCCATTTGCTTACAATAAAAAAAGTTGTTGAATAAGTATTGAGCAATACTTATTGTTTGAAAACATCTGCTAAAAATGAATAAATGATTGAATGAATGAAGTACAAAAAAAAAGAAATGCATTTTATTTATCGGTGTTAATTTTGTATCCTGTTTCTTTGCTGAATTCATTGATTAGTTCTGGAAGTTTTCTAGTGGAAATTTGGGGGTCTTCTAAATATAGAATCATGCCATCAGCAAAATAGTGATAGTTTGAGTTTTTCTGTTCCTATTTGTGTCCCTTTAATTTCTTTCTTCTGTTGAATTGCTCTGGCTACAGTTTCAAGGATGATGTTGAATAAAAATGTTGAAAGAGGGCATCCTTGTCTTGTTCCAGTTCTGAGAGGGAATGCTTTCAACTTCTCTCCAGTTGGAATTATGTTGACATTGGATTTAGATTATATAGCTTTTATAATGTTGAGATATGATCTTATTATTCCTAGTTCTTCTTGTGTTTTGAGCATGAAGGGGTGCTGTATTTTGTCAAATGCTTTTTCTGCATCTATTGAACTGATCATATGATTCTTGTCTTTAAATCTATTGATGTGATGAATCATGCTTATTGATTTTATATAAGCATAAATTCTTTAGGAATCCCTTTCTGCCTTGCTCAGTGCTACCTCCCACAAGCCTTTAAACTGTTCTGCAACATTCATCACATGAATCTGTCTTCTCACACCCATCCTCACCAGCAGTATTCTGGCCTTGTATGCCTAATGAGGTGCCTGACATGTAGATGGAGTTCCCGATGTTATATGACTAATATCCTCATACCTAGTCAAAGGTTCTTCCCAACTGTAAGTAAGCAGATGACCACATACATGAATGATACTAAAGATACCACTCCAGATATTCCATTAGCCATGGATGCTGGGGTGCTTGCTTCATCAGAGCCAATCCCTTCCAAAAGAAACATACTTGGACAGCTAATACCACCCCAGGCAGGTTTGACCAAACCAGGAAGCCATGCCCTGAGAAGACCAAGGCAGGCCTGAGGGTGGGGTAGGTTTATTTTTCTGTGAACTTTGTGAAATAAAATACATAGGGAAAGTACCTGAAGTATATCTATGGAGGTTGATCAATTGTAACATGAAAGAGACTGACACCCACTTCCTCAATCAGGACCTGCAGCAATCCCAGCACCATGGAATCAAATACATATTCTCCTTGACCTTCTTGCTCCACCTCTAAGGTGGCTCTTTGCCTTGGCTTTTGTCATTTCGATGTCCTCACACCCCAAAGAGTAGTTTTGTCTCTCCTGGTTTTGAAGGTCTTAAGGATGGGAACATGCAGCACATTACATTCTTTCCACTTATTATTTTGTGAATCATAATCTGGTTGTATGTAGCCTGTTTGCTCACTGTTGCTGCATTAAATTCTGTTAATGAGGGTCTCATAAGATACACACACTTGTTCTGTTGATGGATAGTTATGCTGTTTCTGGCTTCTGTACTCTCCATGTCTTAGGTGAGGCTATTCTTCTGGAAGGTGTGCAGAGTTAGGGGGAGTTGGGAAGGGAAGGGAAGGGAGGAGAGGCGGACACAACTCTGGGCATGGGGACAGGGCAGGTGTGAGGGGCCTGGCTACAGAAATGAGAATGGACCTATGGTCACCATGAGGAAGGGGCACTGGAGAATTCCTATGATGATTGCTTCTGTCTGAGACTGGAAGGGTACACATTCCCCAAAATTGTTTGGCTGTTATGGGTACCCTGCCACCTCGGAACTGGGTTACCTGACTCCTGCACCCCTGTGGGTTATAAGCTACTTCTGTGTACATAGAGGAGCCAGGCAAGAGAGTTTATTGCAAAACACTGCCCATAGGGGACAGAGGGAACACTACCAACCAAATAGCAACTGTGTCTCCTTTCCCACAATGGGCATAGATGATAACTTGGAATATGACACTGTGTGACTTTGAACTAGTTTCATTGCTTCTTTAGTTTTATGGTTCTCTATCTATAAAATGAGAAGATTTGATGTCCCAAGGTAATATCCAGTTTCATAAGTAGATACAGACATATGGTGCCAATGTATGCCATCTTCAAAGATCTTTGGAATATTCTTCCTTGTTCCAGGAAAAGAGGTTCACTGGTTGTGGGTCTTTTCAGTTCCTTTAATGTCTGAAGTCACTTTTCATTTTCTAAGATGATGTGATGGAGCATTTCCTAGACTTTCTTGGTGAATATAAGGAATATACATTTGAGAGGCTGACTTCAGGGGTTAGATTGGTGTAGACCCCAACGCAGAAAAACACGTGGCCAGAAGGAATGTTGAAGGCCCTTCTAGTATTTTGTAATTTTGTGATTTCATGTGTTTTATACTTTGGTTTTTTCCCCTTCCCTTCTCTGAGGTAGTCTACCAATTCCCTTAATGACCATGACAGAGGTACAAACTGGGTGGTTTAAGACAACAGAGATAGTTGGTCTCACTTCCCTGGAGGCTGGAAGTCCATACAAAGTGCCAGGAGAGTCACACTCTCTGTGAAAACCTCAGGGTAGTCTGTTCCAGGCCTTCCTCCCACCTTCTGGAGTTGTCTATTGAACCTCACATGGCTTATAGCCCTGTAACTCCTGCTTCTGCCTGTATTGTCACATGGCATTTTCTCTGAGACCTCTGCCAGGTGGTCTCATTGTAACTAAATAAATGTCTATTTTGTTTAAGCCTGGAAAAGTGGATTTTATGCCCTAATAATAGATGTATGTATTCACTATTTCCCCTTAGATAAGTTGTAGCTTTTGGGAAGTAAGACTTTAAGTATATTTTTGTGTACCTGAGGGGAAATTTTTAAACTCTGGTCTGATTTCCATTGAGCCAGACTGGTGTCTCCAAAATCTCAATCACCTCAGGCAGGTCACAATGAAAACAACCTCTTTTAAGTTACAAAACTATTCTGTCAACCCAGTGGAGCTTTGCAAGGATTTTGTAGCTGCCTTACAGTGAATTCAAGGAAAGATAATAAGGCCCCACTTCTCGACCCAGAGGTGTCATATCCAGTGCCCCCACCATCCCCATTCCATCTGTTCACAGCTTTTTCATTAAAATAATTATTAGTACTATGTGATTATTGATATAATGACTGTCAATTAGTGCCCACTTGCCATATCCTTTGCCACATTACAGTGTCAATATAAGAAGCGATTTTAGTTCCAATTAAATAATCAGTGAAACTGAGATTCACAGAGATTAACTAGGTTTCTCCAGATCACAGAGTTCTAAGCAAAACTAGATATCCTAAATTTTCTAATGCTAGAGTCCTGCCTCCATTATAAAGAAATATAACCCAGGATGGGTTGGGCAGACCAGTCTCACTGCCCCAATCCACTTCCAGGTAAGATGCAACCACCCCTGACTTGTTGCACTTGGATCTCTCCTAAGAGGGAGCTGTTTGTCCCTGGCTACCTGCTTCCTTGCCTCCTGGACTTCTTTAAAAAAAATAATGTTCTCACTTTGGACATCACTGGGTGTGTTGAGAAGGGCCTGTGGTCTCTCATATGTATTTAAACAAGAAAAGTCAAGTCCAAAGCCTTTATCTTTCTGTGGTGGTGGTGGTATCTTTCTGGGTGGTGGTGGACCCCACCCAGCTTGCTGGGCTTGGTCCCAAGCTTTGCTCATGTAGTTCTCAAACCAGCCCTTCCCCATGAAGCCCAAACCTGGGGTACCTTTTTGGAGATGAACCTTGCACTGACTCTAACTCCACATGCTACTTCTCCCAATCTTGTGACACAGGAAGGACCCCACCTCAACTTCCTTCAGGAAAACTGAGCTCACCACAATGACACTGTTGCCACACCCCACCTCTGCTCATCTTACATCTCAGCTGACTCTCAGTCTCTAATTCTTTCCAACTAACTTATATAACCTAATCATGTACCTGAAGTAAAAAGGGAATCTCATATGTACTCTTAATAACTCTTGCATACTGTATAAGAGGGAATTCCACTTCCTAACCACCCCTCACAGCTTTCAAATGGTTCTCAATTAGTTCCACATTCCTGGTACAAGATCTAAAACTTCTCTTTCTATCCTCATCCTCACGTGGTGCTGCCTTTTCAAATGACTGTGTATGCAAATCGCAGATTCCAGATTCTAGGAAACATTTCATCTTCATCTCTGCTTCTAATTGGTAAATTGGAGTCTCCTTGGTTAGCCCTACAGCTAAATGTCAGGATTTCACTTAAAATCTCATAGTTGGTGCACTCAGCATATTGGACCTGGGAACCTTCAAGTGTGAGCATGTCAAAGTAAATGAATAAGAGATAAATGAGATAAATGAATCAGTCAATTCTTCCAGCCATGAGCTCAACTGCAGTGCAAGGAGGTGAGCTTCCCTCTGGTATTCACCAAGTCCACTGTGCAATGTTGATCTAGTCACTGCCCCCGACTCCTCAGGCCACCATACTTGAAGAGAGAAGGTGGCAATTCCCCTGCATTTCCAGGCATTTATTTCTCTTGTGAGTCTTAGATTGGAGGGGCATAGTTCATACCAAATCATCTCTTCCACTGAACCATGGGTATGGCCATACTTGTCAAAATAACATGATGATTTGGTTATGGTTTAAGTGTGTCTTCCAAAATTTCACGTGTTGGAGACTTCATCCTTAGTTTGACAATATTAAGAGGTAGTTGGGACCTTTAAGAGGTGGGGCCTACTAGCAAGGTTTTAGGTCACTGAGGGCATGAGGGGTTGTCATGGAATCCCAATCTTGCTCTGGCTTCCTGTCTCTCCATGTGTCCTTCTCACACATGCTACTGCCATGGTGCCATGTGCCATGATGTGACACAGTCGAGGGGGCCTCATTAGAGCTGGCATCATGCTGTTTGAACCTCCTGCTGATAAGGGACACTCGCCAGCGTCTGCATGGTTGTGTCTGCACATTGGAGTGAGGCCATGGGAGGCGGGCCTGGCCTCCCCTGCTCTGTGGTCCTGTTTATTCTGTTCAGCTAGGTCACATCCCTGTCTGTAGCATTGTTGGCCTGGGGTGTTCCTGGGTTCTATTTTGCTAGGTCCTGATCCCCTGTAAGATGATGTGTCAGTGGTGCAGCTGGTGGCTTTATGCCCACCAGGCAGGGCCCAAAGTCTCTCATCCTGTCACCAGGGTGTGCAGTGTGACCTTCCTGCACACCAGTGCTGACTCTGCTCTTTCCTTGCCTTTTGACCTTTGTTCCATCTGCCTCCACAAGGGGAGAACGTTTGGTTCAATTGGATGGTGGCCACACAGAGGAATCTACTGCTTCATTTGGGACGCTCCTGTGTAGGAGGCAGCACATAATCCCTGCATCTCTGCTGGGCATCGGGTCCAGTGAGGCAAAGTGACTCATATGACCTCATTTATGGAGTGCAGGGGCATCTGCTTTGACTTCCTTGAGGTCAAGCAGTTAATAACTCAGGAGCAGCAGAAGGGCGACTTGCCTGACACCATCTCTGCTCTCCCTGGCCCGCCTCCTCTTGGCCCACTCCATGGACAGCTGTGCTCAGGGATCTGTGGGTCTGAGAGCATGTGGGGTCCAGTTCCGAATGCTCATGTATGTATGTAGGCATGAATCTCAGGGCCCTAAACCAGCACTTGAGGTTTCCTTTATCAGACCCCACAAGAGAGAACCAATATCCAGCTCTAAAATATTCACAGGCAACAAGAGACACGTAGGCTGAACTTCATCAAAATTTAAAACTTTTGTGCATCAAAGGACAGATAACCAGAGTGAAAAGGAATGGGAGAAAATGTCTACAAATCATGTACCTGATAAAAAATTAACTTACAGAATATGTGAAGGGCTCTAAAAGCCAATAACCTCCACCAAACGACTCCATTAGATATGAGTAGACTCAGCTTCCAAGAACAAATAGCCAGTGAGGAAGATGTTCAGCCTCATTAATCACCAGGGGGAGGTAAGGAAAGACCCCAGTGAGGTATCACCTTACGTCTGTTAAGATGGTTCTGACAAAACAAAACAACCCCAAACCAGCACAACACAGGTGTTGGAAAAGAGGAGGAGATGTTGGAGCCTCGGGCACTGGAGGTGGGACCTAAGGGTGCAGTCACTCTGGAGTGTTTCCATGGCTCCTCAGTCCATGCAGCCGAGTTTCCATAGGACCCAGAAGCTCCACTCCTGGGAAGACACCCACTGGAAGGGAATTAAATAGGTACTTGCTCCCGGGAACATGATTCCCAGTCACCAAAGGTAGATTCACCCTGATGGCCATCAGTGGACGCCTGGATGAAGCAAGGGCAGAACACTGGTGCCAGGGAGCACAGTTCAGCCCAGAGAAGAGTTGGAGGTCCACACGCTGCAGTGTGGATGGAACTCAGGGCATCACACTCGGTGACAGCAGCTGGCCACTGGAGGACAATGCTGCATGGCTCCAGAGTGGGAGGGTGGGGAGAGGTCTGTATGGGTAGTTTTGGTTTGGGCAGACAAAAGTGTCCTGGAGGTGGGCAGTAGGGCCTTGTGTGGATGGCCTGCACCTCACCTGGAGAGAGGGCTAAAACAGTGTGATGCGTACTTGGCCACTACTCTGAGTCTGGGGAGGGCTCATGCCAGTCTCGGGGGGGCTCCCTGGAGACGAGGTTTCCACATCTCACCAGGGCTACACTTTCTCCAGGGCAACTGCAATTTATCTCTTATTTAAAAAAAAAAAAAATACAAAGAAGACGATTTTCAGGTTATTTTGCTAAGATTTTCCTCTAAGATATCCTAAGAGTCATGTCAGACATAGATTATTGCTTTGGGTATGGAAAATATATAAAGCATGATAGTATCTGTGTGGGGGACATGAGGCCAGGCATTGTTTCTCCTCTGTTTGCAGCTACCGTATATCTTAAATGACCCAGGTAAAGGAGACTCCGCTCTTCTGAGACAAAAGACCTCTTCTTGTCCCATTTCAATGTTAAGCAAGTCCCTGACAGAATATTCCCTATCATCCTCAAACAGGCCTCGTGTTTGCAAGAACACCTAGTAAGTGCCCACCATGGCACTGCCTTCTGCGGCTGGTGGACCAGAGCGAGCATGCCGAGGGTTTGTGACTGAGTTGAGGGAGGGGCTGCATGTGTGGAGTGGGGCTCCCTTCCCCTTGCTCTGACCTGGGGACCAGGGAGGCTCCCACAACCAGCTTCCAGTTAAGTATCTACAAATTGAAAGACCTAAGGGTGCCTCCTGGCCATCCCCGACTGCATCAGCCCATGTCCGTCTGCCCTTTCTCGGGCAGAACTTTCTAACTGTCCAGATTCTTGACCCCTCTATGTGGGCCTGGAAAATGTAGTGTGTGCCACTGTTGCTGGGGGTCCTGTCCAGGAACACTGTGTTCTAGAAAGGCCTCATTGTTCTCAAAATAATGAAGTCAGGGCAGGTGTGATGCAGTTCAGATGGGTCGGCCAGCCTTCTGCCCACCCCTGGACATGGCCAGAATGCACCACCCTGGGTGAAGGTAGCACCCGACGCCTCACCTCCAGCTCAGGGATCCTGTGCCATCAGAGGAGGCCACTGTCAGCATCACTATGAGATCAGTCTTTGGGTTGGAGACTTCTGCTGAGAGGCACAGCAAGCCGGTGCCCCACCCTCAGGCTCAGGAAAGCCCGGGTTGCTCCCGGTTGGCAGGGAATTGTTGTCAGGGCTGATGTGTGTTGGCGTTATTTTATTATGTAATCACAGATCAAAACACGTACATCTAGGACCAGCGCTGAATGTCGGGGAACTCAGCAGTTCATCAGCTTGGTTTGCTAGACTGTTCCTGCTCCATGGATAACTGTTCTCTCTAATCCATTTAGTGATTCATCCAGGGAGTTGATTGCCGTGTGCAGTCTGGGTTAGTCAGGGACCATTCTGTGGATGAAGAAACTAAAGTGCAAGGGCCGTTTCCTCAAATGGGTCAAACTGGAATCCCCATCTTCCCACTGCAGACGGATCATGCCACCACCCTAGAGGCAATCAGCCTGTGAGCACACAGTGAAGGAAGGCAAGGTAGCCAGGCACCCAGGGGCAGGACCTGCACCCTAGGAGGACTTCTTTGAGGTCCCTCCAGCCTCCAAATGTGGTGCATACCACGTTAGCACTCCTTCGCTTGCCCCCATTGGTCTGATAGTTCAGGCTACTGCAGGAAACCTAGAGGAGTGGGTATTGATGTAAAGATTGAGTTAAATGCCATTGTAATATGCAGCCTATAGTTGAACTGTTTAATCTACCATTGTTATCTGTCACATTGCTCCATGATTGAAAACAATTGCATTACCAATCTAGAAACCTGGAGTTGCTCCGTGGGTGATATTTGACCAGGTTTGTATTTCTGTTCATGGGTTTTTAAAGGGAAGGCAAAGTGGGCTGTGTCTGAGTGCAGCATTTGATTGTGTTAATAAGTGTGATAATCAGGCCTGGATGTACAACAAAATGCCTCCCACAAACAGCATGGCAGCCTGGCCTGCTGGGTGCCCTTAACCTCACAGAACCCCGGGCCATTGTCCCTAAATTACTGCATTTGTTGTATGAGGATTAATTCAACTGTACCCACTGGAATGATTTGACTAAAAGAAAGTTCTAAATGAATAGTCACTTAAGAAAAACGCAACTGGCCTCCCTTGTTTCTTCCACCCCTTCAGAATGGCACCCTGGGGGCTGGATCACAGGAGGCAGACCTCCTTGAGGCATGGATAGGCACATTCTGGCCCTGGCTCCAGCTTCCAGGCAGTCATGTC
The DNA here is from genome assembly GCF_902686445.1 of Sciurus carolinensis. NCBI lineage: Eukaryota > Metazoa > Chordata > Mammalia > Rodentia > Sciuridae > Sciurus > Sciurus carolinensis. The sequence goes on from NW_025920152.1 coordinate 590,425, forward strand.
CAGGCCTCATCCTGTGGGGCAGCCATGCCCTGCTCCCTGCTGCCCAGCTCAACCCCTGGGCCTTTCACCTGACTCAAACAGCAGGCTTCAGAAAGGGAGGAACCCAGCCTTGACTCCTCTCTGCCACTTCTGGAAGTTCATCCTTGGAGTAGTCTTCCCATTTCTTCTTCCTCAGGGAACCTTCTGCAGAGGGTCTAAGCCCCCACCATGTGAGCTCCCAAGGCAGTCAGCTCTCTGCCTCCACATTGGAAGATTCAACCAACCACAGAACAAGAATATTTTAAAGAATCCCAATTGTCCTGAACACAGCCTCTTTCCCCATTGTGGCTGCCCAGACAGCTGTGTGCACAGGATTTGTCATGGCAGGTTTTACAAGTGGTTCAGAGATGGCCTGAAGTGTAGGGAAGGAAGTGTGGACCCTATGCCGTTCTATGCAATGTCTTGAGCATCCATCATCTTGGTAGCCCTGGTGGGGGGATCCTGGAACCCCTCCCTATGGATACTGAGGGACAAGCATATTTCTTAGAAAGTAACTGGCTCTCAGTCATACCAATGCCAAGAAGTTATTAATATTTGCAATATTGACCGCAATTTTCTTCCTCTGAATTCATCTTCCTTTGAATGTTGGAAGTCCAATTTTCCCAGTACAGCAAAGGTGTGTGATTAAAGAGAGTTCTATGAAGAGAACTGGTTCTGGTCATTTCTTTGCCATTGCTCACTGGTCTTTGAATCACCCTGGTGATCCTTGGAGACTGCGGGGATATGGGAGGAGCCCTGAGAGCCACAGCTTGCTGGTCCACAGTTGGTTGTATCTCCTTCATACATTGGGCAGTGGGGGTGAAATTATTCTGGCCTTTCTCACAAGAATATTTGGAGACTCCCCTCCAGCCCCAAATGTGATGGGCAGAGGACCCATCTTTTAAGCCAACAACTGTCTTCCTGGGAGCCTGGGAATACTCTGCTCCAAGACTTCTGACCACCCTGTAGCACATGGTTCCAGAGGCATCCCTGAGGCTTTCCTGGGGCTGAGAGGATAAATTCAAGGACCACGGTTGCCCTCTTGACCTCTCTTCCCTCCTGCTGGTTCTCCTGCTGGCTTGGACCTCTGTGGTCACAGTTTATTCTGCAGATGGTCACAGGGTAAGTAAGTAGGAAGCACTGGTGGCCCCACCTTGCACAGAGATCAGGGCTTGGGCCTTTCCCACAGCTGTTGATCTGTCTCCATTTCCATGACTCCTGTCACCATGGGATCTAAGATCCTGCCCAAGTGTTCTTGAAACGAGAGTGTTGGTTCACTCCATTATGCATCTCAGGAGTTGATGTGAGCAAGGATCCCCAAGACCACACCCTATCTGGACCCTCAACTAAGCATGAGGACAGGAGGACATCCACAGCGGTGGCAGGCAGGAGGTGTGGGGTCTTGTGTACCAGGGAGAGGAAGGAAGGTCTCATCTTAGCAGTTATTGTCTTCATTTAACTAGTAAACAACGTTTGCTCAAGAAAAGAGACATTTACTTCTACTGAATCACATGCAGAAGCAATGCCTTAAAAATATCCTCCTTCTTCCTGCCATCTGCCTTGGAAGCTCCAAGGAGAGCATTTCTTCTCTGCCACCTATGTTTGGACTAGCCTTTGTTGTACCTTGTCCAATGGAATGCAACAGAAATGAGTGCAGTGCAGTCCTGAGGCTAGACCACAGGCACCCGCCAACTGCCATGAGAGCAAGCCTGGACTAGCCCGCTAAAGGACAAGGAGGCATTCTGAGGAGTGATTTTTGCTGTTCTCTGCAAATGCTGCACATGCTGTTCCTTCCCTGGAACATTACTATCAAGCCTCTCCCCATGCTTCCACCATCTGTTCATCTCTCAGCACTGGAACACGTTCTCTGAGCATTCTTTCCTTGGGTTTCTAGGTTCTTCCAAGAGATCAGGTTGAGCAGCAGCAGCCAGTACCTAGTCAACAGCTATTCAGCTAGGGTTAGGATCAGGATCAGGAGTAAGGTTAGTTCCAGTTGGGATGGACTGACAGATCTGACTCCATGAGAATGTTATAGGCCAGACTCTAAGGGAAATGACTAAACAGACTCCATTTTGCTCTGAGACTTCATGTTATGTAGGAAATAAGCTCCTCCCATGGGAACACCCCACCTCTGTGCCCATCATCAGTTACTTGGTGTGACATGTTTAATAATATACAAATGGCAACTCCTGTGTAGTAAAGAATTGCTCTCTTTTGATTCCTATTGCTCCTAAACAATGTACCATGTGAACAGTGATTGTGTGGATGTTAGCAACCATTCTTTAGTTTGTACCTAGGTAAGGGTCATTCTGACCCACTTCCCCCTCTGTCGATGATCTCATGATGTTAATGTATAATTTCGGATCATAGCAACAGACACTTATGATTAATGTGATTTTTGGTATAAGAACCCCTACAACCCTGTGGTTGGGGCTGTTCTCCCAATAGCCATTTTTTGGGGCATTGTGTGAGATAGTCAGCTGGCCAGCTTAATAAAGACTCTCAAATTTGGACTTCTCAGTGGTGGTCAGTCTGTTCTTAAGTTGCACCCCATAACAGTGTAATCCCTGTAAGTGGGGTGTAAGCTCTTCAGGTTGCTTGGGTCACTTGTCTCACCTGAGTGACCATAGTGAATAGAATCTAATCTGCTCTTGTTGCTCTGTGTACTGTAAAGAAGGTAAAAAAAAAATAAGGGGGAGGTCTGTCAATTAAACTAGCATTCAGCAAGGTCTGAAGGATGCAGCTGGGTTTCAGAGTTGTGGCAATGTGGAAGGAGGAGCATGCTGAAGGAGGGGGCTGCTGAGACTGGTCGTCTCACATTCTTTAGAGCATCCTTCCTCTCTGACTCAGTTCTAAACAGAAAAGAATCTTTGCACTTCTTTCCAATCTTCTGCCATTGCTTTGTGTTTTAGAACATCATCTCTCCAAAATGCTTTCATATGTGTTATCATATGCCTTCATGCATACATGTATTGCTTTACTTGACATTGTTTTGAGAAATAATCACCAATTTTATCCATATATGTTAGTTATGACCAATATAAAATTTAAAATAATAAGAAAGCTATAGAAATAAGACCATAGAAGTATTACATGGGTTCACAATTTCTAATCTCCAGTTCCAAAAAATCCTAAAAAATTAAGAACACCAAATTTAAAAAAGAAATTCATAATCCATTTAGCAGAAAAATCAGATCTGAACTTATTTGGGATTCTTTAAAACATTTTAAAGGCTCCAATTGAGTAACATTAATGTTTCATCATAAAATATTTGTATTTTTAAGAACAGGGTGCTGCTCCTGACCTCCGTGGCAGTGTTATTTAACACATGGTTATGGGTCCCATGTTCTTTTCCTAAAATCTAAAAAATTCTGAAGTTCAGGATACACCTGCTCCAAAGAGTTTCCTTGAGATTTAGTGGACTTGTCTAAATAAAGACATTGGTCTTCCCTGCCATGAAAGAATCCAGTCGAATGCCAGATTGGGTTTTCCCTCAGCTCTTGTTATGCCCATTAGGCAGGGCTTGATAATTCACATTATTTCTTTACTTAGTCCTTTCTTGATGTATCTGAGTGACTCTGTGCAGGTATAATGGGACATTGTACCCAAACAGGGATGGGCTCCTAGTGCCCCCAGTTCCTTATAACTCCAGTCACAGAGGGAGGAAATGATGAGAGAGAAAAGCACACCTCCTACTCCTCCAATTTAATAGGATGGGGCTGGAGCAAGCCTGCCCGAGGATCAGGGCCCGCATGCAGGGGTGCCCCAGCAGCGTGTGGAGAGCAGGTAGGTAACACTGAATAAGCAAGCTAGGGAAATCAGCTAAGTCACCTGTCAATTAACCAGATCACCTAATAGCTCATTTGTCTCCCAGCAGCTGGCTTATGGACAAGCAGTGCAGGAAGACTGATTTTGAAAGGAAGGCTTTCCTGTGTGAGCACTGCCCATAGGCCTGTGTCAGGACCCTGGGCCTCAGGGGGCCACTCTGAGCATCTGTGTTCTTATTTGCTTTTAAAAGAGATCTACTTTTTTTTTCCCCCTCAGTTTTTGTGATCTTCTCTTTTCCTTCTTACCCTCTTCCTCCCTCCCTGTCTCCTATCTTTTCTCTCCTCTTTCCTGTCTTTGGTCTTTCCTGTCTTCCTCCCTCCCTTTTTTTTCCTCCTTCCCTCCCTCTCTGCTTCTTTTTTCTGTTTCTTTTTTCTTCCCTTCTACCCCCACTTTTTTTTTGTTGCTGTTGCTGTTCTGTAGCTGACCTTCTTGGGCATTCTCCCAGTGTGTTTATGCAACAGGAGACTGGAAACGTCCCTGGAGATGGAGGCTGCCAGCAAGTCTTGGTTTGGTCTCATGATTTATTGGGGTCTCTGCTTTTATTCAAATAGGTTTTCCTGCCTCGGGTCATCAGTGATTGTGCTACAAGTCATGCCCCATGCTTGACAAAGTCTGTCTCCACACCTACATGATATGGGTGGCAAAGAAGTGAGTTAAAGTGAGTTTCCTGTCCTGGTTTCCCCACCGCAAGAGGCAAGGACCTCCAGAGATCTTATTTAGCATGCACACACCAGAGCTAAGCCTAGCCCAGCCACAGTGGCTGTGCCAGAACTTTGAAGGCCCCTGGATGAAACTCCTCCCCTCCTTCCTCCCCCTCTCTTGATTTTCTCCATTCTCTCGGCCTCCACTGACAGTAAGTGCAATCACATTACACACAGCTTTCTTTGGAAAGCCACCTTTTTAATGATCTGGCAGCCCATAGACAGGCCTTACAGAAAAAAAAAATTAATCCCTCTTCCCACAGCTTCCACAGCCCTAGTGATAAATGACACCTGTCATTCTGTCACAGACAAGCAGCACAGATTGGGATGTCAGTGATGTATGGCTCACCAGAACAGGAAATCAACTTTTATTTCCCCAAAAGAAAAACCTAAAAGAGCTGACCAGGACATTGCCAGGATCCTGCTCCCAATGCCTCACCTCTCAAACAGACTGAACCAGAGGCTGAAAAAGTTTGTGCTTATGAAGGAAAAAGAAACAGTGCAGATAAAAACAGGGAGAAATATGGATCTGTGGAGAAGCTGGCACAGAAGAAGCTGCAGACAGCACTGACTTTGTTTATTCCTCTGCAGCACTCTGGATATTAGCCACATTTCACCCACTTTGGTGATTTATGGAGGGAAAGGTTCACCCTGTTACGTGAGAATTCTATCTTCCTTCTGGAGCCTCAACAAAAGTGAGTCAAATCAGATTTGTTTGTTAAAGCTAAATTACTCCAGTTTTACACAGCTCCCAATGAAAAGCAAGAACACTCCCAATGCCTCCCAAGGGATTTCCTCCATACAAAGATTGTCCCCAGAAGATTAACAACCTTGTATTCTCATCACAAGACAGAGCAGGAGGTGGCCTCTTTGTCTTTATTTTTTTCCAGTTTTTCCATCCTCACCTCCCCCATGATCCATACACATTGGATTCATAAGGCATTTGTTTCTTCCCTTCTATCAAAAGAAACCACTGCCCTGAGATCAACTTAAGTCCCTGATTTAAAAGGCAAACTCAGCAGCAGCATCAAATTGTACCTGAGCACCTAATGGGTGTCATTTCTGTACTAGGCCCCAAACAATAAGTGAAAAGACCAACAGCTAGATTCTCCCTGCACAGGATTTCTCAACCCAGGCACTAATGGCATTAGGACTGGATCATTCTCTGTTGTGGGGGCCATGTTGTGCCCTACGGAGTGTTTAGCAGCATGCCTGGCTTCTACCCACTAAGTATTAGCAGCACTCCATCCCAGTTGAGACAATAAAAATGTCCCAGACTTTGCCAAATTGCCCCTGGGCAACCACGTTGTCCCCTTTGAGAATCATTGTTCTAGAAACTTGAAATCAAACCATGGAAGAAAAATAGTATTTGTGGGATGAAGCAAAGTCCATGCCAGGCAGGTGCTATTGTGGGGTCAGGGAAAATCCCTACATCTCTAGACCTAACACTGCACCAGAGTATGCCCTCAGCGCCCAGGACCTTAATTTGATGCTGGTGCCAATAATCATTTTAACACACACAGGATGTTCTTATGACAATGGCACTCTTGTCTTCTGCCCCTGAGGGAGTATCTTTCTTCTTGTTGCTCCAGAGTGGTCTGTAGTAGTGTTGTGCTTGGTTGTCACAGTGCTCTTAAAAAATTTAAATGAGTTGTTGTCAATTGGTTCCCATTTTCTTGTAGCAGTGAGTTCTCCATTTCTCTGTTGAATATCTGGCCATTTCCCAGTGGACACAGACTAGAAGGTGGACTGTAGGTGGTGCCGTGACCCATGTCCAGGTGGCATATGTGGAGAGCTGGGCCACGTCCTGCTCTTCCTTTCCTGCTGGCTGGATGTGTGTGTGATGGGAGGAGCCAAAACCTCCAGCCCATCCTGATATTCAGAAGGAAGCCTGGGGTTACAGTGGCCGCTCAGCAAGACAGAAGGAGCCTGGGACCCCAAGTCCAGGAGGTGCCTCGCTAGGTCTCAGACTCCTACCTGGACTTTTGGATAGCAAAGAAGCAAGCCCATTTTCTTACAGAGAAGAATCAAACATCTTCCTGGTTAGTTTTCAGAATATGAAGAGTTAGGGGGGATCTTTAACAGAAGCTGATAGGCGTCTGCTTTAACATCAGCATTTAAAAATCTGGAGATTTCCCATAAATATTTTGATTTTTTAAGTATATATTGAAAATGCACATGCTCTTGCAGCCCTGGGGCTGTTCTCTCATGCCCACATGTCTCCTGGAGTGGGACATGCACAGTCCTATATACCTCGGTCCCTTTCCACCTTCATTCAGGCACGCTTAGCACTGAGATTGCCTGACATGGTGTGGTCAGGGACACATTTTGAGGAGACACAGAACTTGTTCAGTGACCTGGGGCTGTTAGTGGCCAAGGCTGGCTGAGTCCAGAACCCAGGCTCTTAGCCAGAGCCTCCTCTACTGCTTGAACCAAGCTGTCAAGCTTTTTAAATAAAATGCCAACTCATTTGCAGAAATCTAAATGAATTTACAAAGAGGATTTTCTGGGTAATTAACAGAGTTTGCTTTTGCTGCATTCACTGAACAAACTTCTAGCTGCTCTTTTCATTTTCTCCTTACTGCGAAGACATCAGCTCAGGGTGATAAAATCTCTCTCAACACACTGCATTGCTCCAGGCAAGGTGGCCCGTGTGACAGAGAAAGTCCTTGATATTCATACCGAGCTGGGAGTCCTCATGCTAGCCATGGAGTGTCATGAAGACAAAGGCCAGCCCAGATGCAACTGAAGTTGGGGGCAGAGGTTGAGAGGCTGTGGAGGGTTCTAGAACACCACTTCCTGGGAAGGTCCGTCTGCACATATACACAGTTGGCTCACATCTGTGTCCCCTGGATGGGTTCAAGGCTGGAGCTTGTGGTTCAGGCTGTTCCCATGCTCTCTTGAGAGTTTGGCATTGTGTCTCTGCCCTCATCTGCTGCTTGCAGCCCCCCCTGACAGATACACTCTCCAGACCCGCAGCAGAGCATGCACCAGAATTCTTTGAAAGCTTGAGAAGGAATCCGGGGGCCTCCTTGGGTCTCTGAATCATGGAATGTCAGAATTGGAAGGGACCTTAGCAAGCTTCCGGTCTGACCTTCCTGATTCACAAGATGGGAAACAGATTCAGAGACAAGAGGAGGGGTCAGTGTTTGTCCAGCCCCAGCACCTAGCATGTCACCCTGTGTTTTGGTGTTAGCAGCAAAGGCAGGGCTGCCTTCTGGAAAGAGCCTTGTGAGCTGGCAGCGTCGTCGTCTCTACACCGGGTTCTAAATTAGGTACTTGACTGAATTTTCTCATTTATGTCTCCCCACAGCATTCTGGGGTTACCACGGTCATTCCTGTTCACAGGAAGAGGAGCTGAGGTACACCAAGGCAAGTCGCCCAGCTCTACAGCGTTGCTCCCATGTCCGAAGCCAGTTATCTGGCTCCATGGCCAAACTGCTATGCCTGAACCAGACTTCAGTTCAAGAGCCACCAATGCAAATGCATGCAGGACCAAGCTGCCTCCTTAGGTGCCTGAAACAGGCAGGTGGGTCTGTGAAGTGGGAGTGAGGCCCCCAGCTAAGAGGAGCAGCTGATCCTAGTGTTCCCTTTCTCCAGCTGCTGCCACACAGCTGGGCACCCCCAGGCTGTTGCAAAATCCTCCAGTTTCTCCAAAGGACCCAGGGATTCCAGGTGGAGCATGGCTTTCAAAACTCCGAGTGACAGTAGAACCTTCCCTCAGAATCCTGAGTCTCTTCTCCCTTCAGGCCTCTGACATGGGTGACATTTATAGACCCCTAACCCTTCACAGTCAGGAAGGCCACAGAAGTGAAAGGCGTCACTCTTAGAGTCTTGGTGTGACCCGCTGGGCTCTGTCCCATCACAGGGACAGGTAATGTCACCCCAGACTGGCTGCTTGAGTCATCAGGAGTCCCCGGTTGAGGATGACTCAGTCACCAGTTGACCCAGAGGAGGCATACAGCGTGAGTGACACCGGAATCTGCTGCTTTAAGCTATGGAGTTTGGGGTGGCTCGTTGGCACAGCATGCTTATCTTACCTGAAAATACTGGAATTAAAAAATGAAGAAGGAAAAACAAAGACTCACGAGCAGCCCCGCCTGTGTCCTTACAGGCCAGGGGCTCCATGAATACTGTGTCTCATCCTGCAGGTTGGGTACTGGGGCCCTGAAGACAGGTACAGAGGAACTTAGCCTCCAGGTCACCACTCCCTTCCCTCCTGAGCCATCGACAGGTTGAGGGTCCCAGCAGGCATGTGGTGAGTGGGAGGCACGAGGCTCCTTAGGACCGTGGGAGTTTCACTGTGAATCTGTCCTTACTGGAAGTCCCACATAGAGCTCAGTCCCCCTGTCAAGGTGCCTCCTTTGCACTAGCCACTAATATCTGGAGTCAACAAATGTTCAGTTCTGCTGTAGAGGTGGGAGCAACAAAGAGGTATCCATCCTCTCCAAACTCAAGTGCTCCTGCCCATGAGAAAGAAGCATTCCTGTTTAGAGATGGAAATGAGGTATATACTCTGCCATTGCGAATGAAGGCTTAGAAAACTTGCTCCTTTTTTTTTGTCCTAGTACTGGGGATTGAACCCAGAGTATGTGAATGCTAGCCCAAGGTGCTACATCCCCATTACCCACCCATTCTTCTTTCCTTCTTTCCTTCCTTCCTTCCTTCCTTGTACTGGGGATTTAACCCTGGGCCATGTTACCACTGAGAAACATTCCCAGCCCTTCTGTTTTTTATTTTGAGACAGAATCTCACTAAATTGCTGAGGTTGGCCTCAAGCTTGCAATTCTCCTGCCTCAGCCTCCCAAGTCTCTGGGATTAGAGAAATGTACTTACTATGCTCCACTTCAGCACTTTTAAATCTGTAAAATGGTACAAATACAATTGCATTACTTAGTTTAAATATGATTGGAAATTCTTTTGAAAGACAGATAAAAATGCTACATTCTAGTAAAAATTCTACATTCTAATGAACTGTTCTGCTAAAGGAGAAAAATGCATATTCTTTCTAAGTAGCGGAAACTTTGCATATTTAAGTTGTAACTTTGATTTTTGATCTTTACAGATTTTTTTTATTGTAAACAAATGGGATACATGTTTCTCTGTACATGGCGTAAAGGCATAGCATTTGTGTAATCATAAATTTACATAGGGTAATGTTGTTTGATTCATTCTGTTATTCTTTTCCCTTCCCCCCCACCCCTCCCACCCTTTTCCCTCTATACAGTCCTTCCTTCCTCCATTCTTGCCCCACTCCCTAACCCTAACTCTAACCCTAACACTAACCCCTCCCACCCCCCATTATGTGTCATCATCCACTTATTAGCAATATCATTCGTCCTTTGGTTTTTTGAGATTGGCTTATCTCACTTAGCATGATATTCTCTAGTTTCATCCATTTGCCTGCAAATGCCATAATTTTATCATTCTTTATGGCTGAGTAATATTCCATTGCATATATATACCACAGTTTCTTTATCCATTCATCAATTGAAGGACATCTAGGTTGGTTCCACAATCTGGCTATTGTGAACTGAGCAGCTATGAACATTGATGTGGCTGTATCTCTGTAATATGCTGATTTTAAGTTCTTTGGGTATAGGCCAAGGAGGATAGCTGTGTCAAATGGTGGTTCCATTCCAAGTTTTCTAAGGAGTCTCCACACTGCTTTCCAGAGTGGCTGCACTAATTTGGAACCCAACCAGCAATGTATGAGTGTACCTTTCTCCCCACATCCTCGCCAACACCTGTTGTTGCTTGTATTCTTGATAATCGCCATTCTAATTGGGGTGAGATGGAATCTTAGGGTGGTTTTGATTTGCATTTCTCTTATTACTAGAGAAGTTGAACATTTTTCCATATGTTTGTTGATTGCTTGTAGATGTTCTTCTGTGAAGTATCTATTCATTTCCTTAGTCCATTTGTCGATTGGATTATTTGCATTCTTGGTGTAGAGTTTTTTGAGTTCTTTATAGATTCTGGAGATTAGTGCTCTATCTGAAGTATGATTGGCAAAGATTTTCTCCCACTCTGTAGGCTCTTTCTTCGCATTGCTGATAGTTTCCTTTGCTGAGAGAAAGCTTTTTAGTTTGAATCTATCCCAGTTATTGATTCTTGCTTTTATTTCTTGTGCTATGGGAATCCTGTTGAGGAAGTCTGGTCCTAAGCCGACATGTTGAAGCTCTGGACCTACTTTTTCTTCTATAAGATGCAAGGTCTCTGGTCTGATTCTGAGATCCTTAATCCATTTTGAGTTTAGTTTCATGCATGGTGAGAGATATGGGTTTAGTTTCATTCTGTTGCATATGCATTTCCAATTCTCCCAGCACCATTTGTTGAAGAGGCTACCTTTTCTCCATTGCATATTTTTGGCCCCTTTGTCTAGTATGAGAAAATTGTATTTATTTGGGTTTGTGTCCGTGTCCTCTATTCTGTACCATTGATCCACCTTTCTATTTTGGTACCAATACCATGCCGTTTTTGTTACTATTGCTTTGTAGTAGAGTTGAAGATCTGGTATTGCGATACCCCCTGCTTCACTCTTTCTGCCAAGGATTGTTTTAGTTATTGTGGATTTTTTATTCTTCCAGATGAATTTCATAATTGCTTGCTCTATTTCTGTAAGATACATCATTGGGATTTTAATTGGAATTGCATTGAATCTGTATAGAACTTTTGGTAGTATGGCCATTTTGACAATATTAATTCTTCCTATCCAAAAACATGGGAGATCTTTCCATCTTCTAAGGTTTTCTTTAATTTCTTTCTTTATTGTTCTGTAGTTCTCATTGTAGAGATCTTTCACCTCTTCTGTGAGATTGATTCCCAAGTATTTTATTTTTTCGAAGCTATTGTGAATTGGGTAGTTTTCCTAATTTCTCTTTCTGAAGATTCATCGCTTATGTATAAAAATGCCTTAGATTTATGTGCATTGATCTTATATCGCGCTACTTTACTGAATTCACTTATGGGATCTAAAAGTTTTCTGGTGGAATTTCCTGGTTCCTCTAAGTATACAATCATATCATTAGCAAACAGGGATAGTTTGAGTTCTTCTTTTCCTATTCGTATCCCTTTAATTTGTTTGGTCTGTCTAATTACTCTGGCTAGAATTTCAAGGACAATATTGAAAAGAAGTGGTGAAAGAGGGGGCATCCCTGCCTTGTTCCAGTTTTTAGGGGGAATGCTTTCAGTTTTTCATCATTTAGAATGATATTAGCCATGGGCTTAGCATAGATGGCCTTTACAATGTTAAGGAATGTTCCCACTATCCCTATTTTTTCTAGTGTTTTGAGCATGAAGGGGTGCTGTATTTTATCAAATGCTTTCTCTGCATCTATTGAAATAATCATGTGATTCTTGACTTTAAGTCTATTGATATGGTGAATTACATTTATTGATTTCCTGATGTTGAACCAACCTTGCATCCCTGGGATGAAACCCACTTGATCATGGTGCACTATCTTTTTAATATGTTTTTGTATGCGATTTGCTAAAATTTTGTTGAGAATTTTTGCATCGATGTTCATTAAGGATATTGGTCTGAAATTTTCTTTCCTCCATGTGTCTCTGTCTGGTTTAGGTATCAGGGTGATATTGGCTTCATAGAATGAGTTTGGGAGGGTTCCCTCCTCTTCTATTTTATGGAATACTTTGAGAAGTATTGGAATGAGCTCTTCTTTAAAGGTTTTGTAGAACTCGGCTGAGAACCCATCTGGTCCTGGACTTTTCTTTGTTGGTAGGCTTTTGATGACTTCTTCTATTTCATTACTTGAAATTGTTCTATTTAAATTGTGTATGTCCTCTTCGTTCAGTTTAGGCAATTCATATGTCTCTAGAAACCTGTTGATGTCTTCGAAATGTTCTATTTTGTTGGAGTATAGATTTTCAAAATAGCTTCTAATTAAGTTTTGTATTTCAGTCGTGTCTGTTGTGATATTTCCTTGTTCATTCCGAATTTTGGTGATTTGGGTTTTCTCTCGTCTTCTCTTTGTTAGTGTGGCTAAAGGTTTATCAATTTTGTTTATTTTTTCGAAGAACCAACTATTTATTTTGTCAATTTTTTGTATTGTTTCTTTTGTTTCAATTTCGTTGATTTCAGCTCTGAGTTTAACTATTTCCTGTCTTCTACTACTTTTGGTGTTGGTCTGTTCTTTTTCTAGGGCTTTGAGCTGTAGTGTTAGGTCGTTTATTTGTTGAGTTTTACTTCTTTTATTAAATGCGCTCCCTGAAATAAATTTTCCTCTAAGTACTGCTTTCATAGTGTCCCAGAGATTTTGATATGATGTTTCTTTGTTCTCATTTACCTCTAAGAATTTTTTAATTTCCTTCCTAATATCTTCTGTTATCCATTCATCATATAATAGCATATTGTTTAATCTCCAGGTGTTGGAGTAGTTTCTGTTTTTTACTCTTTCATTTATTTCTATCTTCAATCCATTATGATCTGATAGAATACAAGGTAGTGTCTCTATCTTCTTGTATTTGCTGACATTAGCTTTGTGGCATAATATATGGTCTATTTTAGAGAAGGATCCATGTGCTGCTGAGAAGAAAGTGTATTCGCTCTTGTTTGGATTGTATATTCTATAAATGTCTGTTAAGTCTAAATTATTGATTGTGTTATTGAGATCTATGGTTTCTTTGTTCAATTTTTGTTTGGAAGATCTGTCCAGTGGTGAGAGAGGCGTGTTAAAATCACCTAGTATTATTGTGTTATTTTCTATTTGGTTTATAAAATTGAGAAGGATTTGTTTAACATACATGGATGAGCCACTGTTTGGGGCATAGATGTTTATGATCGTTTTATCTTGCTGATTTATGCTTCCCTTAAGCAGTATGAAATGTCCTTCTTTATCCCTTCTGACTAACATTGGCTTGAAGTCCACATTATCTGAAATGAGGATGGATACTCCAGCTTTTTTGCTGAGTCCATGTGCATAGTATGTTTTTCCCCATCCTTTCACCTTTAGTCTATGGGTATCTCTTTCTATGAGGTGAGTCTCTTGCAGGCAACATATTGTTGGATCTTTCTTTTTAATCCAATCTGCCAGTCTATGTCTTTTGATTGATGAATTCAGGCCATTAACATTCAGGGTTATTATTGAGATATGATATGTATTCCCGGTCATTTGGTTCATATTTAAAATTTTCTTTCTTTCTTTATTTCTTTTTTGACACATATTGGTTCCTCCTTTATTTGACAGTTCCTTTAGGATAATTCCTCCCTTTGCTGATTTGCTTCTTTGTTTTTTATCTCTTCCTCATGGAATATTTTGCTGAGAATGTTCTGTAATGCTGGCTTTCTTTTTGTAAATTCTTTTAGCTTTTGTTTATCATGGAATGATTTTATTTCATTCTGAAATTTGAAGGTAAGTTTTGCTGGGTATAAGATTCTTGGTTGGCATCCATTTTCTTTCAGAGCTTGAAAAATGTTGTTCCAGGCCCTTCTAGCTTTTAGGGTCTGGATTGAAAAATCTGCTGATATCCGTATTGGTTTCCCCCTGAATGTAATTTGGTTCTTTTCTCTCACCGCCTTTAAAATTCTGTCTTTATTTTGTATGTTAGGTATATTCATTATAATGTGCCTTGGTGTGGGTCTGTTGTAATTTTGGGTATTTGGAGTCCTATAAGCCTCTTGAACTTGATTTTCCATTTCATTCTTCAGATTTGAGAAATTTTCTGATATTTTTTCATTGAATAGATTGTTCATTCCTTTGGTTTATTTCTCTAAGCCTTCCTCAATCCCAATAATTCTCAAATTTGACCTTTTCATGATATCCCATAGTTCTTGCAGATTCTGTTCATGATTTCTTACCATCTTCTCTGTTTGTTCAACTTTGTTTTCGAGGTTAAATATTTTTTCTTCAATATCTGAAGTTCTGTCTTCCAGGTGTTCTATCCTATTGGTTATGCTTTCTATGGAGTTCTTAATTTGGTTTATTGTTTCCTTCATTTCAAGGATTTCTGCTTGGTTTTTTTTTTTCAATATCTCTAACTCTTTATTGAAATGATCTTTTGCTTCCTGAATTTGCTCAGTTAACTGTTGATTGGTGCGATCATTCAATGCCTGCATTTGCTCCCTCATCTCATTGTTTGCTTCCCTAATCATTTTAATTATGTACATTCTGAACTCCCTTTCTGTCATTTCTTCTGCCATGCTGTCGTTGGATTTTATTGATGTAACATCTAGCTTTGTTTGGGGCATTTCCTTCCCTTTTTTTCTCATATTGTTCAGGAATCAGTGAGTCATTAAGATATTGCAGATTTCCTCTATCGACTTATAATGTCCCTGAAGATTGCTAGTATATCCCCTCTTATCCTTCAGTAGCCTGAAGTCTTGGAGGAAGTTGTTAATGCGGAGCTCCACGAAGAAGCTGCCTCTCTAGGGGTGGTGTCCCTCAGGTGGGTATATTCCCTGCTAGTGGGCAGAGGTGCCTCCACTTGTTGACCAATGGTCATCCAGTGGGAAACTAGGCTGTGGGCTGAGGCAAGGCCTGTTTGTGCCTGTGTCTCTGGTTTTACCGTCCCTGTGGGAAAACCTCACCCGGCAGGGAAGACTCACCCAGTGGGGAGGTCTCACTGGTCAGTTCCCCTCAATCTACAACTACCGTCTGGGCTGGTCTGTCTTCCTCTGCAACGTTCCCAGGGGCACGGACCTACCTCCTGGGCCTGGGAGCCTCACCCTTCACAGAAGAGTCTCCTTAGGCTGCCTCTCCCAGAGAATCTGCCCGCAGTCCTGGAAACTTCACTCCGCCCCTAGGCGTGTCTCTGTGCGGCTCTTCCAGCAAGAAGCCCCCTAGCTCCTGGGACCCTGCTCTGCACCTAATCACCTGGCTATGCGGTCCCTCCTCTGAGCCGCCACCTGGAGCCCCATACAATAGCTCTGAGACCCAGAGACCCGCCACACACCTCCTCCTCCGGACAGCCGCCCGGTTTCCAACGCAGTCACTAAGAGTCCAAGCAACTCAGTTCGCGTCTCCTCCTCCCACCAACTGCCCGTAGCCCTAGGCAGTCACTCCAAGTCCAAATGACCCGCCCTGTTCCTCCTCCTCCTCCTCGGGGTAGCCCCCCAGGTGTTCAGGAGCGGTGGCTCCGAGACCAAGTGACCCACCACGCTCCTCCTCCAGGCAGGCCACCGGTGTTCAGGAGCGGTCGCTTTTAGTCCAATCAACTCACCACTTGCCTCCTCCTCTGGCAACCGCCTGTGGCTCTGATGCAGTCACTCCTAGACCAAGCGACCTGCCACACTTCTCCTCTTCCTCCGGGCAACCCCCCAGTGTTCAGAAGCAGTCGTTCTGAGTCCAAACAGCTCGCCACGCAGCTCCTCCTCTGGCAACTGCCTGTGGTTCTGATGCAGTCACTCCTAGACCAAGCGACCCGCCGCACTTCTCCTCTTCCTCCGGGCAACCCCCCGGTGTTCAGAAGCGGTCGTTCTGAGTCCAAACAGCTTGCCACGCAGTTCCTCCTCAGGCAGCCGCCCGGAGCCCCAGTGGTTGCTCCGAGTCCAAGCACTGTGCTGAGCCGCCTCCTCTATGATGATCCCAGTTGTCTGTGTTTACCGCTCCAGCAGGGGGAGGGGCGTCTCGCCGAGCAACTCTACTTCACAATGTTCCCTGCGTTCTGGGGCTACCTCCCCATCCGGGATGCCTCCCCAAAGGGAGAGACTCACCTGGCGGCTTTGAGTTGGTCCCAAGTCTCTCACTATCTCCTCTTTTGAATCTTGCGTCCTGGAGCAACGTGAAATGCAGCTACCCTCTAGTCCACCATCTTGAAAAACCCTTTACAGATCTTTAAAGGAGTAGCAACAATGTTTGATATTAACCAAGTATCAGGACTGGAACTGGGTTTCACACATTTCTTAAGGATACAATGAAGAAATTCTTATGGCAACAAACTTTGATGCTCAATAAGGTACAGAGTTGAATTTCTCAGTCTTGCCACTCTTGGCGTTTGGGGCTGGATGATTCTGTTGCAGCCTGTTGAGAGTGGCATAAGTAACTAGGAAAAAATATGACTGAGCACCCCTTTCCCAGGCCAGAAAATTCCTCAAGGTCACCGCATTTCTCTGTCTCCCGGGAACTTCTTTTGTGAGATCAACACACACGCACGTTTTTATCCCACCTCCATGCAGACAGATGCTAAGCTGTTCCCTGTAAAAATGGGATCATGCATTTCTCTGGTGACTTTAAAAAATTTACAATATATTTTGCTTACTTCTCCATGGGTTCACGTGTGTAAGCTCTTCATACTTTCAAAAGCAATGCCAACACAGTGGTCCACTGCATTCACGTGCTCTAATCTAATAAAGCGACTTTACTGATTTTACTCTCACCTTTCCCTGCTATCAGTAACACTGTATGAATATTGTAATATTTACATCCTTAAAACATTTTTTACCATCACTTCTAAATAAAACGACTGGATCCAAAGATGTGGACGTATAATAATGGTGGACTCTGGGAAATCGCCCAGAAAACCCCTCAGTAGATTCTAATTTCTTGGTTTGGAAACTTGAGTCCGATGCTTTCTGCTTAGCGTCCATAGTAGTGGACTAGTTAATCACCTGGCCAAACACCCACAGTTCTGAGGTTGAAAAACTGCTTTAAAGTGAAAGTGACCCAAATGTGAGTCCCATCTCCACCATCTCCTGTTCTGTGTGTTTCAATAGGCAAATCGTGGATGAAGGATGAAGCAGATTTCAAGCAGGACTTTGTCTTCGTTCCTTCCTCATTGGGGAAATACTGTCGCTCTTTCCCCAGTGTGATCTGTGGTACTCGAAAGAGACACTGCCTGAGCTCAGCACATGCCTGGCCCCCCAGGCAGAGTGACCAGTATTAGCCACAGACGGAGACCCAGGTGTGCAGGGCCTCTGCTTTGTCCTGACACTTCTCCACTGTACACATGGCCCTGCTGTTGCTCTGGAGTGGCATGGGGCAGCTCCTGGGGCATCAGTTGGCTCCAGTCCTGGGCACCATCCCAGCACCAGTTCCTAGGCATGCCCACACCAAGTCTGTCAGTGAGCACAGCAACTAGAGGGGAATTTTGCTTTACTGAAGCAAAAAGCCTCACTCTAAGGCTTTTTCTCAAAATTTGGAAACCTCAGCACACAACTGGATGAATCCACCCTTCAAATACCTAACTTTTCAGCAGGTCCAAATCCGTCTCCTCTCTAACCACAGGAACATGGCACTGAAACGTGGTCTGATCAACAGCCCCAAGCTGGGAGAAAATAGATGATAACATGAACATGCTCAATTAGAAAATATCTGGCTGCAGGGGCGATTTGAAGATCTGAAGAAATTTCTCTTGTTTAAGGGCTATTTAGCTTCAAAGAAAATTTATTTTTATTTGGAGTCCTAGGTTCCTGTGACAGTCTTTTTAAGTCAGAAGAAAGACGCTACAAGAACCAGAGTTCCTGCTTAAAAGCACCACATTGACGGAGATTTCATCCTCTCACAAGGAAGGCTCCTTGAGATGAACAATGTGATTAGGGGCAGGAAACCAGACCCATTTTACCCATCCTGGTCTTCTGTGCCTGTCACACAGTATCGAGAGACTCACAGATGTCCTGGGTGAGAACTGCACACCTTAGCCGGCCATCCTCCAGGAAGCAATCCTAAATTAGCTGAGGTTACTCCTCTCAACAGGCATTATCAGGGGGAAAAACCAGATGTGGCTGGAGTACCCCACATTAGGATAATTATGATACACTAACATTGCCATTGCATAGGTTATAATCCTAGATATTTAAACAGGATTATTCAGCAGCTACTACAGTACAAGAGAATAGTTAGTGATTAAAACAATATTCATGAACTATTAAATAAAATGCAAATTTGAAAATAAAAGCAACATGATTCCCTCAAAAATATGTCTATTTATCTAGGCACACATATAGTAAGTTTATGTGACTAATAATATATAATGCCTTATAATTTTATGAATAAATATACATAATATCTGCTTATACATTATATGTAATTTATACTTATATATAGCCTATGTGTTTTATATAATAAATACTTATGTGATACATCATAATACATATATTAATAATACAATAAAATCAACCTTACTATGTTGCCTATAAGATAAACAATATATGATGTATATTTTTATTCATTTTAAAATATATATTTTCAATTTCCCTCAAAAATATATGTATACTAATACATATATATTAGTACAAGTACATTGGAAATTTAAATTTCCTGATTTTTTTATAATATGAACATTTTTTTTAAACAAGTTTAAACATCTCTGATACATTCACAGGGTATGACTTGCTTATTCAGATCACAGCATCTTGTGTGAAGCAGATGCCTAATTAGTGTTCATTATATTGAGAAAAGAACAAACAAGCAAGGGAATGGACTGGAATTCGTGCAGAGCCAACCCCAGCCTCTGTGAAGTCCTGGCTGCACCAGGTCAGAGTAAGTGGACTGGCAGGAAGCTGGCACAGAACCGGAGCTCAGCCCTCTTCTCTGGTCTGGAAGTAGAATCCTAACTGAGTGGGAGGAAATCTGCACCTGGAATATGGCATTACAGGGGTATGTGTGAAATAGCTTTCCTAAAGACAAATGAATGTATTTATGCTAAAGTGAGCCATGTAAAGGAGGATGTTAATCACAGATGATGTATATAGTGATATATACACACATATTATATATGGATAGCTATGCCTCAAGTTCAAGATTTTCCACGTGATGCTAATGATCTGATGTTGCTCCTCATCTCTGCAGGCTGAAGTGGCCCTGCTGAGTCTGTCAGCTACACTTTGCTGGTTCAAGAGTGGCTACCTCTGTGCTAAGACACCAGTGGCCTCTGGTTTGTTTCTCTGCTACTCATCCACCCCATTAAACTGTAAGTGGCAGGACAGCAGGGACCCTGCTGACCTCAATTCCCCCATTTCCACTGACCAGCAAGAAAGCAGCAAGTAAGTATTAAATTAATAAATCAATGGGTCCTGTTAGATTCTTATAAGGAAATAATATTTCAACTAATAAACTATTTGTTGAGTTCCTGTCTAGTATCATATGTTCATTGTTTGCATCCTATTGCCCCTTAAGTTTTTGTAGCAAGTCTCTTTAAGATTTTGTATGACACCATGTGGGGCTTCTGTTAATATTGAATTAAAAAAAAAAAAAACACAAAAATCTCATTCTCCAGAAAGCAGTCTGCTGGGTTGCCTGTTTCCCTTGAACCACTGTTGACTTCGCATCTCCTGGGAGCCAGAGCCGGGTTCCCTGACACCCAGCTCAGTCTCACAGGAAAAGAAAGGACTCATTACTACGGAGATCAGGGTGCCCAGGGGCAAACCACAGAGGAGCACGGAGAGGCACCCAGGGACTAAGCTGGGTGGGCGGTTGGTGGCTTCAGGCTGTCCCTGTCAGAAGCTGGTGGGAGCCAGGTACCTCCTTTCTTCTGCTCACTCCAGTCTGCACCCTTGGCTCTGTCTCTGTGTCTGGAATGTCCACGGCTCCATCGCTGGCCATCTCTCCCACCCAGGAGCCCGAGCCCTTGCCTTCCTGCCACCTGCCTCCACCCGGCACTCTTCATACTACTGGAGCTGTGACCATGAAGAGAAAGCCAGATGCACCCCAAGCTGTGAACAGCCCACCAGAGGCTCCTGCTACCCTCAGAATAAAACCCAGAGGCTTCACTGGGAGCTGTGAAGTGCTGAGGAATGGGCTTCGGAAGAGCCTAGATGTCCCCATGGCCACCCCTTCCTGGTTCATGGTGTGCCGAGACCTTGGAGCAGACGTTCCAAGTGGGAATTCCACACCAGCTGTCCACACCAGCTGTCCCTCAGCCTGGAAGTCACTGCCCTCAAGTCTTGCTCCACTTGGCCCCTTGTGTTCAACTGGGAACTGCTTTCAGGTCCCCTCCTCAAACGACTCTTTTTGACCACCTCCCCTAAAATAGCCTGCTCCCACACCATCACCCCATCCTCTTCTGTGGTCTTCTCAGAAATGCCACCACATCTAAAATGATCATGCTTGTCGGTGGCAACTGCCTCTCGCCCTTCAGCTTGTCCCTTCCACGAAGGCAGGGACCTGTTCTGTCTTGGTCACCCTGCAATCCCCAGTGCTGAGCATGAGGAAATACCAATCTGGAGGTGCCAGTCTCTTTATAGAGAAGATTCCGATTGTGAGAACATTGTGATAAAAGCTCACAGTTCTGACAGTTACAAGTCAGCAATGCCCTGGCAAAGCTGTCCCTGCCCTCAACCTGCAAAGGTGGAACCTGAGTCTCCTCAGAGATACAAACGAACCTGTCCCAGGCTCCCGGCCAGCAATGCAAACCTAGATTAGCATGGGGTGGGGTCTGACTTCAGAGTCCATGTTCCTAACCATCTCTGTCCGTGGGCACCACACACTGACTGGCCACTGGTATTAGTATAGTCAACCATTCTCCATCTGGTCACTCACTCACTGATTCAGTGCTTAGTTCATTCAAGAAGTGTTTATTGAGAAAATAATGTGTCCCGTGTCCTCCTGTGCTGGGCTGTGCACATGGCTTAGTTTATAAAGTTGCCACAGCTGTCTTTTTACTATGCCAAAGGTGACTGAGTCAATGGTTGGGGGAAACATAGGAAACCCTGGCACAAAGCAGGAATGGGTGAGCATCTCCTACATTCCAGGTACTGGCCAAGGCTCTTTGTCTCACCTGCTCCTCACATGGAGCATTACCAGTGGTGTATGTGGATCTGAGCTTAATGGTGCCAGCACCAAGGCCTGCAGTGGTTAAGTGGCTCATGTCCATAGGCAATAAGTGACAGAAAGCATGCCTATCTTTTCCAGAGCATTCTCTTCTTTCCACATTACACGACTATGCTTGCACATAGTAGGAGGTTCTTCTTAAATATGTGTGGGATGCTGAAGTGATGTTCTGGAAAACCCAGTTTCTACTAAAGGGGCAGTGACATCTGTCTGTTTGCACCAGCAGTACCAAGCACATGAGGAATTCACTGCACTGTGATGATGCTGGACACTAGGAATGTCTCAGCTCCCACCATAATATTGCAGTAGTGCCAGCAGGTACACTGTCTGCCACTGAGGACCTGCTGTTACAGGTGCGTGACTGTGACCATGAAATTTTATGAAGCATGGGGGGTTCTAGCCCACGTTCCCCAGAGTAGGGAAAGCTACAGGGCTATGCAGGATGGCCTGGAGCTGCACAATAATGAGACACCAAGGGCAAGGGCAGGATTCCTACCCAGACATTTGCACTCCCACACCCTGCTCTCGGCTCCTCTGCCAGCAGCCTCCCAGAAACCAGGGACTTGGAAAAAATAATCAGGATGAGGAAGTAGCTGAGGAATCTTCGTGCCTCCTTGTCAGTTCTCACAGACCCCTGTCCAAGGAATCCAGTCATGAGAAAGCATCCTTCCCCAGGGCCGGGGCCCCAGATGCCTTGGGAGTGAACTCTGTTTCCCTCATCACCAAATTATTCAAGAGTTCGCAAGGCAGTAGTGAGCCTCTGGCCTGACCAGCAGCCCTCATGATGTTACCAAGTATTTCTTCCCAGTTTGGGCATTAGCTAAGAGTATATTCTGCCAGATGGGACCTGAGAGTGTAATGGAATTAGCCAAGTTTCAAAGCTTCTTTTTGACCTCCAGGAGAAAATTGGGACACATACGCTCTTGAAGGATATGGGGACCATGGGGGAACATCAAGTTGATTCATCCAATTAGCTCAAACATAATTGTCCTGCATGAGTGGATACTGAACTTGTCAGCTGTAAACCTGTCAAAAAGTCACACACATTGATGTTCAATAGAGACACACAGTATTGTGTTCAGAACCCGACTTCCCTTGAACTTCAGCTTGCTAAGGATGCACTATTGCCTCTAAGAGGATTTAGTGGTAAGAGCCTTGAAATGGAGAGATTGGAGCAGAAAAGAGGAACTAACACTAGCAGCTAGAAAGGTCAGCTGAACCTAGAGCCTTTTCAGTGAGAGACTCACAAAACATTTTAAAGTCACAGGTTTTGCATTTCTTTTTCTTTTTTTAATTAACTATGCTACACATAAATTATTTGCCATTCTGCAGTGGAGACTATTCCAGAAATGAAGACAACATATGCACTATTCAAAATGTTTGCTTCTTTCAAGTAACACCTTCTCTTGGATATTCTAGCACATGTTGCTACAGAATACAAAAACTGGAAAATATAAATTTTTGCAGAGAAAAATATTATATACTGTCAGGGCAAGATTTAAGGCTTAAATAAATCACCATGTTGCCACCATCGAAGATCATGACTTTCCCTCCCGAACTGATGGTCTCAGCTCTCTGCACCCTGTTTGGGTCTCATCCTCTAATGAGTGACTTTGCTCTGTGTTGCTGACCTGGTCACTGTGATCTCAGGAGTCAGTTGCTACAGGCTTTTCTCTAGAAATGGTGCAAGTTCAACCTGCTGCATCTGGTCCCCATCTGAAATTCTCCAACTATTGTCTCACTTGTCCTTTGGTTGGCTACTTGTCTGGTTCCTAATTTTTATGCCATTTGAGGGTAATTTCCCCCTTTTTTTCATTATTGGCAAAGACAGAGGAGGCTCCTATAATTTGTGGGTGACTGACAAGGCTGAATGTTGTTAACTCAAATGTTTTGACTTACCTCAGAGGGGATCTCTGGGCCCCAGATGTGACAGGCTGTGATGGTGCCTTCAAAGCTAGAAAAGACCTTCTTGTGCTTCTCAATACATTATCCCTTCTAAGGTGCTTTAGCAATAAGTATCAAAAGGCTTCAAATGGGCAAAGTCCATACAGCAATTTCACTGATGAGATTCCAGCCCCAGGAGATAAACGCAGTTGCAATTAAATGAATATAAGGATGTTCATCTCAGTGTTGTTTAAAAGAGGAAGAAGTTCAAAAAAATTATGTTCAGCAAGTGGGCTAAGTAAATATGTCATAGCCATACACTGGAATAATTATAGTCCCTGAGATTTCATATTTACATCTTAATTTACTGGTAGGAAAAGATGATTACCATAAATAACTAAATAAAAATATAAAATTCTGTGCATTTTTACTGTGTCTCTTTTGATTGAGTTACCATGCTACAAAACCATGGAAAGTCCCAGTCCAAATATTAAGAGAAGTGACATCTATGAGCAAGTTTTAATTTTTTTCTTATACTGTACAATGTATTCCTTTTGTAGTCAGAAGAACAGAGGTATTTTTATTTCAGAAAAGCAATGCCCACAGGGTTGAGAGAGACACTTTGTATACCGTAACCCTCCTAAAATGTCTCCATCTATGTCACATTAGAAAGGAGCAAGCTGATCATAAAGGGTCAACAGAAGGAGCAGCTGACCAGGAACCCAAAAAAAGGGACCACCATACAGTCACACAGAGCCTTCTGTTGATGACTCTGACCACCAGCCTGTCTGATCTTGGCTGACTGAGTTGGAATTTCATCTTTGAAAAGGAAACTGGACATTTCCTGTTAAACAAAATGCAGTTGATTATATTTAAGTCAAGGCTAGATTTCCAGGGAAAGGGAGACCCTTCAGAACGGTGCCACATTGGGTTGTGCGTGCAATTGCCTTCACCAGAAACCCACCCAAGTCGGGAGTGAAGACGTGATGGTCCAGCATAGCAGAAAGGACAGGCAGAAGGGCTGGGTAAATCTCAGGCCACCACTTTCTGATGGTGTCGGTTGGGGCAAACCACTTGCTCAGTCTGTGCCTCCTTGATAAGAGGAGACGAATGCTCACCCTGGCACCTGCCTGAGTGGCTGTGAGACCTAATTAGGAATTTCTGGTAACGAGCACACAGTAGGTACTTCAGAAGTGTTAAAACAAGAGTTCATCCAGGTCCCAGCAGAGGTCGGAAGCAAAGAGCTCACAGGAGAGAGAGAGAGATGTCTTCCAAACACACATTTTATTTGACATACACAGTGATTTTTGAAATCTAATTAATTACTTTCCAACAATTAAAATTGGGAGATAGCACAAAAATTACAAATTTTTAGTTTCTTAAGAAACAGGAAAGTGCCTCTCACCTTGACTATTATTTTTTTAAATGCTGTCCTACCATACATCTACAAAAAATTTTTGCATACATCATCCTGAAATTCGTTAACGTAATACACAAGGCTGCAGCTTGTTCATCTTGATGCCCACATGCCCATGCCTTATGGGAGTGAACCACAATCTAGTTTTACATTCTCCTTTTGTCAACTATTTTGGCTAATATGAATAATGTCACCATGAATATATTTGAACATGTCTCTGCACAGGCACAACGGATCAAACAATATCTTGTTCTGGGATATAAACTCATGTCATGAAACTATAAAAAAAGCAATGGAGTTATGCAGACCAAATTCAGGCTCATGGCTCCTGGAGAGGATGGGGTGCATGGTATTGGGACATCCCAGGAAGCTGCAACCATATTTATAATAGTTTAACTGAGTCGGGGCTCTGGACGCTCATCTTATTGGTATGCTTCCTAATTGACGTGTTTTACACGTATCCTTTCCTAAGTATTCCATTAGGAAAAAGTTTTTTGAATGAACTGAGAACACCTGGTAGATGTAGCACCATGTTCTCATACCTGCAGCTGTTATGAAAGTCCATTCATCACCATCCTCCCTGTCACCTCTCCATTGTTACACCTGTTGATTCATCTGTGTGACCTGCACAGGCCTGTCAGGCATTTGAACTGAAGCTCCCAGCTCCTGCAGACAGCATGATCTTCTCCCAAGTCCTTGCTGGAATGTGGGGATTGTGAAAATTGGCCTGTCCCTAGCCTTTCTCACACCTGGAAAGGCCCCTGGGAAACACTGAGAAACCTGCCCTTCTTCTCTGTAGGTCTGAGGTCTTAAGGCACCACCTGGGCCACAAACCACCACACTGAGTCCAAGTGCCAAACCCACAGGGGAGCAGGAAGCCATGGGACAAACCCCCTTCACCCACAGTCCAGAAGTCATCATTCCAGGACAAGGAAACACATCCCCAGAGACTGTAGCAGAGTCATCAATCCCAGCCAAGGCAAGAGGCAGTGAACAAACCCAGGTGCCTCCTGCTCCACAGTCCCCACTGCTCCCAATGAGAAGATGGTTTAGCCATGGCCACAGTGGGGCCTGCTTCCTCATGTTCATTGCAAGAATGAACCCAGGCTGCTCCTGTCTCTGTTGGAGACCCACCCAGGCTTAGAAGGATGCAGCTGGAAACTAGTGGTCAAGCCTTCCTCTCAGTCTTTCCCGTACTTATCCTAGCCAGCATTCGACCAGGTGCTTGGTGTCTGTTAAATACACCTGCATTTCCCAGCAATGCCTGAAGGGAGCCCCAGGCAGAGAAGAGGCTGTGGACCTCCTGCCTCTGCTCCTGGTGCCTGCCCCCCTTCCACTCCCTCCTCCTGACCCCCACCCCCACCACCTGGTAACCACACGACCCATTTCCCTCCTGACTGCTGGTGGGTGATCTGCCTGGAGACCCTGTCCTCTGGCACTGTGCTTTTCCCTTCTTAGGAGCTGCTTCTCAGGTCTCAGCCTTCAGGGTACCCTTGTTTCTCTGGAGATTTTATTTTCTCAATTATTCATATTAAAGTACCCTAAGGTGCACATGCTATAGCAACTTACAGGGGAGAACTGCATGGGTTTGATGAAGCCACTTCACTTCATGTGTCCCCATGGGACACAGTCACCCTCAAGATCTGGCAGGGAGGGGTTCTAGATCCCCAGGAATCTTGAGATACTCGACTCTCTCGTACTTGATGGCACAGAATTTCTGCATGACCTGTGCATATTATCTGGTGTACTCCAACTCATCTCTAGATGACTTATAATACCTAATACAATGTGCATGCTATGTCAGGAGTTGTATCACTTAGGGACTCATGGTCAGAGAAAAGTGGGTACCTGTACAGTACAGATGCAATTTTATTTTCAAATATTTTGGATCTAGGATTGGTGGAATCCTTGGATGCAAACCTATGATTACAGATATCCAGCCATGGCTCTGTGTGTACATGTGTGTGTGTGTGTGTGTGTGTGTGTGTGTGTGTGAATATACATGTGCACATATTTTATAGTATGTATGGAAAGTAGCTCCAACCCACAAGCATGCCCTTTAGCTCAGTGGTTCTGATGTTTGAAAGCTCTCCTATGAAAATAATCATAGATGTGTTCAAGTACTTTGCATTAATTTTTTGTATCAGAACACAGTTATGAGAATAAAAAATTTGGAAACAATCTAAACGATCTAAATTATTAAGTACTAAGTGATTAACTTAATAAGTTATAGTACACTATTCAACATAGTATAATTTCAGTCTTGAAAATAAGATCCTATAGCACTATTTTATTTATTTATTTATTTTTATTTTATTGTAAACAAATGGGATACATGTTGTTTCTCTGTTTGTACATGGCTAAAGGCATACCATTTGTGTAATCATAAATTTACATAGAGTAATGCTGTTTGATTCATTCTGTTATTTTTTCCCTTCCCCCCCACCCCTCCCACCCCTCTTTTCCCTCTATACAGTCCTTCCTTCCTCGATTCTTGCCCCCCTCCCTAACCCTAACTCTAACCCTAACACTAACCCTCCCACCCCCCATTATGTGTCATCATCCACTTATTAGCAATATCATTCGTCCTTTGTTTTTTTGAGATTGGCTTATCTCACATAACATGATATTCTCCAGTTTCATCCATTTGCCTGCAAATGCCATAATTTTATCATTCTTTATGGCTGAGTAATATTCCATTGTATATATATATACCACAGTTTCTTTATCCATTCATCAATTGAAGGACATCTAGGTTGGTTCCTAGATTGGTTCCAATTGAAGGACATCTAGGTTGGTTCAGCTATGAACATTGATGTGGCTGTATCTCTGTAATATGTTGATTTTAAGTCCTTTGGGTATAGGCCAAGGAGTGGGATAGCTGGGTCAAATGGTGGTTCCATTCCAAGTTTTCTAAGGAGTCTCCACACTGCTTTCCAGAGTGGCTGCACTAATTTGCAGACCCACCAGCAATGTATGAGTGTACCTTTCTCCCCACATCCTCGCCAACACCTGTTGTTGCTTGTATTCTTGATAATCGCCATTCCAATTGGGGTGAGATGGAATCTTAGGGTGGTTTTGATTTGCATTTCTCTTATTACTAGAGATGTTGAACATTTTTCCATATGTTTGTTGATTGCTTGTAGATGTTCTTCTGTGAAGTGTCTATTCATTTTCTTAGCCCATTTGTCGATTGGATTATTTGCATTCTTGGTGTAGAGTTTTTTGAGTTCTTTATAGATTCTGGAGATTAGTGCTCTATCTGAAGTATGATTGGCAAAGATTTTCTCCCACTCTGTAGGCTCTTTCTTCACATTGCTGATAGTTTCCTTTGCTGAGAGAAAGCTTTTTAGTTTGAATCTATCCCAGTTATTGATTCTTGCTTTTATTTCTTGTGCTATGGGAATCCTGTTGAGGAAGTCTGGTCCTAAGCCGACATGTTGAAGCTCTGGACCTACTTTTTCTTCTATAAAATGCACGGTCTCTGGTCTGATTCTGAGATCCTTAATCCATTTTGAGTTTAGTTTCATGCATGGTGAGAGATATGGGTTTAGTTTCATTCTGTTGCATATGGATTTCCAATTCTCCCAGCACCATTTGTTGAAGAGGCTATCTTTTCTCCATTGCATATTTTTGGCCCCTTTGTCTAGTATGAGAAAATTGTATTTATTTGGGTTTGTGTCCGTGTCCTCTATTCTGTACCATTGATCCACCTTTCTATTTTGGTACCAATACCATGCCGTTTTTGTTACTATTGCTTTGTAGTAGAGTTGAAGATCTGGTATTGCGATACCCCCTGCTTCACTCTTTCTACTGAGGATTGCTTTAGCTATTCTGGGTTTTTTATTCTTCCAGATGAATTTCATAATTTCTTGCTCTGTTTCTGTAAGGTACATCATTGGGATTTTAATTGGAATTTAATGAATCTGTATAGAACTTTTGGTAGTATGGCCATTTTGACAATATTAATTCTTCCTATCCAAGAACATGGGAGATCTTTCCATCTTCTGAGGTTTTCTTTAATTTCTTTCTTTATTGTTCTGTAGTTCTCATTGTAGAGGTCTTTCACCTCTTTTGTGAGATTGATTCCCAAGTATTTTATTTTTGTCGATGCTATTGTGAATGGGGTAGTTTTCCTAATTTCTCTTTCTGAAGATTCATCACTTATGTATAAAAATGCCTTAGATTTATGTGCATTGATCTTATATCCCGCTACTTTACTGAATTCACTTATGAGATCTAAAAGTTTTCTGGTGGAATTTCCTGGTTCCTCTAAGTATATAATCATATCATCAGCAAACAGGGATAGTTTGAGTTCTTCTTTTCCTATTCGTATCCCTTTAATTTCTTTGGTCTAATTGCTCTGGCTAAAGTTTCAAGGACGATATTGAAAAGAAGTGGTGAAAGAGGGCATCCCTGCCTTGTTCAGTTTTTAGGGGGAATGCTTTCAGTTTTTCACCATTTAGAATGATATTAGCCATGGGCTTAGCATAGATGGCCTTTACAATGTTAAGGAATGTTCCCACTATCCCTACTTTTTCTAGTGTTTTGAGCATGAAGGGGTGCTGTATTTTATCAAATGCTTTCTCTGCATCTATTGAAATAATCATGTGATTCTTGACTTTAAGTCTATTGATATGGTGAATTACATTTATTGATTTCCTGATGTTGAACCAACCTTGCATCCCTGGGATGAAACCCACTTGATCATGGTGCACTATCTTTTTAATATGTTTTTGTATGCGATTTGCTAAAATTTTGTTGAGAATTTTTGCGTCGATGTTCATTAAGGATATTGGTCTGAAATTTTCTTTCCTCATGTGTCTCTGTCTGGTTTAGGTATCAGGGTAATATTGGCTTCATAGAATGAGTTTGGGAGGGTTCCCTCCTCTTCTATTTTATGGAATACTTTGAGAAGTATTGGAATGAGCTCTTCTTTAAAGGTTTTGTAGAACTCGGCTGAGAACCCATCTGGTCCTGGACTTTTCTTTGTTGGTAGGCTTTTGATGACTTCTTCTATTTCATTACTTGAAATTGGTCTATTTAAATTGTGTATGTCCTCCTCGTTCAGTTTAGGCAATTCATATGTCTCTAGAAACCTGTTGATGTCTTCGAAATGTTCTATTTTGTTGGAGTATAGATTTTCAAAATAGCTTCTAATTATGTTTTGTATTTCAGTCGTGTCTGTTGTGATATTTCCTTGTTCATTCCGAATTTTGGTGATTTGGGTTTTCTCTCGTCTTCTCTTTGTTAGTGTGGCTAAAGGTTTATCAATTTTGTTTATTTTTTCGAAGAACCAACTATTTATTTTGTCAATTTTTTGTATTGTTTCTTTTGTTTCAATTTCATTGATTTCAGCTCTGAGTTTAACTATTTCCTGTCTTCTACTACTTTTTGGTGTTGGTCTGTTCTTCTTTTTCTAGGGCTTTGAGCTGTAGTGTTAGGTCATTTATTTGTTGAGTTTTACTTCTTTTATTAAATGTGCTCCATGAAATAAATGTTCCTCTAAGTACTGCTTTCATAGTGTCCCAGAGATTTTGATATGATGTTTCTTTGTTCTCATTTACCTCTAAGAATTTTTTAATTTCCTTCCTAATATCTTCTGTTATCCATTCATCATATAAAGCACTATTTTAAAACAGGAGAAGATCTCGAGGAGATACCAGTAACTTGAGAATTATGCTACAAAACACAACATACTTTAAGCATGATATTATTTTAGTTTCAAAAGGCACAAAATGTTCAGAAAGGTAAAACAGCAAAGTGTTCACGGCATATTAGGTGTGGTTACTTAATTAATTTTCTGTCTTATTTGAGCTTTGAAGTATGCCACAATAAACATGTCCTTGTTTGTTATAAGGATAACAACAGAAAATGTGTAGGCTTGTCTTTTAAAAATTAAAAATAAAATACCTTTTGAAAAAGAACATGTTACAGCTGTGAGCCAGGCACTAGCTATGGAAGGGGTAACAAGCCCTCTGCCTCCTGGGCAGCTGGTTTCAACTGGCCCTGGTGGTGGCTGTGCTCATGGACCAGCCTCTGAATTTGAGAATCCGAGCTTGTGTGTGTGCATGTGTGCATCCTGAGTTTGAGGCCTTGGCGTCACAACTCAGGGCCAGGAGTAATTTGCTGCTTAGAGAGTAAGTGACAGAAAGCATCTGCAGGACACATGAGGCTGCCACAGCAGGCCTCCTGCATGCACGTGAAGGGGTCTGAGTGTGCAGCTTCCCAGGACACCATCTGGAGAGGGGGTGGGTGGAAGGAGCTCAGAGAGAGGGGAGTGCTGGGAAAACATGGGGTGAGCTTTCAAACAGGAGAGAAGCGGAAGCTCCCATGGCATTTCATTCACTCTCCCTCTAGGGACTGTGTGCACCACAGGGGTCCAGAGAGGATTCACTTTGATAGAGAAAAATCTATCAGAACGTGAATTTACATATTTTTATATTTTCTTTTATGCAATCAACTGTAATATTTTTTATCTTCAAGTAAGAAAATGTAGGTTAAACCCAGGGCCCTGACTCCTTCTTAGATGTGAAGGTGTTGGTACAGGTATCCTGGTGGGGGTTCAGAGAGGTGGAGGGTGGGTGTGATCCCAAGTGCCTGCCTTAGATTTCAGTCTGTGGCCAGGCAGTGCAGCCTGGGTGTGCCTGTGTGGGGGACACGTGCGTTTTAGTATTTAGGCCTGATGCATTCATTTTGATGTACACATGGCTTGATAATGAGACACCACAAATGTATTCCTACATACATTCAGAATGCACTAACAGGCAATATACAGCATATCTAATATACATGCATGTAATTTATAGCTCATTCTTTTGAAATGTCCTTTTTGTACATATTTTAACAAAGCACTTTTCTTTTTACCAGTACAGTGGCACATGCATATAATTTACAAACGCCTACTGCACTTGTCCTGGGGCACCCAACCCTTACCTGCAAGAGCAGGTGCACATGGGAGACCACTAGCCTAAGGTCCTTGTCCTACTGGACCATGGAAACTTTGTGGTCAGGCCTTGATTACCACCTTTTATGTGTTCTGTTATCGCAGAAAAAAAAGGAAGATCCACCACAGAAGGAAATGTCTCACGGATCAGGAAAAGCCAGATGAAGACACAGCAACAGAGCTGAGCCCCAACCCTAAACGTGGCATGCTGGCCTGACCCACCAATGAACACCCCACCTCATGGTCCAGCAGCTTTACAATGATCATTTATTAACACATTTACTCTGGTAAAGCGTCAAACTGTACATGGGGGTTATAAGTGCACCCTCCCCATTCTTTGCCTTAAAGAAGAAAAAGTAAAAAAGCACTCTCTCCTCCCCACTTCCGCTGCTCCAGTAAGGTAGAATGCAAAAAAAGGAACAAACAAAATCCAAACGGCCTCTCCTGGATGGCAAGGTGTAGCTTGGAGCCTGTGTTCAGAGTTGAGTAATCAACCCCAGAAAAACAGTGACCACAGTGGAAAGGCTGACAGACACTGAACAGTCACAGTGCAGATGGAGGGACATGGGAGTCTCAGGGTGGGACGCTTCACTTGGCAGGCTGGCGCACTGCTTGCCAGTGCATGGTGTGTCAGTGGACCACATGCATGTCCCCACACGGCAGAACACTTCCCAGGTCCTTGAAAGTCTGAGGGAAGAAGCTTCCCTCCTATCTGTGCTGCCCACAGTTTGGCTGTCACCAAGTACTCTCCGCAGCTGCCTTTGCTGCTGCTGATTGAAGTATAAGGAACAAAAATGACTGTTGAGCCATGACAACTTGGTAACTAGTTAAAAAAAAAAGAGCAAAGAGCAAGACTAACTGATCACAGTGTAATGAAAACTTGACCCAGGGTGACCTTCAAGCTCTACCACCACTATCGCCTCTCCACGCTGGGAACCTCTGCTTTTCTACATGCACTGTGCTCCTGTGCCATTATGGTTTGGGGGTGAGGTGTCCCCCAAAAGCTCACTTGTGAGACAGTACAGGAAGGTTCAGAGGAGAAGTGATCCAGTTGTGAGAGTCTTAACCCAGTCAGGGAGTTGATCCCTGATGGGATTAACTGTGGTGGCTGAAGTGTGGGTGTGGCTGGAGGAGGTGGGAACTGAGTGTGGCTTTGGGTGCACATTTGTATCTGGCGTGTGGAGACTCTCCACTTCCTGATGATGCCAGCTGCTTCCCTCTGCCACACTGTGCACCGTGATGTTCAGCCTCACCTCCAGCCCCCAGGAATGGAGCCAGATTCCCACGGACTAAGACCTCTGAAACCGTGAACCTTCAAATAAACTCTTCCTCCTCTACAGCTGTGATGGTTGGGTCCTTTAGTCACAGCAGCAAAAAAGCTGACTGAAACATGTAGAGACTGAAAATGTAAATTACAAAAAAAGAAAAGCTCCATATTAGAACTATCAGGGGGAGAAATATCTCTGGATTCTTAGGTTTATATTGAAGCCTTAATAGTGAACAATTCAGGGAATGATATTTGGATAAAATTCTGCCTCCACTTGCAATTTCTGCCTTTTCCCATAGGGACAAAAGCTCTCAAGGTCAGATGTCTGACTGCAGGGTAGGAAGCCACCTTGAAAGGCCACAGACACCAGTCCTGACACTCACCCCGGGGCAGTCAGGACCTCACACCTTAATATAAGAGATGGGAGTGACACACCCTCAAAGCACAGCAAGGCACCCATTAGCAGGGCCTGGTGCAGCTGCAGCAGCCTGCCTTCCTGGGACTTGTGGAATGGGGAGCAGAGAGCGCTTTAGGGTGAGGAAGCAACCCCAGGTGAGAATTCACTTTTGAATGAAATCAGGAAGAACTGAGGGGCAGCCAGCCGAGTGCTGAGATGCATTTCCCAACACAGTCCTGGAGACCCAGTTTTGACAAGAACAGTAGCAGTAGCACAGACTGCATCTCCATGGTAATAAAACCACTGGATCTATTCATGTAATTATTCCATACAAATATCAAAGATGTGGGCAGAGCAAAGATGACGCTTTATCCTCTCAGCTGATCCTTCCGGCTCACACAAACGCTTATTTTACTCAAATGTATGTTCTGTGAACCTTCTTAATGTCAAGTGTGTGGCCAGTAAAATGCACGTACCTGTAAGTACACAATCCGACACTGTAAACCTGGGTGCCTGGATGTGAAATGAGTCTGTGCACTTGGCATTTTTATGGGCAACCATGGATTTGCAAGCAGATCTGCATTGTAAGTATTCTAAGAAAGAATTGGGACCGGATAAAATGGTGCCGATATATTTTTAAAAGATGCTTCCAGCTCACAAGGACTCGATTTTGAATCCCACTCAGGCATTCTGCCTGTACAAGAACTTTCTCTGGGTATAATTTAAGGGCAGTTTGAAACTTTGGCCCAATTTGATCAAATATGCAAAACGCAGTATGGGAAGCAGATACTTTACTGCACACTGACACTGTAAATTTGAAGAGATGCTGTCAACCTGCTGAGCTCTGAAATTTACTTTCCTAAAAGAAAAATCCCATGACCAATGCTGGCGATCTGTGTTAAATATACATACTCATGTACCTTATGTAAGGTCCTCCACAATAAATTTTCTCTTGGAGTCTAGTTCTAGGAAATAGTTCATCTTTGCTGACAAATGTGTTGGCACATTAGAGAATGAGGGGCTCCCTGACTCATCCTGTTTCTCTTTTTGCCTTTGCAGCCAGGAACCTCCAAGCTTCATTTTGCTCTTGATTGCAGTAACTCTTTGTAGCTTAAGTTCTCTGGTACAACTGTCTGCCCCTTCATCATGAACCTTTTTTTTTTTCTTTTTCCTTTCCTTCTTACTTCCAGGGTTTTATTTTATTTCTGTCTCTTGTTGAAAGTTATCTCAAGTTCTTTTGGGAAGAAGGAAGAAGAAAAATATCATACAACTCTATTCAGATCCCAAGATTCCTTCAAGTAGCTTCAGTGAAACTTTGTTTGCAACTGTTACTTGCCTGAAATGTACCAAAAAAGAAATTCATACTGAAAGGAAACATGTGAGCACAAGGCTGTTGCCTCACCCACCAAGGCAGCTTCCCCTCCTGCCATCTGACTCCACCTTAGTGTAAGG
Organism: Sciurus carolinensis; assembly: GCF_902686445.1. Taxonomy (NCBI): domain Eukaryota; kingdom Metazoa; phylum Chordata; class Mammalia; order Rodentia; family Sciuridae; genus Sciurus; species Sciurus carolinensis. The sequence goes on from NW_025920152.1 coordinate 625,059, forward strand.
ATGCAGACAGTGTAACCTACCATAAATGGAGGACAGGTCTCCCCACCACCAGTATGTTCCTGGATGACTGATGGGTTCCTGCTGGTGTTGGTGAAGGCCAGCCTCACTTCACAGTTCGAGCTTTTAAAAAATGGAAGATGGAGATGTACATTTACCATAAGGAGAAATGATTGGAAGAAATGATTTCTCTCCCCTATATGAGACCTGGCATTGTTAAGGGAGGAGAAAGGAAGAAGGAGGCCCAAACCCATTTCTCCCAGTACCAACAGACTTAACTACCATTTAGGTGGGGTTCTCCAAGTGCCAGCAGCACCACCTGCAGATCAGGTGGAACATGACCGGCCCCAGAGTCTGATTCAGCTGGCTGGGGCCCAGGAATCTGAATCTCTAACCAGGTCCCAAGGGATACTACTGCTTGGGCATCTCCACTCCTTTCCCAGAAAAATCCAACTTCAGTGATTGTCCCCAAACCTTTGTCCATCCTTATTCAGTCTGCATACTGTCCCCAGGATAGAGGAAGCTGAGGTTCCAGCACCAGTGTGAGAAATGACAATAGCCAAGTACCCAGGCAGCACTGGACCAGGCCCAGGTTATGGGCTGTATAGTGCAGATTCATTTACACCCCACACTGTTGTCCCAAGGCAGGATTAATACCATCCTGCATTGCAGATGAGGAGGTGGCGGTGATCTCATAGCCATCAGTGTGTGCCCGGGGATGGGGCTCAGGTCTTTGTGTCTAGAGCCCCAGATCTCAATGACCGGCCTATGGAGATTTCTCTCTACAGCACCCTCTTTTATTTTTCTAAGATTCTTTATCCAGAAATGCATTATCAGACTGTAAACCAGAGGTGAACCCTGATGTTTAAACTTTGATACTCAGTCTTCAGAGTGGGAACGCACCCCAGTTGGACCCACTGAGTTTTAGTGATTCCTGCAGGAAGACAGGGGTGACACTAACCAGAGTCCATGGTGGAAAACAGCAATGTGTTTAATTGACATATGTCCAGGGTTTTAGGAGCCAGGATTTCCCTGTGGGGTCAATGACAGCTATTCAAAGCTAGTGGCTTCTGATCTTCTCAAAAGTAGCAGAAATCAGGGCACTAATTCTTGAATGCCAGGTCCCGGTTTCCAGGGGGAATTGGGACATGGCCCTCCAGCCTCCAGGGCAGTCCCTGAGAAATACTGATATGAATGACCAACCTTGAAGAGCATCTCTTCAAAGATGTTGTGAAGTGTGCTAAGTAAAATGACATGAGACTATGAAAACAAGGAGACTAAAGAAAGGGAATTGCTAGCATGAGAAATTAAAAGGAACCAGCAATCATGGTACTAGACACAGTGCTAGACCAGATGATGGCAGAGTGCTAATGCACCTTCCTGAGTCTTTCTTACCTGGGAGGTCATGGACAGGGACTCCTGGGCTCACTTCACCCTCCAGGCCATCCTATAGACAGATCTCAACATTGTCCCAGTTTCACAAGAATGGAGGCTGGGAGGAAGCAAGTGACCTGCCCACACCGTGTAATCACCAAATGGTGGAGTGCAGGCACCTATCTGTTCATGACAGGAGCTCACCATATTGGGGAGGGGAGTCCAATGTCACAAGTGTTGCCTGGAGACTTCTAAAAGTAAGACCCTGCACCACCCCTTCCTCAGTAGGAACCTGTAGCTAGTCTCCTCTCCTTGGTCACCACAGAAGTTTAAGCCTTGACCTGGACACCATATTGGGTTATCAGCCCAAAGGGTAAGAACTCTGGCCAATGATTCCCACAAAAGACAGTGGCCTCAGTGTTTTCCAACCAAGTTTTTAACAAGAACTTAAATCCAGATTTAGATGTGAAGTATCTGAAGTCTCCCTTGAAAAAAAAATTTTAAAAATAGGACTAATACTCATCTAGTTTAAACACACCAGGAGCTGTAAAAAGCAGATCTGTGGGTCTCATTTGAGCAGCAAACCTTCACAGCTCGTGACCTCTAACCCACGTGCCAAGTGGCAAGGGAGGCACTTTGGCCCACAGTCCACCTGCATAAGAACAAGTCCTGGCCTCCATTTTTCTCCTGCTGCTGAGATGTGTAGAAAGCAAGCCTGGGAGGAGAAGAGCACTTTAAATAAGGAATCAAATATGGAGCAAATGAGGGAAAAGAAGAAATCTGTTTGAAAACAGTCTCCCAGCACTAATGACGAAGGATCTAAAAATAATCTTAACATATTTTTAAATTGGAGGAATACCAAGAAAAATAAATTGAATGATAAATTGGGGAAGACATTTTTAACAAGGTGAAACAAAATAGGATCTCGGCATAGATTTAAGAACTTGAGAGTTGCATCCTGAGTTAAGCTTTCTCATTATCTTTATGGCATGCAAAATGAAACCAGGAAAGGGGCTGAGAAGCCAGTGTAAGTGGGAAATCCTACAGAGGCAGAAGGAAAGGCCCTCTCTAGTCCAGCACTGATTTCAGGTAGCCTGATCTAAAGCAAGGGTCGCCTGTGGAGGGACAAAGACAAAGTCACCTCCTTGAAGGGGACACAGATATTAAATGATAGCCACAAAATGCTCCAGATTCCCTGGAATCAGATTCATGTCTCTGGTGAGGGAAGCTTTGCTCACAGGCACCCCCCCATCCTTCCTGCTCTCTCCCTCCTTTGGTTTCTGATGGATGCCCACAGGATTCTGGGAGTCCAGGCCCCACTTCCAGGAGCAGCTGTGGAACACAGGGCCTTGACTGAGTCAATCTGCCTATTTCACGTCCCTGAAAACTGAGATTGGTTTGAGACCTTGGCATATGATATAAGGTGGCGTAATTGTCATGATTATTCACATAATTATTAGGAAAGACAGGAAAACAACATTTTCTCTTTCCTGTCAGATGTGAATGGGGACATCTGTAACTGCACAGTGAAGTGACACAGTGAGATCAGGCTTAGGAGACGTAAGAAGTTACATCCTTGGTGTGATCTCTCATGCCCAGATCAAGTCTTCCATGAAGTGTGAATCACTTCTGGGTTTTTCAGTTTGATGAGTCAGTAAATTCCCTACACATGAATCAGAACATGGTGCTTTAGTTGTTACTTGCAGCGAACACTATTTATGCAATGCTTATTTACCTCTCTAGAGTACAGACTTTACAAAAGTGAAATTCGTGATTTTATCAAAAAGAGAGAGAGAGAACCCAATGGCCAGGAACTGGGAATACCAAGATTAATAAAAGCAAATTAGCAAAATACCAAGATTAATAAAGATCCCTTGTGGGTCACACTGTTCAACGGGGAGACAGACATGCTAGGTAAGCCCTCTACAACATGACTGGTCCTACACTATACAGAATGTTATTGGAGCACAGAAGAGAAGACTCTTAGCCACAGGGGTGGGTGGAGCTGGATTGAAAGGAAGGAGGTAACATGTCCCAAAGCAGGTGGGCTTGATCATTCCCCAGCCCTGAGCAGGCCAATAACTATTACTTTGTTATACTGATTGGTTTCATGAGAAGATACAGAATTTTCAAACATCCATCAATTCCTGACTCCTTTCAGGTTTTGTTCGAAATCTGTGTATTCTATTGTGTATTAAATTTACCTAGTATAAAAAAATCAACTATTTTAAAACTTAAACATTTAGTAAAGCCTCAGGGATAATATTATTATACCATGATTTTGCCATGTGACATCTTTTTCAACTACAGATTACAACAAATGTTTAATTATTAAAGACAGAAATGCTGGTTCACGTGCTGCCTAAAATCATGATGGGAACCACCAGAAATGTCTGCTCTACCCTGGCAGACCCCTGTCAAAAGTGCCCCCCATGAGTTCAAGAGTTGGAAAATTGAGCCCCAAATTCATGCAAAGGACATCTGGAGGTGGAGCTATTGGGAAGTAGTTGGGATTAGATGAAGTCATGGAGATGGGTCTCCCATGGTGGCATTAGTGGCTTCATAAGAGAAAGAGACCTGAGCAGGCAGCTTGCTCCATCTCGCTATGTGACATCCTCTCCCAGGTTACGGAGCAGCAAGGAGCCCCCACCAGATGCTGCACAGATGCTGAGTTATGCTTTCGGACTTCTTAATCTCTACAACTGAGAGAAGAGAATCTCTGTTCTTTGTAAACTACCCAGGTTCAGGTATTCTGTTATAGAAAATGAACCACAGCAACCAAGAAGGGTAGGAAGGGGGATTTATTTCAGTATGACAGGTGGAATGTCAAGGGCAGAAGGGCCAAGCAGACCAGACTTCAAGCCAGTGGGCCACTTATGAGGTATAGCATTGGGCAAGGTAATAAATACTCTGAGCCTCAATTCAAAATGTGGTTTTGAAGGCCCTGTGAGCCACAGAGCTACCTGGCAATTCCATGAGGTGATGCACCTAACACTATCAGCACTGACCTTGACCTGGCACCAACTCCTGGGGGAAATGAAGACGCCTCTTCTTCTTTCATTTTTATAGAGCCTTAGGTATGGGGGTGATAAGCAGGGTTCCTCACTGTAATTTCCATCCTCCAAGTCCAAGGCAGAAGGCAGAAACCAACTTCTCCATCTCCTTAGAAGTTAGTGATCATGGTGAGCAGAGCCCTCTCTCTACCTTCAACCCCCGTTTGACACGTACCAGGAGCTGTAAGCTTACGCTGTGATATGGGGGTCGTTTATCAGGCAGGGTCAGCTTCATGGGCACGTGGCCTGTGAAGTCCATCAGCCGCCACTCCTGTTTGATGCCACTGTCATTACGGGTGACTTATCACAGCAGAACAGCCTAGCAGATTCTGCCTGATAAAGGCATAAAAGGTAACTTGTTGTTCTTTTTCACTTAATGGTCTCATTTCCATTTCTTTATATCAGAGCCTCCCACAAAACTGTGGAAACCAGAAAGAGAGAACTCCTTCTCTGCAGACCAGGGAGGCTCCCACCTTGGAGAGCGAGTCACACGCTGGAAGGGTGCCTGTGCTGAGGCTGGGTGGGAAGTCGGAGGCTCTGCTCACCTTAATTGCTTTAGTTCCTCTAATCAATTAACATTCAGTTAATAATCCTTTTCAAACAAGTCATTCTCGCCAGTTAAAGGCTGATTTGTTGCTAACTGCACCAGTTCATGGTGATGCCACCTTGTGCTCTGGGAATTGTGAGGTGGCTGCTGTGCTGGTAGGAGGGTGGTGACAGCCTCTCTCTAGACAGTGACAAAAGTCAGCATGGGGGAGGGGCGTGCTCGGCAGTGTTGCCTGAGTGATCGAATTGGAAAATGAGCCATTCCTCTGGGGTTAGCAAATGATTCTTCATCAGGCAGCAGACTATTAAGCACACCTAGATAATAAGTGGATGATTTTCTCAGCCATTCTGGGAGCTCCTCATATTTCCCATTTTTAAATTTCATGTTACTTTTAAAAGATTCGTCCATTACAATGATTTACATCGCAGAGAGGAGACAATGATGCCCTTTAATGTCAGAGGCAGAACATGATTATTTATCATTAAATCAGGGTTTTTTTTGTTATTTTTTTAAACATTCTTCCCTTTCTAGCAAATGCTTAAAAAAAAAAAATCCTCTTTTCGGGACAAAGAAGGGTGCTGTCCCTTCAGAGTCCTCTGAACACAGGGTAGGATATGGTTCACAGCATCCTCAGGAGCAGAAGTAAGGAGGGGCACCTGGACTCTTCTTCCCCCACCCCCATTCCAGCAGTGTGATTGTGGGTGGAGTTGACAGCATTGTGTCACTAGAGAACATCTAACAGAATGGCAGATTTCAGATTCCATTTATTCCAGAATCATTAAATCAAGGCCCTCATGTCGCATTCCCCTCTGATATTTCCAAGATAGCACTTTGCTCATTCATCCCACAAACACTTGGCAAAGGCTTGGGGGTGCCACGGGAGGACTGACCAGCATGAGCCAGAAGAGGCCCCTGCCCCCTCTGTGCATGCCCCAGCCAGGGCTTCTCAAGCTCAGCAGCACTGACATAGGGACTGTAACTCGCAGCTGAGGGCACCATCTGTGCATTGCAGGACACTGGGCAGCCTCCCTGGCCTCCACCCCTTCCCTGTTGTGGCAACCTAAAATATCTCCAGATGCTGCCAAATGCGCCCCCTGGAGGCCAAATTACCTCTGGTGAAGAACCAAAGTTCTTGCACAAGGAGTCAAATAAACACCACAAACTAATTCCACACCACCATCAATAGTACGAGGGAAGTTAAACATGGAAAGGTTGAAAGAGGGTGGAAGGAGGCTGGGAAAAAGTCTTCATGGAGGACCTCCTGGAGGAGGTTGTATTGAGAAGACTGAGGAGAATCCAGGGGACAGGAAGATCCAGGAACACGTAATTGCAAAGACTCAGGGGACCACACAGGGCTAGCTGCTTCCAGAGGAAAGGACAGAGTGGACATTGCAGTGATTGTGGGAGAGAGAGGGGTGTAGATGCTAGAGAGAGGGGAGTTCAGAAGGGAGATCGGGATGAAGATCAGACTTAAAGTGCATTGGGGGAAGCCATGGGAGCTGTTCTTCTGTTTAGTTCTAGTGTTTTTTGTGTGCATGTTTGTTTGTTTATTTGTTTGATATGGTCTGCTAAGCTGTCCAGCCTGGCCTCTAACTTGTGATCCTCCTGCCTCAGCCTCCTGAGCTGCTGTGATCACAGGCCTGTGCCACCACACCAGTTCACCATAGGGAGTTTTAAACACAGCAGTGACATCACAAACTGTCTCTACTAATTCCACACAAATGGACAGGCAACTCTTTCTGTGCAAGACTGTGTTCTGAGGAGTAGGATGTCAGGGCTGAGGGAAGAGAAGCAGGATTTGGTAAAATATAGAAGGTCCCTGACCTTAAGGGGTTCCCAGACTGTTGGAAGATACTAACTTACAGAAAAAAGTGTCATGAATACAGAGATAGATACGACACGCTGTGGGCATATTTCCTAGAAGGAAAGATGTCGTGGAAGGTTCTTGGAGGACAGGAAAATGGAGCTTTAACCAACCAGGAGTCGGGAGTGAACCTGAGATGAGACAAAAAGCAGTCTAGAAAACCTTGGAGCCAGAGCAGTCTGGGGACCTCAGATCACTACTGTGTCTCTGAATCCCACACCGTTCTTGGGTCATAACTGATGCTCAGTAAGTGGGTGCCACAAGAATACATCTCCACATTAGGAGGTTCTCTAACCACCCTGCACACTGCTATAGACTGCCCCCCCCACCTATCCTTCTGCACCCCAAATTCCTATGTTGCATGTGTAACGCTCAAGGGAAGAGGGGGCTTTAGGGAGCAATTAGGTCCTGAGGACACAGCCTTGTGCAGGGTCTAGAAGACACACTGGAAGCCCCACCCCATGTGAGGGCACACCAGGAAAGCAGTCCCTTCTGCACCATGGAGTTTTCCAGTCTACAGAACTGGAAGGAGCAGATGTCTAAGGGTAAGCCACCCAGTGTGGGAGTTCTGCTACTGCCTGAGCAAAGAATCCAGTGCATCTCTCACTTCCCTGTACGACACCCCAGGCAGGAGTAGGCTCCAGGGTGGCAGGCTCGTGGTCCTTGTTTTTATTCATTTCTCCCCAGGATTCAGCCTTATCTGGCATATAGTAGGTGTGTGATACATCTTGTTTGAATGAAACAAAAAAAACAAGAGACTGAATGCAAAAAGGAGTTTGTTTATCCCATAGGCCATGGGAAGCTATCCTTGATAACAAAATACATTTAATTAATTTCTATGTCTGCTCTGTGCATAGAACCACTCACTACGAATCTCATGGTGAGCAAAACTGATGCAGTCCTACTCTGATGCAGTCCTCCCAGAGTAGGGCTGCCAGGCCTACATGGACAGTCCCACAAATGACCACTTAGAATAGTGACTCGGCCACAGCTTGGCAGGGGTGGGCTCCAGGTGGGGCTGCTCCCCGGTTGGAAGCCGGGGCTGCACACTGCATGTTCCTTAAATTAACCTAAATCTGGAACTACTTTCTGTTCACCTGGAAAACCGCAAGGCTTCTGGGAAGCTGTCATTTTAAGCCCCTTAGCCCCTTTCCCTAGGTAGCTTCTCACTGCCTGCTTTCGGCCTATTCATTTCTGATAAAAATGCCCCAGCTCATACATTGGTGGTGGGGTTGCAAATTAGTGCAGTCACTCTGGAAAGCAGTATGGAGATTCCTCTGAAAGCTTGGAATGGAACCACCATTTGACCCAGCTATCCCACTCTTTGGCCTATATCCAAAGGACTTAAAATCAGGATGCTACAGAGATGCAGTCACATCAATGTTCATAGCTGCTCAATTCACCATAGCCAGATTGTGGAACCAAACTAGATGTCCTTCAATTGATGAATCAATAAAGAAACTGTGGTATATATATACAATGGAATATTACTCAGTCATAAAGAATAATAAAATTATGGCATTTGCAGGCAAATGGATGAAACTGGAGAATATCATGCTAATGTGAGATAAGCCAATCTCAAAAAACTAAAGGATGAATGATATCGCTGATAAGCGGATGATGACACATAATGGGGGATGGGAAGGGGGCAAGAATGGAGGAAGGAGGGACTGTATAGAGGGAAAAGAGGGGTGGGAGGGGTGGGGGGAAGGAGGAAAAGATAACAGAATGAATCAAACACCATTACCCTATGTAAACATATGATTACACAAATGGTATGCCTTTACTTCATGTACAACCAGAGAAACAACATGTATCCCATTTGTTTACAATAAAAAAACCAAATTGTTTACAGCTCAAAACCCATGGAGGGTGGAGGGCAGAGGGGAACATGGCTCCTCAGACCAGAAATAGCATCCTCCAGGGAAGAGGAGAGCCTATTGGGAAGTTTTCACTGGTTTACTCTTTAATTTGGATTTAGTCTTTCTGGAAGCAGGTGACCCCCAAGACAGAAAAACATATGATCCATCCTTCTAGTCCGTGGTCTCCGAAGGTTGTTCTTAATTTATTTTCCCCCCAATTGGGCCAAGATGAAATAAGGAAAACAAGAAAAGTACTGTGAGTCTTTCCTCAAGTAAAAAAATCCATTAAAAACCCAATCATTTATTCCGAGATTATGGGCTAGGGAGATAGCTCAGTCGGTAGAGTGCTTGCCTTGCAAGCCGAAGGCCCTGGGTTCCATTCCCAGCACTGCAAAAAAAAAAATGGATGACATTCCCAATGGTTGGTTCTGATAACTTGCATCTGCTTCCTGGAAAAATATTTATCGAGTGTCTACCATGTACTAGACATGGTGCTATGGTCTTGAGACTTTGGGTAATAAACCAGACATGGCTCCTGCCCTCATGAAACGTACTGTCTGCATGGAGCTGATGACAGATGAGAATCAACAAAACCAAGACTCATACAGCACAGCCCTGGACAGATCAAGGCAGCAAGGTACATGGCTTTCGGGCCTATGCAGGGCCAGAGGTTTCCCTGAGCAAGTGCCACTTGGGCTCAGATCTGGATCATGTGAAGGTATTCATTAGAGCAGAAGGAGGCTGAGGCTGGACATGGAATGAGGACAGGAAGGAGGCCAGGCCAGCATCAGGGATGTGGGGCTTTCAGAGCCAAATGTGGGCAGAGTTGAGCGGTCAGGGGCTGCAACTGATCCTTCTCCAGTGTTCACAACTCACTAGACATCTTGCTAAAATGCAGATTCTCATTCCAGCTCTGGGCGGGCCTGAGAGTTGGCATTTCTAACAAGCTCCCAGGTGCTAAGGCTGCTGGCCCACAGACTGAGTTTGGAAGAGGAAGGTTTTTAGGCCATCTCTTTGTACTGAGTCCAAAGGGATTTTCCAAGACCCCTCTGGATTTTATAAACCAGTAGTGCAGTTATCATGCACACACACGAAAAAACAAAACAAAACCAGTCCAAATCCCCGCCCTTCCTGGTTGCTGCTATTGACTTTATTTGCCAACATTCATGTCAACCCCAATGCTAGGTGACATTACCTTGAACCAGTGCCTTTGCCCAGTGGGAACTCCCTTGCCTGGGGATTGCAACCTAGAAACTCTGGAAGGCAGTGGGAAGACAGCCCCATGTACTCACAAATTCTTCTTTTTTAAAATAAGCCTAGGCTTGCTAACACACACACACACACACACACACACACACACACACACAATTTTAAATGCAATGATAACCACATATAAGATTGAAATGAAATCTTACAAACTCTAATTCATCCCAAAGTCCATCATTCGAGGATCATGGGACTGGTTTGCTTTTGATGTTGATGTCTAAGTTAAGACCCAGGCTGGGAATCCCAGGACCATAGTTCACACAGTGAGGCTGGCCACAGTGCAGGTGGGATCATCTGAGAGGTGACAGGGAAGAAGCCATTGGGCAGGGCAGTGGTGAGTCCACACAGGAGAGTGGGCGCAGAAGTCAGGGTACAGAAGTGGACATGAGTTCTCCACCAGTGACATTTAGGAGGAGAGAATGAGAAAGGCAACTGCTGACACACAGTCTCCAGTGCACCCTCCAAGGTCCCCATGTCCTTCTAAGACCACCTGGGTGACATAGATGGGTCCAGGGAACACTGACCTTGTGAGCAGTCCCAGCTGCTCTTAACGAGTGTTCCCATAAAAAGGTTGCACACCACCCCCTCTGCCTGCAGCTCAATAGTGACTCACCTCTGTAACTTTAAATCAAAGGTGGCTCCTATTAAGCATAAATGCCTTTTCTGGCAGCTTGTGTAACACAGTGAGTAGCTACTAACCGGGAGTGGATCCTACAGAGCCTCACATGCACATTGGCCTAAATCAATAGGGCCAGGGCACACAGCTTGGGAACACACCAAGTTTTGCCAGAAGCATATGCATGTTGCAGGAAATGTCACACACTGTGAGCATGTCACTTCCCTCACAGGCACCAGCCGCCTGGAAACCACCATGCAGAATAAACTGCCAGAAAACTGGCTTCTCTGCACCTCAAATGCACAGGTGTCCTGCTACCTGTGTCAGTCCAAAGGAGCAAACAGCCATCCCATCAGTTAGTCTCTGAACAATCCCAGGTCCAGGAGCCAGCAGACGACCCCAGCTCTCTCACCAGCTTCCCTCCCCAGCTGACTCCAATGCTGTCATTTCTCTCCCGCTCAACCTTGCCACATCCTTCACTCCTGACACATGGAAACATGTTCTTAAATCATGAGCATCTTTATCATTTCAGGCTCGTCAATTCCCATTTTGCCTAATTAATAAAATATCAAAACCTGAAAGGAAATGAAAGTTGGGAAGAACTTGTGACCCAAAGAAAAAAGGGGCAACTGTGAGCTAGACTTGGAATGTGATTCTCTCAATCCTGCTGACTTATTGGGGTCCTATATTTTCCACTCACCATGAGTTTATTAATCTTATGCTCAAAAGCATAAACAAAGATCTCAAAAGAACACATCTCCTCAAGGACATCAAATGATGCCATTGTAAGAGTCTGTCAGTTGCGTTTGACTCTCACCACCATGAGCACCCTATTAACATTTATTGAGCACTTATGTACCAGGCATGCATGCAGCACACCATTGACATGACTTGTGTAAACCACTAGATGATCTCATGACAGAGTAAGGATTTTTTTAAGTTAAGAAACTAGTGCTGAGAAGGTTAAATAGCTTGTGTAAAGTCAGACAGAAAATAAATAACAACCTAGATTTGAACCCCAGTCTGAATGACTTCAAGGCCCTTGATGCTAACCTACAGAGCAGGCAGTATAAGCCCAGTATACATCCCTGTATATGCAAATCCCAGCTTGATTTTTCTTTGGCAGTGAACACAACTCCTCCTGAGGTCCTGGATGTGTTCATGGAAGAGGCAGGCAGATCAGAGGCCAGCTAGTGGTTATGGGACGTTTGTGCAGAACCATGTGGGTAGATGCAAACCCCAGAACACGTTCTTGGAAGGAGGCCACTAAGCCACATGGACAATGCTGCTAGTTGGACACTGTGACCCACTCGTATAGAGATTCTAAGGTGGAAGGAAGGAAAACATTAGAGAGAGCCTTGTGCCACCCATCCCAGGACTGGAACCAGGCTCCACTGAGTCATTTGGAAATGTACTGTTTATTGTAGGCTACCTCAGTGTCCACCAAGATGAAAATTTGGCTTTCAAGGTGCTGGGGTTTTGTACTAAGTATGACTTGGAGTCGGACACATTTGGTCTTAAATGTTGGCCCCACTCTGTGTTTACCATATGAGCACATTAAGTAGGGGCCCTATGCCTCAGTCTTTCTTATCTGAAATATCAGATCATAGTGTGTCCACCTCTTCAATTGAGATGAAGGTCAAATAAGGTCAGGTGCACTAAGTCATCTGGGCCAGTGCCTGGCATAGAGTGGACTTTCAGGAAAGGTCAGCACATCTGACAATGACTGTTTCTGAGAGCAGAGGAGAGGGAAAGAAGGCCCAGAGAAGCATGGAGACCCCATTAGGACCTGCAGTGAGGAGTGCAAAAGACTCGGGCCTCCAGGCCAATGTGTAGAGCTTCATAGCACATTACTGCTCACAAGAGTTGACCATGGAAACCAACACTTAGACTAGGAAACAAACATACAAATGAACCCAAGTTCCCAGAGAGCCATAGATCACCTTTACTCAATCAATGATTCTTTCATCCTCCCATTCAGCCAAGCTACCAGCCAGTCTGTCATCTATCCATCCACCCATCCATCTATCCACCCATCCATCTATCCATCCATTCATCCTGCCATTCTATCCACCCATCCATCCATTCATCCATCCATCCATCCTGCCATCTATCCATCCATCCATCTATCCTGCTTTCCATCCATCCACCCTGCTATCCATCCATCCATCCATCTAGCATTCCCCAAGTGCCTGGCTTTATTCTAGGCACTCCATTGCTAAACTCTGAAGACAGGAGCTAGGTCTGGTCTGTCCTATAGCCCTGGCACACAGCACAGGGCCATGAAAGTTACAGAAGTGAAGAAATCTCTCTTGACTGAATAGGATGACTCTGAGACACACACACACACACACACACACACACACACACACTCCCTTCAGGGAATTCCTCTTCCTCTGATTCCTTCTACCCGCCCTTCCCTCACTCTCGCAGTTTCCAAGCCCTCTACTCTGATCTTTGGAATGAGATTTGTACCCTGGAAGATCTACACAGAGCACCGACTTGAGGCCAGCAAGCTTCAAACTCAAGCCCTCACCCAGCCACTTTACTCTGTGCCTCTGAAAGTCAGGGGCTGCTTTTAATTTCTGCCATGTGTTTCTCAACAGAAAATTAAAACATCTCAATCCACAAATCAGTTTGCTGAGTGCATGATGTGCCACAGCTGTTGTTGTCCTGATTGAGAAACTGTAGGAAGCTATTCCCCGCATTTCTATTAATTTTTTTTCTTTTAATAAAGAAGGTTGTAAGTTTCCATTACTACTGCTCTATCTTGGGAGGACCCCTTGTTCACTTTTCCAGCTTCTCTCCTCTGCAAGATGGCAGTGTAAAGAATGTGCCTGAGAATTCAAACTGGAGTTACAACAAGTGTTTCTATTTATTTTATTTGTCAGAGTGCCATGGTGGACTCCAACATTAGAGCAAAGTACAAAACGTCTCTGGCAGTGTGGGTGCTCGCTCGGGGTGGGGGTGGGGCTGCCATCTGACCATCTAAAATGAAAATCAGATCACGGTTCAAAAAAAAGGAAAACCTCCCACAGCACATTGCTGCACATTGGAAACCATCTCCTTGTTCCTTAAATATCTGCTGAGAGTAATAGCAGGTCAGTCCACAGGAAATGCAAGAATATGTTATATTTTAATCAGGGCACATAAAACACTATCTAGACTGTTATGCTGCCTGGGGGATCATGGTGAGCAGGGAACATTTACAAACTCGAGGTCAGTCTCCCCATGATATCACTGTGAAAAAAATAGATTTATGAGGTTAAATTATATGGATGTTATATATTGGAACTGTTAGCCCATTCCCAAATGAGAATGTTGGCTGAAATAACTAGATTCTGTGAGAGAAATTTCTAAGTCCTTCCATCGTGGATGTTTTTGTGGTAAGTTCCGCAAAAAAAAAGTGAAGACTTATTCTTTGAAAATAATGAAATGAATTATATATATATATATATATATTTATAAATGATATATATGAACATATAAATGATATATGTGAATATATATATGAATGATATATATGAATATATAAATTTATATATATATAAATGAATATAATATATATATATATATACATATATATATACATATATATATATAGAGAGAGAGAGAGAGAGAGAGATCAGACCAAAAAATAAAAATCTAAATTGTAACAGAAAAGGTAACTAAAAGAGTTACTTACATTTTCTTCTCTGGAGATAATATCGAAGTTATTTTGAGGAACTGGCCCATGATTTATTTGATCTATTCCTCATCTAAGTGATTGGAAATACAGATGTTGACGCTATAACTTTGCTTCCAGTAAATAATTCTTCAAAGGACTCACATTTGTTTAACCTTAGTCACAAGATGATAAAACTTATTAAACATTTATGGAAGCAGCAACACAATTCTGTTGGTTTATGTGTTTGGCAAGTTGGGAAACTCATTTCCCCCAACTCTTCCACCTTCCTTTCACCTCTCTTAAAGAAAAAATATCTTTGGGGAAATTCTCAGACCCGGATTACAAGAATTTCTCCCTTCTTTTTTTAGTTTTTAATCCTTGCATTTATGGCTGCAGTTTGACAGTAAATAGAAGGGCTGCCACGATGATCTTAAAGAACAATAATTAAACCAAAGGGACAGCAGATGAGGTGCTCCTATCGGATTCACAGAGGAAGGATAAAAATTCCACCAGCGAGCTGCTTCCTTATGATTGTAGCCTGTTTCAGAGATAAGCAAACGTCCACGTGTGTAATATACATGTGCTCATTTACCCGTTTAACAGCACGGACAGTCTGCTCTGCTCAGCCCTGTGGGCTCAACAAGCTGGGGAGTGGAATATTCCAGAGGCTGCAGGAACTGTGACTCTGTGCTTATTCATTCATTCATTCATCCTGTCATTCATATATTCAACCAAAACACACTTTGTGCTCCAGGTACTGCAGATGGCACTGTAAGATCTTCCCCTGGTGTGATGGAACATGTACCTTGGGCAGGAAGATGGACATGGAAATAAAAATTACAGATGGGTGTGGACCTCGCTCACCCAGCAAGCTGCCCATGCATTTCCCATCTAGTGCTGGTTGCATCCTGTGTGACTGTGGTTCTGTTTTTCTCTCCCGCTGAGCCATCACCAGGAGCACTGGGTGTGTCTGGCAGGGGCACCCTAAGGAAGTCCATGTTCCCGGGGAAAGTCTTGAGCTCTGTTTGTTAGTAGCTCACCTGTGGCAAGAAGGCACACACCTACTGGGTCCCTTGCAAACACAAAACTCATCTATAATAAAGGCTCAGGTATAATTGGACCCCGGAGACACACAGTACCTGCCACCCAACAACACACCCATCCCTGCAGTCCAGGAGGCAGGTACTGCGACACAATCACAGCTCCTACCACGCACAACAGACGCCAAGCACTTGCACAATCTCACTCTCCCCCGTGGATGAGACACCCCAGTTCTGAGAATGACTCTGGTCTTTACTGTTAAAACATGGAATGACAAAACCCTCCTCTCCCTTGGGTCTGCATCGTCTCTTCCCCCAGGACCTAGCAGTGCTACTGAGTGCACTGTTGGCTAATCTGCATCAAACCCAGGTTTAGCTACTCAATGCAAAAGAAGCAGGACTGAATAATGGTGATGATTCACCTTGTAACACTTACAAAATCCCAGCACCCTCCCGTGCACGCGCCACCCACCCATGCACAATCACCCACCTAGCTCTCCAGGGAGCCCACTGCAGACCCTGAGGACAGACGTGCTTCATCTATGCTTATTCATGCTACTCTTCCTCTTGTTCCCTGTTCCCTGCCCCACCCCAAGGTGGCTACTGACATCTTCTTGATGTACTTGGCATTCAAAAAATGTTGACAGCTGAGTCACACTGGTTATGGGAGGATTAGCAATTGCTGTATTTGTGTTCAATCACTTGCTTCGGGCAGGTGTTTATTAAGTGTCTACTAGGTGACAGAGAGCCAGCTAGTTTTGGTTAGAGAGATACATGGATCTCAGTGAATGCTCCAGGAAGTTCAAAGTGTGAAATATTAGCTGTTTTAGGAATGTTTATTTTCTCCACTGATTTCCTCACTAAATACAGTAAAATTCTCACAACACTTCTTCTCTACATAAATCATTTATGTGACAATTATAAAATTTCTGAGACTATTCAATCCAAGATTGTGTGTACTGGTGAAAAATTTAAAACATGCTAGGTGTCTATTTACAGAACTGATAAATTAATAAAAATACATGTTTTATGATGGAATATTATAAAGCATATAAACAGGAATAACTTACATCTTTTTTTAAAATTTATCCTCTCTCTTCTTCTCTACCTATGAAACTTTATGGATTCACTGCAAACATATTTTTTTAAACTTGCAAAACATAATGTGAAGCTATTTACACAAAAAATTTTTAAGCATACACAAAAGAATAACAGTTTCCCTAAGTACATATACATGCATGTAAAATTATAAATAATAAAAAATATGCACACCAGATTCTTAATAGTGCCTGTCTCTGGGGAGGGAAGACGGGGAATAACTGTATTTGTTGGATTCCTGGCACCCAGCAAGCATTGCTTCAAGCACTTGGTGAGTATCCATTTTTAAGTCCTCACAGTAGTGCTTAGAAATAAATGCTCTCCTTATGTCTACTTTACAGGGATTGAGGCACAGAGATTTCAAGTTGGGGCTCAAAGAGAACTTAACTGCATTAAAATTTAATTCCATAATATCTGAAATAAAGTGAAATGTATGAAATGAACTCATGGTATTTTGATAGTTCATTCTCTCTTCTCATTCACCCAATTGGCTATTCCCACCCAATACTAATAAAGTATTAATGTTAAAGACAATAAAACTGGATGATAATTTTATTTGATTTCTCAGGACAAAACCTCCACACAGGTGGCCAACTGGCCTGCCAAACTTCATATTATCACAAAGATTTGATTTAGAATTTCACCTATAAAAAGTAAAAATGCACTGAGCCACACCTGTGATCCCAGAGGCTTGAGAGGCTGAGGCAGGAGGATCACAAGTTCAAGGCTATCTTTAGCAACTTAGCAAGACCCTGTCTCCAATTAAAAAATAAAAATAAAAAGGGCTAGGAGTGTGGCTCAGTGGATAAGCACCCCTGTGTTCAATCCCCGGCACCAAAAAATTAAAAAATAAAAAAGTAAACACATAAAAACAAACAAACAAAAAATCAGAAAGCAAAAACATAAAACCTTATCACCAACAATAACAATTGTTGATTCATTTCAAGAAAGATCTAATCGTGATTTCTGTCCTCAGCAACATTCTCCCTCTGAGCTGGGACCCCAGGAATTTCTCAGTCGTCTGTTTTTCTGCCCATTGTTCAGAGTACTTAGTTTAAGTGTGACCTATAATTAAATGCTAGGGAAGAGATGTCTTTAGAGAGCCTGACCATAGTACTGAGTGAGACTCTAAAGAGGAAATCTGTAAGGGGAGATTTGCATTTTCTAAAATAAATAACTGGGCAGCAGCATCTCTTGTGTTCCCTGAGTTCTGATGGCAAGGGACAGCCATGAAGCCTACAAGAGATTTATGAGGAACAGCTGAGCAGCATCTGCCTTCAGGACACGTCCTCAGAGACCAGCAGGATGGGGTGAGCACGATCCTACAGAGCCACCGCAGATGGGTTGTGTCAGCGGGGCTCCTGGTTTTTTCTACATTTGTTTAATAAAACAGGAATTGATTTACAAAATCGATTGGGAGACATGTAAGAGGTTTAACTTTTTTTTTTAATTGTCATAGACTCAAGTTTTAAAGATGGTGCTTGGGGATTTGGAGAGGCAGGATGCTCTTTTTAATTAATTTATTTCCCCCTTCACTACATTAGCCCAACATACACACTGACTTTCAGTTCATGCCTTGACCTCTGATCCCTAACTAGGCCATCCACATTCACGCATGTGACACTTTGCAGTTAAGAATTAAGTGCTGTAAGAAGCAACAGAGCATAGTGTCCACATACCTAGACTCTGACCCACAGACCTGGGTTTCCATGCTTGTCTAGACCTTGTGCGTCTTAGTCAAGCTACAGAAAATTTCCAGAACTTGGTTTGTACATGAACTGCATATACACTAATAATGTGCCAGTGCTAATAGTATCCAGCTCAGGGAGACTGTGGGAAAACACCTGGGATGTAATCAGTGCCCAGTAAATGTCAGCCAGCAACCATTGCACAAGTCAAGAAATGGCAGCAGTTATGATGATGGCAGTTATGACCAGCACCGTCTCCGTTATGATCACCAGCACAATTTTATTGCATTCACTTATGACCTAAGTACAGACAGAAAGGACTTGGAAGTCCAATTGCTGGGAGAAATCAGGAAAGAAAAAACATGGAATCAAGGAAGAAAATAGAAGAGGAGGAATCCCTAAAGAGAGTATGAGAAAATACTGAACAGCCAAGAAAGCAGAGGTTCCAAAAGGTAAAACCAGATTCTCTGCTTCTCATTCTATACAGGTGCCTGAATATTAGAAAGCATAATGGACAAGAAGCCACATCTGAGAGATCCCTGATGCCTCCTCCTTGACCTGCTGACAGGGTGCCCAGGTTGCCAGCAATGCCCAAGCTGGCGCTGCCCTCCTTAGGCATCTGTGGGCTGCTTGCCTTCCTCCTCTTCATAGTAATTCTCTGGGTTCTGATGTTTGATGCTGTGACCAGGCAGAGAAAATGCATTAATGGATGTCTTTCCCTGTCAAAATACAATAGGGGAAATGGGAATACAATAGGGGAAATGTATTTCTAAAAACATAAGCAACTGCTGCAGGAGTTGGGAGGGAGGACAGAGAGGCTACTTGTCCTTTTTTCTGTTGATGGAAAGCTAGATGTGAAAATGGATTCATCAAACAATTTTTAAGATGTGAGTGCTCTGGCATTTGGGAGAGGGGCAGGGATGCAGGAGAGGAGGCAGGGGGATGCAGCAGGAGAAAAGGCGAACAGATCACACAGGTCTCTCCCTGGGTCCTGAAATTCAAGGGGTGCAGGTGGACCTCTGGGGTCATGGCCTCCACTCCGCCCATGCAGTCAGAATCTTCAAGACACCAGCTGGAGCATCTGAGTGACCAGTGCACCCAGGACAGACAGAACCACTGCCCTATCCGAGCTGCCATGTCAAGACATTTATCCCTGTCCTCCGTATTTTCAGGGTTTCCTTGGAGATGTAAAGACTTTCTAGAGTTTCCCTTTGATGTCCTAGGAGAGGAGATTCCTTCCAGTTTTCAATGTTTTTTGAAGCCTGAATGAAAATCTCTGGCTTCCAGGAGTGTTTCGACAAGGTGGGCCTTGGCAGCTCTAGCCCACCCCTGTACCCTGGTTCCACTGACATCCACGGTGTTCCCATGTGGCCTCTGCCCCCCATCAATATTGATGTCTTTGCATATTTGTTTAAAACAAGTCCCAGTTTCATTGACTTACATAATTTTATCTTAAAACAAATACGTTGGGGCAAATCAGACTGTCATTTGTCATCAATCAATTACAATCAGACAAGGAAAATCTTAGACAGTGGATTCATGTTTTCACTGGACACTGTTCCTTGCTCAAGTGTTGGGGGCTATGCCTTATGAACTATGCCAAGATGGCGCCTGGCAGTTAGCCAGAAGTTGTTTTGGTCACATTGGCAGTGAGGAGGTTGATTAACATAAGCACACCCAGGTGATTTGTGAATATGATTCCAGGTGAATATGATTTGGCCATATTCAATTAAGTCCACACACACAATGCATGCGTAAGTGTTCCCAAGTGCTCCTAATTATGCCTGCTCGGACATCTAGCTCCATGCCTAATCTTCGCACAATTGGCATCAGCCCTACCCTTTGCCCCCTGGAGGGGATAAAAACTGAGTCTCCTTGAGCGCCAGGGTTCCCGGGTTTCCTGAATCTACAATAAACCGTTCCAAATTCAGAAGCTTCGCTATTCATTTGTCTCCCATGCCAAATTGACTCTGCTGGACGGCATCACTCAAGTTTCTGAATCTCAGGTCCACTCTGTTTTTGAAAAACAGCAGGTAGAGAGATCCTAATACCAAGCGAACACCAGACAAAGCCTGTCTTCTTGATCCAAGCAGAGGAGCTGAAATGGTATTGAAAGGGAGACTTTATTTCACTATGTAACTCTTACAACCATCACCTGTGGTATGACAGCCCAAGCTGGACAACCCTGGGTTAAAAGGTGGCCAAGGTGGGAATCTACAGGGAACTGACAGACGTGGACAAGGGATTAGCCCTCAGAAATTTCCATGGAAGGAGACAGTTGGAGCTAGCGGTCTGTAACCCGTTCTGTAGAGACACACCTCTTTCTCCTTAGCTTTTCTCACATTCATGCCAGATGTGTCAGGCCTTAATTCTTACAAACAACATTTTTAGAGCACCAAGTATGTGCTGGGACTTGTGGACTTGAAAGCAACAGACAGAACATCTGTCCCTCAAGATTGACAAAGCTGGCGTTACAGTGATGATTTTAATCATTCAACATTTATTGACCACTTACTGTGTGCAAGGTGCTGTTTCAAGAACTTTGCTGATATTAGTATGTTACTTCTCCCAACAACCCAAAGAGGACGTTTTCATCACCCTATTCTAATGTGGAAATCAAGGCATGGATTGGATTATTAACTTGTTGATATAATGACTCAAATTTATTGACCACTGACCATGTACAGGGCACTGTGCTAAGTGTATTGTCTGATTTATCTCAATTAATCCTCCTAAAAAGTCAATGAGATGAGCCCTTATATCAGGTCTGTTTTGCTAATAAGAAGCACTGAAACACTGGAAAACCAAGATGCCTAAGGTGACAGGGCAAGGAAGTGGCTCAAGGGACAGAAATGGAGCCCTTGTCCATCTGACTCCATGTCCACCTCCTGCCCTGGTCCTTCACTGTCTGTAGGACTCCAGGAAACATGCTTGGAATAGGGTGGCCTCTTTCTCTGCATGATCAATTCTAGAAAAAATGCAGTCCACACACTTTTCCTTGTTTCCTTTGGCTTAGAAAACTGACCATTTTCAGTAAGACTCTCATTCATGCAGCTAGAAGAAAAAAATGCAAGAGAGAATTGGAGATGCTATTAATAAAATGGATAAAGTCAGATGGTGCACAGACAGCATTCGTAGATTCCTCTTTCACTTGCCCCCTACCTGCAACTCTGGTCTCTCCCTTTGGACCAGGCCTGTCTCTTCCATCAACCTGGTTTTGACTGGCTGATGCAGGAGGCTCCTGAGCAGTGGATGAGCTTCCATCCTCAATGCCCTGTAAATAGTTCAGCAGCTAGAAAGAACCCAGACAAACCTGTCTGCTCCTGTGCCTTCTGAGGCCTCCCATCTCAGCGGAGATCCCAGATCTTCATGCAGTTCCATGGTGGCCCCATCTCCTCTGCCACCCCAGCTTCCTGGTTATTCCTCTGGTTCCCAACAGGCTCCAGCTCCCTGACTTTGAGCCACACCTGGCCCTATCCTCACCCGGGAAATTGCCCTTCTCTCCCCAGCACTTCACTCTGGACCAGTGCCCTGTCACTTCTGCAGAGAGGGACCCTTTTTGACCATCTTTTCTGAAACAGCACATTTCCATCTTGCACTCCCCTTTACCCTCTTTGAATTTTCTTCCCGGCGAATTCTTTTCTGACAGGGTGGGAAGTGCCTGTTAACTAGTGCCTTACTGTCCCCACACTAAGTGTAAGCTCCAGGAGGCAGGCACCAGTCAGTTGAACTCACGGGGAACCTGGAACACAGCCCACCTTCAACAACACTCCCAGATGCTCTCCAAGATCCCTCATCTCTCTGTCCTAAGATACATCTTAATCAGCAGCCAAACAGCTTCCCCTCTCCTTGATCTCAAGTGTTCACCTGAAGGCGACAATTAGGAAGCAAAGAAGGCATTACCAGGAAACAGCCAGTAGACTTCCCCATTAACTTAACAACCCCTAAGCCTGCTGCCTGAGCCTAGGGGAGGAGCACAAACTCCAAAGCGAGGCATGGGCAGAGCCACAAGGTTCTGGGAAGCTGGGAGCACCTGCAGGCTGGGCCAGAGGCACCTGGAGAACAGGTGAAAAGAGGTTGACCCTCAGGGGTCAGATGCCAGGATCCTTCGTCCCCCACTTCCAACAGCCTATGGTCCAGGCTCCATCTGTGCATAACTAGATCTACGTCACCAATGCATGTAATCAGCAAGCACTTCCGTGAGGTGAATGAGCAATGCTTCCATGTGAAGGGGCACCGCCACTCTCCAACTGAAGGCTGGGGTGAGTGTCATGATGAACAAAACACAAGTTCACTACTAATTCAGTCTTTTGTCCTTAGTATTTTCTAAATTGATACATAATCAAAGTACAGTTATGATCATGATTGGTAAAGAGGTCTATCAAAAATTTAAGATGTGTGAAAGAGATCCTGACACTTGAAACATTTATTTGGTGCCTAATAGGTACCAGGGACTAATCCAGTTACCTAGATTTCTCCCAGAATTGCTGCAGGGGGTGAAAAAACACAAGTGGAAGAATAAAAACATGCATTTACAAAGTCAACCCTTTGTGAACGCCAGGCAACACCACAGGTTTTATCCACATCACATTGTCTAGCTGTCACAACCAGAATACAAGGTGAACAATGCCCTTATCCCTATGTGATGGATGAAGAGACTAGAGCAGCATAAAGGTAAACTGTAGACTTGTTTTTAATAAAAATTTCCATTAACATTTGGGAGAAATTCTTCAGACATCATTTAGAATCATCTCTAGGATATAAATTTTAGTACAATCTTATTCTATGAGTCTAAACTGTCTTTGTAACAACATTTGATAATTTAAGCATACACTTTAATAGTTACTGACAAAGTTTAATGGGAACTAAAATGGCATCTAAAATAGTTTTAATTCTATCTGGATTTTCTTTTTTCCTGCACTCTTCTTCTTTTCTTAAAAGCCTAAAAGATCTCTATGCAAATAGAGAGCTTTTGTTGTTGCTTTGCTCTACTTTGGTACATTGCTGTTTATTTCTTTTCTAGCAGCTTCCTTAGTTTGAAGTATCTTACTTAGTTGCAAATGAAAAAATAGCCTAGGCTTTAACTGGGATCTTGTATTATCCAGAAAATAAGCAGAAAGCAATCAAGAGAGTTGTCTCACAGACTGTGTACCCAGAGTTTGTCCAGTTCTGACTGTAGACATTCTGAATAGGCTTGGTTATCTCATGTCTCAGCTCATGAGATATGAACACTGCACAATTAAAAGGAAGTGGGAAGCCTGTGAGAGGTAGGCATGTTGATAGAACACACAACTTAGAAGATAAAAAACATTTTTAAAAAGTTAGCAATCTGAGGCAAATGATATATCTCAGAGTTGAGGGAATCACTTCATAAGAGATATTAACTCATATTTGATTTAGGCCTTTATAGTCTATGAAATGTTTTACATATAGCAGAGCTCACTCGGTATTTATAATAACACATTATGAATATAACTTTTCATCATGAAAAAGTAAATTATACTGAATATACTGTTTAAGAAGGCAGGGAGGCGTACTAACACACCTGGAAGACTTGCATCAAAAATAATTACAAGTTTTAATTTTGGCACTTAAGAGATATGCATTACTTATCCAAAACTCATATATATGATTTCCTTCATGACCAACACAGAGTGTAACTGAGTGGATTTTCATAGCACTCAGTGACTGCTGGTCACTAAATGGGGATGATTGTCATCAGTAAGTTATCAGATTTTTTTTCTGCTAAGCAAAAGTTTAACATACTTATGGATGCCAGTACCAATATGTTCTGTCTAATATAGGAAACACCAGGCTTCTGAAACATTCTGAGTTTTTTCCCTATATTGCACTTTCTAGTGTACACAACCTTAAACAAGATATAATGTGGTCCTGGTTCTAGACACAGGAGCAGGGAACATGTGATTTACCTTTTCCTTGCTTGCTTTTCTAAAATTTTTGGTATGGGCTCTTCTCAGGGATGTAAGAAGGAGAAATGAAATATATTCAATTCTTAGAAGTTTTAGGCTTCTAAAAAAAAAAAAAGACCACACACATATTTAAAAGACTAAAACTGAGGTCTCCTCCTGCTTTAGTTACTTCATTTCAAAACTGAAAGAAGATACCATATTTGTTGTACCTCATTCAACATAGCATTGTAATAAATATACTGTTCTGGAGAAAGCTTTTCAAAACAGGAGAATAATTTATATTACATTTATCAACAATTGTACCATATTGCCAATTATGATACCTTTATCAATCATCATGACAAAAAACATTGAATAAATTTTGGAATAAAATATAGCAGATTTGATTTTTACATGGAAAGTGAAACAGGATCTTGAAATGGTAAATGCCATTACTTTCAATAATACAACATTCCTGATGCCCTTTAATTCCCTGATGACCTTTTGATCATGACCATATGTCAAGGAGAACAAAGGTTCTTTTGTTGAGTTTGCTGCTGTTAATTTTTTTTTGTTGTAGATGGACATGATGCCTTTATTTATTTTTATGTGGTGCTGAGGAGTAAACTCAGTGCCTCACAAGTGCTAGGCAAGTGCTCTACCACTGAGCCACACCCCCAGCCTGCTGCTGTTAATTTTCAATTCTCATTTGTACAGCTCTATTTTTATGCATTGCTTCATATCCTCCATTTTCTTTTCTATTTCACAGACACTTACCCTGCTTGAGGTTTTTTAATGAGGAATGGACTATATGTATGCCCTGGGTCTATGGTATTTGAATTATTCTCATGGAAAAAATCAATCTTGTAAATGTTTTTTTACATGGTATAGAAGGTAAGATAAGGCCAGTGCTGTAATAAAAACCTTCCAGAAGATACTGAAAAAGTAAATTAACAGGCCAATTAACCATCCCTTATAAATGAAAGGGCAAAATAATAGAGTATTTTGCACTATCTTTGGACCAAATCAAATAAACAAACAAACCTAGGTTTGAATCCAAGTTCTGCTACCCACTGCCAACTCTGTCATTTCAGACAAGTCATTTATGGTTTCTAACACATCATCACAACCTCCAAAGACTTGGGGCTCATTCCAAATACTTTAAAAGTTTTTGTGGGGGCTAATAGTACAGCAGGTACATTATTTAACATGATAAGTTCCCTAAAGGGGTTCAAGAATCATTGGCTGGGACTGGGGATATAGCTCAGTTGGTAGAGTGCTTGCCTCATAAGCACAAGGATTTTGGTTCAATCCCCAGCACTGCCAAAAAAAAAATCATTGGCTAAACCTGGAGTTGAATGACATGTGGGTCCAGCATCTGACAGAATCTTTCCAAAGTTAATACAATCTGCAGAGTCTTCTTTTGAATATCAGTTTGATTTGTACTTCATAGCTTTTTAAAATAATTTTCAGTGTTTTTATGTACAAAATTTTATTCTTTTAAATATTTTTTATCTTTATGAAATTTATGGCAAGCCTGCATTTTCACTGTCCTTTCATGCTGATTTTTTCAATAACTACAAAATTTCCAATTTTTTCAACATCTGTGGTAAGATAATCTAATTTTAAACTCTGTCTTAGAGTCAACATTGTTCTAAGTGAGACAGAACCTCTTACACATTACACACATTTACATGTGTGTGAATGGCTATTTGGCAGGTCTCATAATGTCATTTTTATTCATCATTTTTATTTTGGTTATTTAAACATTTCTGTAAGATTTCAAGTACTTTTCTTCTTATGGCTGGAATCTCAGCATCTACTCTCAAGTCTTCTTTTCTCAATCTATCAGTCAGTTTAAGGGTAGTCACAATAATGCAACTTAATGACAAAGTGTTCATAAGTCATTGAATTAACAGCCAGCATATCTTAGAAACTGCCCTGAGCAAGGAATTAGGAAACTTGAATCCCTGTCCTGGTTTTGCCACTAACTTTGCAGGATGACCTTAGGCGAGACACTTAACTTCTCTCACTTGTCAAATAATGCAATTAATTACATTCCAAGTTTTTTCTATCTTTAAAACACTTTTGTTTACTTATTAAATAATCAAAACACCTTGTGGGAATTATGTTAAGCACCAGATGGGTATAGAAGTATGTACTGCTGTTTAAGACTATGTTTTTAAAATTGTGATTCAGAGATCACCTGGGCTCTATTTAAAACTACAGATTCCTGTCCTCTCCCTACCTAAACCAGAATCTCCTAAGATGAGGCACAGGTTTCTGCATTTTCATGAACTCTCTCTTCAATGATTATAATGCACCCTAATGTTTGAGAACCATTAGCCTAAATGGTTTGTGACTAAAGAGGGCAAGGCTAGTGCATGGCTTAAATTACTCCAGCCTTTGGAAAATTCCTTCTAAACATAACGCTTCCATGTGGGGGAGACTGGAAGAAAGCTGTCCATTCAACAGAGCAGCAGTCTTGTGCTTGCCCCTGCCTGATGCTTTCACTTGCTGTGCTCCATAACAAACAGAAAAAAGGTATTCTTACCAGCACTTAGTCTTGACACCCAGGTCACTGCCAGGGTTATGACAATAGCTTGAAGAGGACTGCAGTATTCTGCTGGCTAATGGTAAGTTAAGCTTCTGACCCTTGGCTCAAGGAAGAAAGATGAGTAAAATGCCATTTCTTTACTCTTAATTCCTGCCCCCCCCAATACTGTTAATATATCACTCTGGCAGAGAAAACACAGAAAGTCTTAATCACATTGTTCCATCACTCTGTGGCCACACACTGAGTAATGTTTAAATCCTCTTCTGAACAACAGAAATGACCAAAGTTCATTCCTTGTCCTCCTGTCCTTTCTGATGTTGATAGGAACTAAATACCAATTAAAGGCACATGTGAGAGATTATAAATTCATACAAGTAAATTACAAAGAGAGGTGGTAGCATTTCTTCTAGAATTTCACAAAATCTCTCACATGAAAAAAATCTGTATGATTTTTAACAGGAAACTTAAAAGACATTTCGTTGCAAGACTCTAATAGTTATAAGATAGATGCTATTATCTGTGCTCAATATAGGGAAATGACAGCAACTTTAAAAGGCCAAATACATTGATAAATAAAGATAATTTTTTTTTTCAACAACTGGTATGCCAACATCCAACTTCTGAGTTTTATTTAATATTCGTGTCATGGGTTTCTCTTATCCCAACCAAAACTCCTCTGCCAAATATCCATAAAATTCATACCAACATACCAAAACCAAAAAAGAGAAAGGAAGGATGAAGGAAAGAAGGAGGGAGCAGAGGGAGGCAGAGAGAGTAGGAGGGAATTTAACTACCATGCAAAATAACCATAAGAACTGGAGTTCAGCAGCACAAGCCAGCAGGAGCAGAGGAATGCTGAAAAGGACGATGCTGCATAGTCTACTTGGAGATGCCTGTATGATGCTGGATGATCAAGTACTCAGGTCACAGGTGTGTTCATGGACCCATAGGAACCAGGATCTTGACCCAAACTCATAAGATCTTCTGAAAAGAAAACACTTCACCTAAATTGAAGTAATTAGTAAGTCAACACCAGAAGAGTTCCTTATTTGATGTAAGTTGTGCCTAAAACTTTGGCTGATACAAAGAGACCCATCCACTAAGGCACCCTGAGGCTATCTGACAATGTGTTGGTGAGAACTTTGTTGTCAGTACCACATCATTGTGAGAATACAGAGATGGGATAACGAAGAGGACTGGATTCTCTGGGTAAACAGTCAACAAGTTCACTGCATTGTTTGTCAAATCCCAACAAGCGAATCCTGTAGCCATGTGGGGAAGAAATCATTCGTCCATCAGGGCTGAAGCAAAGTTCTTTGATATAACCCCTGCCTACATTGGCTTCTTCAATGTTATGGGTCAGTTGTAGGAAACATCAAGCTGAGACTGGTCACACTGGAGCTCCTTCATGGAATTCACAGACACAAGTCTACTCCTGATCTTCAGTGTTGCTTGAGCACCAAGAAGAGTGGCCCAGCCTTTGGGATGCAGCTGTAAGGATCTTATGCATTTTCCATGGTCTCTCTCACCAGAACTTCAGGAGTTAAGACTTCAAGACTATTTCATGGTGAAAGTCCTTCTCTTTGGGAGGTTCGTGACATGTACTTCTCAGAAGATGAATTAGAAACATTATGATGACAAGGTGAACCAGAAACTCTAGGACCAGATGAACTTGATGAAGTGCTCAAATCTGAACTTGATGTAGTTCTTGCTCTCAAAATGGGATAGCTGCCTACTTCTAAAGACTTTGTTAAGTCAAGATCATGCAAAATCAAGAGATATCCGGAGGACGTTGAGATCAACATTTTGGAATAATCTGGTGTTAGTCTAATTCGCATAAGAAAACGAGTGTGAAATAATTTCTTATGTGGACACCTATCTTCTATACACCTGTTAGTGTCCCAAATAATGACATTTCCATCAAATCCTGATGTTACTAAGAGTCTTGTATTAGTATCATATTCGATATTCTTCACCCAGCTAATGTGACCATGTAAAGCGCATACTTTGGTGTTCAATTTTCTCAGATCCCATAGTGCTATTGTAATGTCATCAGAGCAGGTAGCGAACAGCCGGTTATCAAGAAATCTGATATTATTTACACAGTCTTCGTGAGCTTCAGAAAGAGTTTTTATGTGCTTTGAAGATATAGGGTCAAAAAGCAGAACTTCAGTCTGTTCACAAGCAACTGTCAGCACTGACCCATCGGGCGAGTACTCCAGGTTGAAGACCGCACCATGGATGTGGGTGCTGAGGTACACCGAGTCCGCGGGGTGGATGGAACCATAGAGGTTAGTCATGGTGCGGAAATTGTCCGCCGCCGGGTCCACAAACAGCCCGCGGCCCAGGCTGCGTTCTCTCAGCCACCCGGACAGTCTGGCGCCAGGGCCACCCAGGACCGCGCTGAGGCCCTACGGACCCCGGCTCCTGGTCCTGCAGTCCGCCAGGGCCGCGGACGCGGCGGGGAGGGAGGTGATGGCTCTCCCTGGGCGGAGGCTGCAGAGGACTCTACAGCTCCGGGCGGCGCTAGCTCTACCACAAGCGCGGCCCGGGGCAAAGCGGAAGAGCCAGGGCCGCGAGGTCTCCCGGCGGCCGGCGGGGGAAGGGTCGCGTCAGCCCCGGGCTGCGCAGGCACGGGCAGGGCAGCGGGAGGTGGCGGCCTGGCGGCTGCCGCCTGTTCCCCAAGCGGCGCCGGCTCCTCAACCCCGGCGGCCAAGTCCCCACCTGGGCTCCGGGGCCCAAAGGGAAACATAACCAGTACCCCCGCCCCCAGCTCCCAGCCGCTGTCCCGCCGACACAAAAACTTTTTAAAAGAAAAACTTTGCTTTGAAAGAAGGGAAAGAGAATTAGAGATTTAAAATGTGCTGGCTATCAACTAGGAAGAAAGGAAAGAGGAAGGAAGGAAGGAAGGAAGGAAGGAAGGAAGGAAGGAAGGGAGGGAGGGAGGGAGGGAGGAAGAAGGGAGGGAGGGAGGGAGGGAGGGAGGGAGGAGCAATCAAAATCCGTCAATTTAGTCAATATAATGAAAAAAACAAAAACAATGCACAGCAGAATGATCAAATTTACTGGATTTAAATTTCATCTACTTATGGTGAAAAAACAATAAATTTATTACTACATACACAAAAGTCATAATATTAGCTAAAACAAGGAAAATCAAAAAGTTATTTTTATTTTATTAGATAATTACCAACTTATAAATATGCCTGGAATTTTGTTGATTTTAGAGCCTAGAACTAACCTGAGTGTCACAAAGATTAAAGATTATCTCTAATGAATATATTTTGTTTTTTTAAATTTTTCTTTGTCTATTCAGAGTGGTTTCAGAATAATGTCTTAATTATTTTCACGATTTAATAAATGAAAAGACCTGTGTTGTAAAATATATAGGAAAATGGACAAATTTTAAGATGCAAATGGACTAAGAGCAAATTAATGTATTTTCTTATATGAAAAATTACTAAAAATATGAACACCTTTTAACTCATAATATTCTTCCAAAATATGGCAAGTTTGTTGATGAACAAACAAACCACTATTTATATATATTTATATATCAAGATGGTTATAATGACATTATTTACAGTATCTGAATAATGGGTACAGCTTCTACATGTACATATTAAGGGATGGATTAAATTTTACCATATCCGTTACATGAAACAAAATTTATGATGCAAATTTATTTACTGGAATTGGTCAATAGGTATAAAGAGGTAAGAGAGTTGAAAAACACTTTTGATCCTGGTTTTGAAAATACTTATCCATCAATAATGATTTATAAGCCTAAATATAGGATCTTATCCAAAATCAATAGTGTATAATTCTTTTCTATTTTATATTGAAATTTATTTCATAAATATAAAAAAATTGACATCCTATTCCTAAAATAAGTTTCTTGAGATACATCTGCCATATTGTGGTTTAAGAAAGTGTCTTGTGATGAATGCCCTCTATGGTTGACACGTTCTATAGTATGGAGATTGGTGGATAATGGCAAAAAGCTCCATGTTGTGATATGTGTATTTGAATACAAGATATATGCTGATCTGATCAATAGGAAAGGGCATTCTTGAATGTTTCAAACTGCAAAACTGGTAGTGACCTTAATTTTTATTATTACTGTCTTATTTTATATGTTTAAAATAACAAAGTTCAGAGACATTGAAATCGTCCATAGTTATTTCTCCAGTTATGGTAAAAAAATGCATTAAAATAAATGAATATTTAGTGGGTTGCAGCAGCTCAGGAGGCAAGAGCAGCAGCAACAGACAGGCGGCACAGCTTCAGAAGGGTCCAGCCAGCTGTGGTCCGGAGCACCCACACGTGTCCTGTGCTCAGCCGGGATGCCCTTCAGGAAGGTCAGCTCAGCAGAAGGCAAGGTGAAGGAGGAGCCCAAGAGGAGGTCCCCAAGTCTGTCTTATAAGCTTGCTCCTACAAAGACAAATATCAGACCCAGGAAGAGGGTGGGCAAGGGTAAATCTTGGGATAAAAATGTTCCAATAAAAAGGAAAAGGGGAGAAAATGGAAAACAGACTGAAGTGGCTAAACTAGAAATTAGAGAATTAACTGCAGAAAATGTAGAAAGAAAACATGAGAGTCCAACCTCTGATGAAGCAGAATAGAAAGAAGCCAAGTCAGATTAATCATTTGTACACCATGTCTTAACAGTGATCCTGTCTCCCTTCTTGTACAATCCAGAGGAATATTTTTATCAATTATTATGTAAATGCAAGTTTTTGTGTACTCTAGAAACATTTTTAAAAAGGAGAGACTCCCAGCTCATCCCATTTTTTTAAACTCTAAGTGATTATTTTTAGAAGTGAAATTATTTACTTGTTTATTTTCGGGTACATACAATTTTGGGATATTGAATTATGGGAAGCTTACGCTCTTTTGGCTGTTAGCTTAACATTCCATAGGTGGGGTTTACTTTTTGTATCCTACAATTCAAAGCATATTAAATGGCAATTGGAGCCACGGTCATGCATTTAATGTCTTGAATATTTTAAATGACTTCTATTCCTGTGCTTTTTAGAATTGTTTCCTGAAGAACACTACTACTGGATCATTGCTGTTAGAATCATGTGTACTCTGTAACATCTTTGGTCATGAAAGTCTAGTTTTTCTAATAAAATTTTAATGTTTTGTGAAAGATGGAAAATTTGAGTATGTGACATTTTGAATTAGCAGGACCTAAGTAACAACAGCATTCAAGGACACCAGTACTTGATATTTTAATTAATAAATATTTGCCTCCAAATGCAAAGCTGGAAAGTCACAGGAATAACTAAAAAAGAATCACAGTATAAGGCTTTTTAGATTTCTGGTATGTGTATTAAAAATTGTGTACAAAGTGAGATATAGCTTATCTGGGGATATAGCTCAGTTGGTAGAGTGTTTGCCTTGCATGAAAAAGGCCCTGGTTCAATTCCCAGAACCACATAAAGAAAAAAAAATGTATACAGAGTGAAATGTCTGTGTACTGATTCTCAATATAGTTAATAAGATCTCAATTATGAAAAAAATAAGTGAACATTTAATAAAAATGTTTTCCTAATACATATACTAAAACCTGATTAAAATAAGAATAATACAATCAATATTGCAGAACTTTTATTATGCTAAAATAATTAGGAAATGTTTAGAAAAGTGCTTTCCTTTTCAAAGGAATCAGAATTAATAGTGAAGATGATAATGGTGATATTGATGTTGAGAATGAGAGCAACTGTGTGAAACAATTCTGTCATACCAGTTGTTCCTCCTGCTTATACACTGTCAATACACCTGATGCTAATGTATGCATTTGTGGTACATTATTTCAAGTCCGCATATTCCTTCCAGTCCAATATATATGGCAGTATCCACAGCATTGTTGATCCTACATCCAGAGGGAAGACCTGTGATTTTTTTTGATAAAGTAAATGTGATGAAACTTATATTATAACAACTTGGAGTTCAGGCCTCAGGAGCTTCCTTGAAGTTTCCAACTGTGCCATCTGTAACATTCCTGTGAGCTCATAAAATAATAGTGAAGGCTATGAAGTTTAATGAGGAATGTTCAAACTGTCAGATGTGTTATTGAGAAAATTTACATGTTCAATTTCAACCAATCCTCTAATTAGTCCCTAATGCAATTAATTCTTGAGAACCATTGAGTCATTGTGAAAGCCTAAATTTTATGACTATGTGATGCCTAAGAATAGATAATAGATGCAAGACAGCCTTGATTTTTATGAATTCTCACTTTGGTAATTTTAATATGCCTCTTTAAGCCTTTACTTTTTAAGGAAAAAAATTATGGGGTTTTTTTCTAAATATTAATAACATAGTGAGCTGAGTAATGTTCTGTTTAAGGCAAAATATTTACTGTTTATTCTGGCATAGGTATGGATCAATAATAATGAATACATAAAATGCTGCTTTCCATAGGACGTGATTTTATAATTAAAAAACTAATGAAATTGGTCTATTTAAATTGTGTACGTACTCCTCGTTCAGTTTAGGCAATTCATATGTCTCTAGAAACCTGTTGATGTCTTCGAAATTTTCTATTTTGTTGGAGTATAGATTTTCAAAATAGCTTCTAATTATGTTTTGTATTTCAGTCGTGTCTGTTGTGATATTTCCTTGATCATTCTGAATTTTAGTAACTTGGGTTTTCTCTCGTCTTCTCTTTGTTAGTGTGGCTAAAGGTTTATCAATTTTGTTTATTTTTTCAAAGAACCAACTATTTATTTTGTCAATTTTTTGTATTGTTTCTTTGTCACCAAAAGCCTACCAACAAAGAAAAGTCCAGGACCTGATGGGTTTTCAACCGAGTTCTACAAAACCTTTAAAGAAGAGCTCATTCCAATACTTCTCAAAGTATTCCATAAAATAGAAGAGGAGAGAACCCTCCAAAACTCGTTCTATGAAGCCAATATCACCCTGATACCTAAACCAGACAGAGACACATCGAGGAAAGAAAATTTCAGACCAATATCCTTAATGAACATCAATGCAAAAATTATCAACAAAATGTTAGCAAATCACATACAAAAACATATTAAAAAGATAGTGCAACATGATCAAGTGGGTTTCATCCCAGGAATACAAGGTTGGCTCAACATCAGGAAATCAATAAATGTCATTCACGGTATCAATAGACTTAAAGTCAAGAATCACAAGATTATTTCAATAGATGTAGAAAAAGCATTTGATAAAATACAGCACCCCTTCATGCTCAAAACACTAGAAAAAATAGGGATAGTGGGAACATTCCTTAACATTTTAAAGGCCACCTATGCTAAGCCCATGGCTAATATCATTCTAAATGGTGAAAAACTGAAAGCATTCCCCCTTAAAACTGGAACAAGGCAGGGATGCCCTCTTTCACCACTTCTTTTCAATATTGTCCTTGAAACTCTAGCCAGAGCAATTAGACAGACCAAAGAAATTAAAGGGATACGAATAGGAAAAGAAGAACTCAAACTATCCCTGTTTGCTGATGATATGATTATATACTTAGAGGAACCAGGAAATTCCACCAGAAAACTTTTAGATCTCATAAGTGAATTCAGTAAAGTAGCGGGATATAAGATCAATGCACATAAATCTAAGGCATTTTTATACATAAGTGATGAATCTTCAGAAAGAGAAATTAGGAAAACTACCCCATTCACAATAGCACCGAAAAAAATAAAATACTTGGGAATCAATCTCACAAAAGAGGTGAAAGACCTCTACAGTGAGAACTACAGAACACTAAAGAAAGAAATTAAAGAAAACCTCAGAAGATGGAAAGATCTCCCATGTTCTTGGATAGGAAGAATTAATATTGTCAAAATGGCCATACTACCAAAAGTGCTATACAGATTCAATACAATTCCAATTAAAATCCCAATGATGTACCTTACAGAAATAGAGCAAGAAATTATGAAATTCATCTGGAAGAATAAAAAACCCAGAATAGCTAAAGCAATCCTCAGTAGAAAGAGTGAAGCAGGGGGTATCGCAATACCAGATCTTCATCTCTACTACAAAGCAATAGTAACAAAAACGGCATGGTATTGGTACCAAAATAGAAAGGTGGATCAATGGTACAGAATAGAGGACACGGACACAAACCCAAATAAATACAATTTTCTCATACTAGACAAAGGGGCCAAAAATATGCAATGGAGAAAAGATAGCCTCTTCAACAAATGGTGCTGGGAGAATTGGAAATCCGTATGCAACAGAATGAAACTAAACCCATATCTCTCACCATGCATGAAACTAAACTCAAAATGGATTAAGGACCTCAGAATCAGACCAGAGACCGTGCATCTTATAGAAGAAAAAGTAGGTCCAGAGCTTCAACATGTTGGCTTAGGACCAGACTTCCTCAACAGGACTCCCATAACACAAGAAATAAAAGCAAGAATCAATAACTGGGATAGATTCAAACTAAAAAGCTTTCTCTCAGCAAAGGAAACTATCAGCAATGCGAAGAAAGAGCCTACAGAGTGGAGAAAATCTTTGCCAATCATACTTCAGATAGAGCACTAATCTCCAGAATCTATAAAGAACTGAAAAAACTCTACACCAAGAATGCAAATAATCCAATCGACAAATGGGCTAAGGAAATGAACAGACACTTCACAGAAGAAGATCTATAAGCAATCAACAAACATATGGAAAAATGTTCAACATCTCTAGTAATAAGAGAAATGCAAATCAAAACACCCTAAGATTCCATCTCACCCCAATTAGAATGGTGATTATCAAGAATACAAGCAACAACAGGTGTTGGCGAGGATGTGGGGAGAAAGGTACACTCATACATTGCTGGTGGGGCTGCAAATTAGTGCAACCACTCTGGAAAGCAGTGTGGAGACTCCTTAGAAAACTTGGAATGGAACCACCATTTGACGCAGCTATTCCACTCCTTGGCCTATACCCAAAGTACTTAAAATCAGCATATTACAGAAATACAGCCACATCAATGTTCATAGCTGCTCAGTTCACAATAGCCAGATTGTGGAACCAACCTAGATGTCCTTCAATTGATGAATGGATAAAGAAACTGTGGTATATATATATATATATATATATATATATATATATATATATATACACATACACACAATGGAATATTACTCAGCCATAAAAAATGATAAAATTATGGCATTTGCAAGCAAATGGATGAAATTGGAGAATATCATGCTAAGTGAGATAAGACAATCTCAAAAACACAAAGAACTAATGATATTGCTAATAAATGGATGATGACACATAATGGGGGGTGGGAGGGGTTAGTGTTAGGGTTAGAGTTAGGGTTAGGGAGAGGGGCAAGAATGGAGGAAGGAAGGACTGTATAGAGGGAAAAGAGGGGTGGGAGGGATGGGGGGACGGGAAAAAATAACAAAATGAATCAAACAGCATTACTCTAATGTAAATTTATGATTACACAAATGGTATACCTTTACGCCATGTACAAACAGAGAAACAACATGTATCCCATTTGTTTACAATAAAATAATAAAAAAAACTAATGAGACCAATTTAAAGGGACTTCCTCATTTTTTCACTTCTTTCAGAGTAAAAAGAGTTGAATGTATTGGAGAACTGCAAACAGTAAAATGTATGTGGTAATTAAAATTATTGTCATTTAATCAATTTGGTGTTACTTAAGAACTATTGTTTTTAATTGAACTTGTAATCCTGTGGTGAATTTTTTAGACATTCATTAGAAATTATGAATATGTACAGTAACCATGTACCCTAATTCCAATTTCTATAATATTAGCATCTTGTGTTAGCAGTGATAAATTTATAATTGTGAAACATCTAATAATTTTATATAATTATTTACTATGTCCATATTGTATTCAGATTTCTTTAGTTTTTCCAAATTTCCTTTTCTGTTCCAGGATTCCATTAAAAATATGTAGTAAGAATAAATTTTTTAAAAATTGTCACTATAATGAGTAAATTAGATGACAGTATAAACTCTTTTTAAAAATACAATTTTTCTTTATTATTTGCATAATAGTGAACTGCCCACTAAAAAATTAAATAAACTAAAATATCCAATACTGATTGACTAAATAACATGCTTCTAGATTATCCTAACAAAATTTTATAATATTTTGAATTGAATAAGAGATAATACAAACAACTTATCAAACTTTTTTCAAGCCCTCTGAAGCAATGCTTCATTGCTTTGCTTATATATTAATAAAATAATAATTAACTAAATAATTCTAAAATTAATGACCTAAACTTCTCACCTTTCAAGGCAGAATATGGAAATACATTCAAATGCAAATTACATAAGATACATAAGAGAATAAAATAAATAACACTGTAGAAAATTAATTTTAAAATATTAGAAATAAAAAATGTAGATTATTTTGTTTGGGAGAAACAAGTTATTTTTGTAGGCTTTACCTCTTGCAAATCATTTTTTAGGAAGTCTGATGTAAGTGAATGGATAAAAAGAGTAAGAAGTTACAAGGGAAAATATCAGGAAAGAATTATGTCAGTCCTACAGGTATCTTGCTTAAATTGTCAAATAGCCTATGGAAATTTTTTACAATATATGTGACTATAGACTCACTAGACTGACAAAATCAGAAAGAGTGATGTTAACTAAATGTAAAAGGGAAAGGAGGAACTGTAATTCTCACACTGTGGTAATGAGTGTCTAAAATATTTCAAGCACTATTTTGGAAAATTGCTCAGCAGGCTTTCATTTACTTAAACAACTAGACAATTTCACATTTAGGTATTTATCCAAAGCAAGTGAAAAATTATGCAAATGTAAATAGTTTAATGGCAATGCCAAGAGACACTTACTAACATTAGCTCTAATTGGGAACACAAAGAGTCCTCAACAGATATCTGGTAATAATAATAAATACACACACATACACAATTGAAAATAATTCTGCATTAAAATGTATTCAGATCTAAATTTAATAACTGAATCTCATAAAACTATTACCTTGAGTAAAAAAAGCCAGATATGAAAAGTACATATCACATGATTCTATTTATGTGAAATTTTAGAAAAGAATACATTGATGTAATCTAACAGAATCATACATAGTTGACTAAGACCAGCTGGGCAGAAATTGTCTCCAAGGAAATGATGAATGTCTTATACCATAATAATGTTTGTGGTCACAGGGTTTGTAAATTTGTCAAAACATATTTAATTTTAAATTAAATGTTAGTATTTTACTGTAGTTAATTATACCCAAATAAAATTGATATAAAATATATTAATGATGTCCCAGATTTATAAGTGCCACCTTTAAGACTTTGATTAATTATAGAAAATCCAATCATAAGCAATGTTATAGTAGTATTACCTAACTCAGCTGTGATGTGAATTGCAATTTTATAATTTTCAAAATATGTAAACTCAATTGTTGATTTGTATAATAACAGATATTTTTTGGTTGTGGTGGAATATAGGAAACATAAAAGATTATTTCAGGAGCTTCTTAAGAAGGATTCCTATAATAAAATAGGGTTTATTTCCATTTTAGTCAGAAAAGCAGTTCTAAGCAGTTCTACAAAAGTGTTCTTGTAATCCAGAAATTTTGCCATTTCTTCAAAGTTGCTGTTCGTTACTTGGTAATTCTGGAATTTCATTTTATTTCTTAGTAAAATTGCCTCTGAATCTATTTTTTGTCTTTGCTTCTTCCACTATGTCTATCTTCTAGCACTGAAGTTATCTTCTGTATTTGATTATATACTTTACCTCTCATTTCTAAAATGTTCAACTACTTGGTTTTTTAATTGTTATTTAATACATATTTATTCTCATTTGCTCTTTATTTACATTGCTTTATTCCACAGATTAGAATGTGCACATGGAGAATTCTGGCAATTTATTATTTATATTAACATGATCATTCATTTTAAGTATATTTTACATATAATAGATATAAAGAAATGCCCTTTATTGGTAAATCAGATGAAACCTAAGCTATTTTTGAAAATTCTCAATTGTCATTTGGCTGCTAACATAATGTTGAACTTATTTCACTTTAGAATACTCAGAAGGTTTGGTTTACATTTCTTGAGCTACTAATTGAGGTATAGTGACACAAACACAGAGTTAGAAGCACTAAGATAAAACATGAATGCTCCTTTTAAAATGTTGTATACACAAAGTAATTGAAAAGAAATTGTATTTAGTCAAGCTAGTGTGACATTGAATGTCTTGTGGAGAAATTTTTCAGTTAGAAAATTTCACATTTTCAACTGATATGGAACATATGACTAGGAAGCACCCTAAATATTTTGTAAAGGTTTTAAAAGGATTTCTATTTATATTACATATACAACATCACAGAAGCAAATTGCTCTTTTCCTCTTACCTTGTACAATTTTATTTGATGCGAATCCTATTTCTTTAGTGTCTCATCTCTCTGGCCACTCTCTAACAGTTTCTGTAAGTCTTGAGGATGTACAATTTCTCACATCCATGGAGGGAGGATAAACTGAAATGAAACATTGGAAGTAGGCTGGTCCCACAAAAAGGCAAGCATCACTTTTGATCAAATAACAATTTATTAGCATTTTTCCTTGAAAGTACTTTTCAAAACTGATGCAATGAACAAGCAAAGATTCTCAGGACGGTTAATGTTATTCTACCTTTAAAAAAAGTAGAAAAGAAGATTGATAGTTTGAGTCTTCAAAAGAACCAATGAAAAATGAAATAAAAACTGATTCTCATTATTCTGTCTCATTTATAAGACTTCAACTCCTTTTTTAATAATCTATTTGTAATCAATATGAGCTCTTCTCAGTAAAGGGCAACTGTCTTTGCTGGACCACAGATATCTCAAAGCACTGTACTCTAAAGATCTGAGTCTTTAGAGTACAGTGATACTTTAAGTGGTAGAACCTTAGATAAGTACATGTTTTTGGTTCATTTTAAGTCAATTAAATTCAACAAATGTCTCTCTCATCACAATATATTCAGACAATGTCAGAAGTGCTAGGGATAACCAGATAAATATGTAACATTATTGACTTTCATGGTGATAGAATGAAGATAGTGATATGAGTAAATAATTTTGATATGAAGTAGTAAGTGCAGTTTTGCAAATATTTCCAAAATAGAACTGACTTAAATCAGCAAGTCAACAAGTTGATTGTAGGTATGTATACATTCAAAAAAGGGAGATTTTTAAGGATCACAAAAGAGGAGTTGAATATTTCCAGATGGGAGCAGAATGATATTGAGAGGTTGGTGATGAGAAAAGAGGTTGATCAGGTGGCAGAGTAGCATCTGCCAAAGTAGAAATACACCAGACAGTTAAGGGAACTGAAGAGTTTTAGTTTGATTGAAATGCACAGTATATTTCTATAACAAAAGCAAAATAGGCAAAAGAGAAATTAGGGAGTATATTGCATGGTCCTTTAATAAACTCAGAATTTATTATTAAGCAGTAGGAACCACAGAGAAGATTGAACAAATAATGTCAACTAAGGTGGGAGTAACACGATGATGATTACATTTTAGAATAATCTCAGTGGCTATAATGCTGAAGATGGGTTACAGAATATAAGAAACATGGATGAGGGACTCAGAGTAGAATTCACTATATTTTAGCAGAAAGATGATACAAATTTGTGTCGCTCCCGCCAGCAAGAACGACCCGGAGACGTGATGGGTGGCAAACTTCTTTATTAACAGCAGATTCTTCTTCTTTTTTTTTTCTTTTTAGGGAAGTTATTGTCACTTATATAGGTTATATCAACTAATTAGAATATTCATGATATGTGGGGAGAAGATAGACGTATATGGGTATAACTTGAAGCACCTAAGAATCACGCAAGAATCATGCAGAGGCCCTGACCAATTACTGAGAATTCCTCAAGGTGAAGTTAGTTGTATACGTGCAGAATAGCAGTTTTTCAACCGCACTGGCAGCTTGCCAGGCGCCATCTTGGCCAG
Organism: Sciurus carolinensis; assembly: GCF_902686445.1. Lineage (NCBI taxonomy): Eukaryota > Metazoa > Chordata > Mammalia > Rodentia > Sciuridae > Sciurus > Sciurus carolinensis. The sequence goes on from NW_025920152.1 coordinate 665,542, forward strand.
GCTCCACCTAGGGCCAGGGGTCCGGCCGAAACCCCGACAAATTTGTATTTTCATTTCCAGTTAGCAGGTGCTGTTATTTAGAGTCACCAAAGTTGAAAAACCAATAGAACTTAATGACCCATGATATGTGGTAGGAGGAGGAAGGGAGAACTAGGTGTGTGGAATTTGTGGTTTGAGACACTATGCTATGCTAAATTCTAGAATAGTTAATTCAAAATATGGTTGTATAAAGATAAGCAAATTGAGAAGTAAGATTTGATGTATGTTTGATTTGGGACCTGGAATCTATATATTAAAAAACATTTGATAATCAACACTTAGGATTCGCTGTGCCTCTATAAATAAAATGTTTTAAGGATTTACTCAATCTGACATTATTAGTGTATTAGCCTCCAGATTCCTTAATATAAAATGTTACATTTTAAGTAAGCAAATTACTTTTGGTGAATTATTAGTGTTGTCTAAAGAGGATATTTAAATGATTATATCAAGCAAGATTTTTTGTCTATTTTCAATATTTAAATTTCCTTTAAATATTTATGGAAAACAATTTAATAATGAAAAATCACATTCATTCTCCGTAAATTGTGAGTCATTTTTAGCTAAATTATCTAAGGTTGGGAATAAAATTAAAAGTTAACTTTTAGTAAGCCTGATTTAAGGGTAAAAAGGTAGCAATTTGTTTCCATTAAAGACATAAATATTAGTATCTGAAGTTTGATATTGGTATGGTTTTCTCACCTTCTTCCCAAGAAGAAAATATGATAATGGCTATGAATGCAGAAAGTGTTGATTGCACTAGACTAAATTTGACGTTGAAAGGCTTATATGTAAATGCATTGCTGAATGCTGCTATTTTTAAAAGCAGAACTACAGGAAGCAGCTGCTTATATTTGACATGGCCATGTTCCCATTGACCATTATATTAACACCTTATTGATTTGACAAATTTAAGGACAGGCTGAATTCCCGTCACTGTCATTTTATTCAGCTGGAGGTATCTCTTTTGTTAAAATTATTATTGATGAGTTTTCTTTATGTGAATCCTTGAATTGTATTCTCATCTGAAATAGTGTAACCTTCTGCTCCCTGACCCACTTAAAGAAATAACCCAATTCAAGAAAAATAACCTTCCTGTTACTATGTGAGGAGAAATAAAAACCTCTTTTCTTAATAACTTCTTTAAAGAAACAGACTACATCATTAGTTTGTCAAAAAACTGAAAAATGTTTTATTCTCTGTATGACACATTGTTTTAAGTAACAAATCCTATCACAATAAACAAGTAGAAAAACAATCATTTAACTTGATAAAAACATTTAATATCTATGAATCATATTATATATTTTATAAACATTAAGCTTCAGTAAGTGAAAATAGGACTATGAAAAGCAACAGTGATATGAGCTGATACTATTATGGTTGTGACAACCTAGTTCTTTTAAGATTGAGAGCTGGTCAATGTCCCCTTTTTTATATAGAACCGAGGCATGTGAGGCACTGCAGCCACTCACAGTCAAGATCTTCCTGAAGTAAAGCTTAATTCTACAGGCATCAGGAGGTGACTTTATTATCCCAATTACAATCAATAGATAATGAGCTTCATTGGTTTCCTTTAATACTTTACCTAGCATCAAAACATTGCAACTCAAACGGGTGGCTTTTATTTCTCAAAAATCTATTATTGCTTCTTAATAAGTAAATATATATATATATATATATATATATATATTTGAAAAATATCTGTATTCCTGGGAGAAATTAAATAGCAAGTAGATTCTGTAGACAATATTCTCCATCTCTGGGAAAGGACACAAATTAGACTTTTTCCTTTGACCCAGAAATATATAAACATATATTTAAAATGTGTTCTTAGTTTTATAACTGAAGTAACTCAACTTACATTCGTATCCATATGTGCTGATTATTTTTTCCCTTTCTTCTCCATAACATCAGGCCTGAAGTTTTCCTAGATATCAGCAAGAAAGTTAGACTGGTATAGAATAAGTGAATTTCCTTAGATTTCTCTTCCCCATTATCACCCACACAATTTTCCAAGCCGCCCTGTCTTCTCTTTAACAAAAGCACATGTGATCAAGCAAAAAGGATACAGAAATCCTACATTGAGAAAATAAGTCCATTGGAGTTCCAAAGACAGCAGCATTAGTTTTCTAGCTTCTATGATAATTTTCAAATGGAAAAAAAGAAAAGACAAAAAACAAAACAAAGCAAAAAAGTCAAAATTGTAAGGTATTCCCTATTGTTGAGCAATGTCTCTATGCCTGTAAGGCTGTGTTTTCAAGAAAATGTAAATATGAGTAACCAGCAAATAAAATGAACAATGTTTCTTTATCATAGAAAAGGCATGGAAATATAGTCAATTTTAAATACCCCTAAAACTCTCCCATTTTCTTTCTACTCTATGCCTCTAGAGAAGTAAATACTTAGGTATTAATTTTTTCTTTTTACTTGAATAAAATTCCTTGTTTGTTTGTTTTTTTTTCCCGAACATCTTGGCAGAAGTGTGCACAGGAGGAAAACAGCTGGGAACATGGAACGAGGACACAGAGAGAACGAGAGACATTGCAGACAAGGGTCACAATAAATCCCAAAGGCACACCCCCAGAGACCCACCTCTTCTGGCCACACATTTTCTGCCTTGATTTACAACCAATTAATCCCTCTCAAGAGATTAATGCACTGATTAGGTCAGAGCATTTACAACCCAATCATTTAAATCCTAAACATTCTTGATTTTCTCACACATGAGTTTTTTTTGGGACATCTCAGGTCAGGAAGTGATGGAAGACATCACATTGTGTCAGCACTGGGTGGTTTGGCCATATGGTTCATCCACCAGATCAGGTCTTTTCTGCATTGGAGAGGAAGTCCTCTTCCAAGAAGTCAGTGCTCTGCTTCTCCAGAAGGTGTGGTACAGAGATGACAGGAAATTTCTCAGTCAGGCAAACATACAGCCAAATTGCTTGTATTGTTGGTGCACCAGCACCTGCATATGCATGGGCACCAGCTTGTAGGAGATGTAGCTCTTCCTACCCTTGAACTTGGTCTGCTTGGTGGGTTCCTCCATGGTGCACAGGAAGGGTTAGGGTTTTCCTGCCACTTAGGACTGTAGGGCCCTAGCACCATGTATAGCATATCCATATTCATGACGAAGGCCTCTCTACCTGACTTGAGAAGTAAAGAAGAGGTTGAAGTTGCCATTCACCATGGCCGAGCTGTTGGCTCCTGAATGGTAGTACCACGGAGATGCAGATCTACCTTCGGATCAGCAACAAATCCCAGCACATGAAGAAGCAGTAGAGGTCAGCCACACTGCAGACCCCAGACGACAAGCCCTGGTCAGAATAGGCTTCAATGCTCAGCGCACCAGGCTCATAGGCCACCATGGAGCTGTCCTCCCACTCATCGTCCCAGTCATCTTCGCTAACCCTGGCTGGTGTGGTAACCACTGCAGAACTGCTGAGATGAAGGCTGCAGGACGCCCCTGCCTTACAGAAAACCCAGGCAGGGCAGCTGGAAGGTGCTTGGTGGCCGCGCCTGCTGCAGCTGCAACAGCCGCTGGAAGGCTTTGCTCAGCGACTTGAAGTAGGCGCGGGGCGCAGAGAGCAAGGACTGGGAGCCACCAGGCGCAGTTAGCATAGCAACTTGGGGCACCTGGGCAGCCACTTCCTGCTGGGCCGAGCTTGGGCGCTTGGATCACATACTCATAAGAGACCTGGAAGAGGCCATCGCAGCAGTTGTTGACACCCATGAGCCAGCACATGATATCTTGCTTGCTGCACAGGCTCTGTACCTCCTGCTCCAGCAGCGAGATCTCCCAGAGTTCTCTGAACTCAAGTGATATAGCGCCAGGAAGCGTAGCAGCGTGGCCCTGACGCCCCGGCAGGGGTCCCCATACAGGCGACTGGAGCTTGGCCTTCCCAAGGGATTCTCCTTGTTACCTTCGCCCTGGCACAGGGACTAGAGCCCTGAAGGTCGCACGCAGTTCCCCTCCCCCGCCCGCAGGTCCCGCCCTCCGCGCCGCTCTGCTGACAGACCTGACTGTTGCGCAGGGCCGCCACCAGCATGGGACCATTATTTATCATTCTTAAAGTACATTTTTTGTTGACGAAAACTTTCAGAAGAATTTTAAAAGTAGACAATTTTTTAAAAAATTTATTTGAAATATCTCAGGTTTTTCTTAATCACGAAAAATGTAGATTAACATGTATTTATATAAATAATATAAAGAAATCTCAGGTGTACTTTATAAGTCTTCCCATAATAAGAGCATACACAGGTGCTGGGGGTGTAACTCAGTGGTAGAGTGCTTACCTAGCACGGGTGAAACACTGGGTTTGATCCATTTTAGGTGAGTTTCTTATATACAGCATATTGTTGAATCTTGTTTTGTTTTTAATGTATTCAGTCAGTCTGCTCTTTATTCAGAGAATTGAGTTTTATTTCAGAATTATTATTAAAAGATATGTGTTTCAGAATTATTATTATTATATTATTATTTTAGAATTATTATTAAAAGATATGTGTTTATTTCTGCCATTTCAGTAATTTTCTTCTGGTTGTTTTGAATATTCTATGTTCATTTCTTCATCTTTTACTCTTTTTAGAATTTTGATGGTCTACAACATTAATAATGTTTGATTCTTTCCTATATCTATTTACTTGTCTACCCCTTCATTGTGATTTATTATTTCACATGTTCTCATGATTGCAATTGTCTTTATTTTTCTTCTGGGTGTAGATAGAGTTCTCTTAAATATAATCTATAATGCTGGACTACTGGTTATGAATTACCTCTGTTTATGCTTAACAGGTATTTATTTATTCTTAAATTCTGAATGATAACCTTGCTCTTACATTAATCTAGGTTGACAGTTATTTTCTTTCAGGACTTGAATTATATTATTTCATGCCCTTCTGGCCTTTAGAGATTCAACTGTAAAATGTTTGTCAAATGGGTTTTCATTTATTGTGGCATGACACATCTTTTGCAAATTTAATATTCTTTCTTCTTCTGCACTTTTGGAAACTTATTTATGACATTTCATAAAGATGTTCATCTCTGACTATGTCTCTGTGTGGGGTTCTAAGTGACCTGAAATATGAAGGTCCATTTTTTTCCTAATATTTGAGAAATTTTTTATTCTTCTTTTATTTGTTTCCTATGTATTATGAATGTAACTTTTCTTCTGGTGTGCAAATTATATGAATGTTTGATATTTTAATGGTTTATGGAGGCTTCTTTTTTTTCTCTATTTCATTCTGAATATAATATTTTGCCAAAATCATCTTTTGAGTTCAGATAGGCTCTTTTCCTTTTGATCCATTCTGTTGTTTCTGTATTCAACTGAATTTTTAATCTGACTTATTGAGATTTTTAATTTCCAAAATTTGTGTTTGTTTCTTTTCCCCAATTTCTACATGTTTATTTTATTGCTCATTTATTCTGTATTATTTTTCTTAATTCACTAAACTGCTTATTTGTATTATCTCAGATTTCATTGAGTATTTTTTTATTCGTCCTTTGAATTTTTTGTCTTGAAATTCATCCTCCTCAGTATTTTTGGAATGTTAGTATTGAGTTATAAAGTTTTTAAAGAAAAATATAAACATGGGAACTTGTCAGAATAACGGGGAGAAGCAGCGGAGCCTTGGTCACCACCCTTGGAGGCACAGGACAAGGCCATGGATGAGGCTTCATTGAGGAGGCTATAGGTCACTTGTGTCCTCTAGAACCCTCCTTTTCTCCCATTCTTCCACAGTTCTCCAACCCAAGAAAACTCTTGTGAGAAGTTGGTCATGGTGAGAAGGACTGTTCCCTTGGGGTCATTGGGGTTGAGAGCTTGAGCTGCTCCTCCAAAAGTCGAAGAAGACAAACAACCTGCTTTTCAAGCTACTCCTGACTGAGGTCTCTGGATTGGGAATACCTGCATCCTTTTTTGGATGACACATGCAATACTACCTTTATTTCCACCATAGGAATAGAATTTAAGATGAAAACAGTTGAGTTACAAGGAAATAATATCAAGTTACAGATATGGAATATAGCAGGCCAGGAGCGATTTTACACCATCACAATATCCTACTACAGAGGAGCAATGGGTATCAAGCTAGGACGTGACACCATCAATAGTAAACATTTTGAAAAATATCACCAAATGGCTTAGAAACATAGACGAGCATACCAATGAAGATATGGAAAGAATGTTACTAGGAAACAAGTGTGATATGGACAGTGAAAGAGTTGTACCTAAAGGCAAAGGAGAATAGATCATAAGGGAGCATGGCATTAGGGTTTTTAGAGACTAGTGCAAAAGTTAAAATAAACATGGAAAGGCATTCCTCTATTAGTTGAAGGTGTCCTTCAAACGATCCTGGTAAAGTAGCCCAGCAGTGAAAATGTAGATATCAGCAGTGGAGGAGGTGGGACAGGCTGGAAGAGCAAAGGTTGCTGAACATTCTCCTGTTCCGCCCTTGGTATCCACCACCTGTCTCTCTTCTTGCTGCAAAATAAACTACTATGTCCATTTAAACAGATTTTTATTCTCATCATAACTCTACAATTCACCTATTTTATTTGTTCTTTCATCTGTGACTTCTTGCTGACTTCTTTATAATTTTATTCAAACAAAAACATGTAGAAAAGTCAAGTATGTTACCTCATTTTTTATTATACTTGCTCAGCTCACCACCATGTTTCAGTTGTATTATAGTCCAGTTCTTAACTACATTAAAACTTACAGCAATCATGTCAACTATTCTACAAATTGTGTAAAAGTTAGACTTAACACTTTTATTTTCTACAAGAGAGGAATTTTCTGTCATGCTTAACGTGCTTGAGTCCCTGTAATCTATAGGCATTTGATAGCAAAAGAAAAATGAAAGCTGGAAAATCACTCACTTTCACCTTAAATATGAAAATGGGGTTAATTTAATCCTGTACCTTATATGAAAAGGAACTTCTTTGGTTTTTCCTTTTTTGTTTTGGTGGAAGAATGTGCAGTAGACATAATGTAAACCATTACAATGTTTGTAGTTTACTTAGGTGTAAATTGAAGTGTAGTTAATTGAGGACAAAGGGTATTGCAGAAATGACAACTTTGGTTTGCTGAATCAAATTTTGAGTGGTCTTGTTATTTCAAATTGCTCCCACCTCCAGTTCTCCTTGGCCTCTTATTTCACTGGGTCTCATCTTCCTGTATGATGCTTTATTGGCTTTTCCTCCCCCACCACCTCATGGTATGAGTTATTTTAAAATGAAAGAGGGAAATTAGTAAGTTTGTCAAGTTTAACGTAAAGCACTGATGTAACTTGCTAACTAAACTGAAAGATAAATTCTAACTGCCTAATATCAAATATCACTTAACTGCTTTCTTCCTTTCATGTATACTGTTCCCTAAAACCTCTGTCCCAGATTATTTCATTGACTGTTTTACTTCTATGTACCTCTGATTCCCTTTGTTCTTTTCCTGTCTGTCCATTGAGTTTATGAAATGGAAGAGTTGAATGCATGCTCTGGTGTTTGGATGGTGTGGTTTGTCTTAATTGTGTGTATATCCTATTCACTTTCTTAGAATAACTCTGGATCTAAATTTTAGCAGTCTTCATTTTGGCAACTACTCTGGCAGTTTGGCACCCCAGTAAATATTCTTTTAAAAAAGTGGGAAACAAAGTGTATTTTCTTAACATGCTTGCCAGATGTGTTGGCCTCTGAGGAACACTTTTTCTGTCTTAAGTTGTTCTTACCCTAAGTTGTAGTAATACTTTAGAATATTATTAATTTTAAATCCTATGGTCATACCCTCTTAGAAATCTTGAACAAACATGGATTTTGAAAAAGGACAACAAAAGTCTTCCCATGTAAATATAAGACCTCTAGCTATTTCTAACCCTGTTCATTCTTCAATGCATCTTTCTTGTTACTTCATTGATTATCATTATGATAGGGTAGGTTGAGTTTGCTATGTTGCTAGCATCCTAAGGTGATACCTTTGTTGGAGTAATTGTGATTAGGATAATTCAATTCAAGCATGTCTGAGTTTAGGAAAGAAGCTTCCTTTGAAAATTCTTTTTGTGTTGTGACACACATTTTAATGAGTTTTTGGATTACATGAACAAAAACATAGGGATTTATCTACATTGAAGATTCATGAATTTTCAGATAGTGCCAACAATTTCATATGTCATGCTGGTTTTTGTTCTTAGGTTTTCCCCTCATTTGACTTTATAATTGGTTAGTAGTAAAAAGCTGCATTGCCAAATAATCCATAATATTCTAGTACAAAATAATGAAATGTTGTCAAGCTTTTTTGGAAAAGTTTTATGTTAAACCTATTGTTGTTAGGTTAATGTATTGGTTGCTTCCCTTTATCTGGAATGTGTCATAGTTTTTTCACATTTAACCCTCTTTAATCTTTATTCAATTCATTGACTTAAAGTTTGAGAGCTAAACACTGGGATTTTGGGGTAACAGACTGACTATTGTTTGCATAATTATATTTGGCATTGTACAGAGAAAGGATACGACTACATTTAGTTAAATCTGCACTTTATAAATATCAAAAAAGAGAAATAAAGTACAAATTAATTTTTATATAATCTGTTTGAAACAAGAGTTTTATTTGCTTACTATTAGGACTTTACCCCTTTTCTGTAAATCTCTTGGGATCCTATGGAGAAGCTGTTTTTATTAAACACCAAACATTTAAGTCCACTCTGTGGTACTAGCTATTAATTTGGTTTCATATTCTACCTAAAAATTTAAATACACTAAAATATTTTTAAGAAAAAGAAAAATGCAAACACAAATTAATCATGCTTTATTTGACTGCATCTTATTTATAAAGCTTGCACATTTCAAATCCCATTAAAACTCTCTCTCCAAAAGAATATAAAGAATAAGAAAAAAATCATGTAGCAATATCCAGTCATCAAACAGCAGTCCAGTATTTTGAGATGCACATTATATTTTATAGATACTCAACTCATATCTGATATCAATGTAATTTATGGTTTTGTTTTTACAAACCTGAGAAGCTGTTAACATTATACCACTTATTTTAATGATGTCATGGTGCATAGAAAAATAACTCTGACATGCTATCAATTTAATTTTATCTATGCTCCTCCAAAGTGATGAACTTCATGATATTTAGAAGCATAATAAACAAACACATCCAGTCATATACATGTCAACTAACATCAGAACACAGGGAAAGTTAAAGTTGAAATGTGACAAACTCCTTTATGTGTATTTGTTGAGCAAAGGGGGAAGTCAAAAAAGAGAGACAGAAATTAATAAAACCAATTTTTTTTAATAATATTTTTACTTTTTCTTATTGTCCTGGCTATAATTTCAAAAACTACTGCCTGATGTCTAATCTGTGAACTTCTGTAGAGTAAGTATTCTGTAGAGTAAGTATCCAAATGTAAAGGAAATCACAGCCAGTCGACACACCAAAATTCATAGGATACCCTTTAGCCTCTTCAACACTAATGTACATAGCTTCACAGTAGCATGTATAAAAATGTTCAACAGTACCAACTGCCAAATCAGTATCAGTGGATAAAGTACAGTCATCCTTAAAGACACAGCTCCCCATTAATAGAAAGTTGCACCAATTTTCCTCAGGTTTAGCCAAGTGAACCCACTCTATCAATTATAAATGTAACTATTTCAACCTAATGAAAGTATGATCATAAACAGACTCAAAAGAGTCAGCTGAAAAACTGAGTGCTGTGGTCATGATACTTTTTAATATAACCAGCATTTGCCCATTAAACGTTTAAAGATAATGTAAAATGGAAATGTTTTCTTAAAAATAAGGAATTGTAAATGATCACAGCAGCAGGAAGTTTTACTTGTCATCAAATATAAATTGGGTATATTTATTTTGAAAGTCCTTGTTATCATGTTCATTTTCAAAACACTATTGTGAACAGAGTATTTTTCCTTTAAAAATAAAACATCAACGAACTTCCCTGAAAAGGGTCTTATCAACTGTTAATGAAGGTAGAGTTTTAAAAATGTAGTGATTATATTCACAAAATATTCAAAACAAATCCTAGAGCAGAAATAAATCCAAATGAAAATGAAAACAGATTCCTACAAAAGAGTTTTCATAGAGAATGAATCTTCTTTTTTTAATTATGGGTACCTAGGTTTTCCAGTTAAGCAAATTATCCATCAAAGATTTACATGTATGTACATTTATGATTACACGAATGGTATGAATCTACATCATGCACAACCATAGAAATGAAATGATGTACCCCATTTGTGTACAATGAATCAAAATGTGGTCTGTAAGAATTATTTTAGATTTTTTTTAAATGTTGGTTTACAACAAATAAAAGTAATGAGAACAGAAGTGACACTCAGTGGAGGTTGTGTTCAGCATGTGCCAGGCCCTGGGTTGATTACCCAGTACCACTTAATAAATTAACAATAGTAGAAAAAAAACTTACTGACCCAGGGGGCAGGGAGGGGGTCGCAGGACCACAGGCGGGGGTCCCGGATCTGGAGGGTCAGTTCCCATCCCCCCAGCAGTATGGCATCCTGTGCTGAATCCTCGGAGCCCACTGTCCCACCGCATTCTTGTGTCCCACCGCCTTCTTGTGTCCCACCGCCTTCTAGTGTCTCACCTCTTGGAGACTTCAAGGTGCTGGATGGGGTTGAGGATGCAGAGGGTGAGGAAGAAGAGGAGGAAGAGGAGGGTGATGACCTGAGTGAGCTGCCACCTCTCAAGGACATGGGACAGTCCCCTCTGGAGGAGGCTGAGCAGCCTGGGCTCTGACCCAAGAGTTCCTAGCAGCCATGGAGCCGGAGCCTGCTCCAGTCCCAGCTCCAGAAGAGAGGCTGGACATCCTGGGGAATGGGCTATTGAGAAAGAAGACACTGGTCCCAGGCCTACCTGGTTCGAGCCGGCCAGCCAAGGGGCAGATGGTCACCATGCAGTTGCAGATGTTGCTGGAGAATGTCATGCAGGTACAGGAGGAGCCAGAGCTGGTGTTCACCTTGGGCAACTGCGACATCATCCAGGCCCTGGACCTCAGTGTCCCGCTCATGGACATGGGTGAGACAGCTAGGGTCACTGCTGACTCCAAGTACTGCTATGGCTCCCAGGGCAGCAGGAGCCCCTACATCCCCCAGCCCACGCAGCCCTGTGTCTGGAGGTCACCTTGAAGACAGCTGTGGATGGGCCTGACCTGGAGATTCTGACCCGGTAGGAGCGGGTGGCCCTGATCAACCAGAAGCAGGAGTATGGTAACGCCCACTACCAGCAAGCAGACTTCGTACTGGCAGCCAACTCCTTCGACCTTGCCATCAAGGCCATCACATTGAGTGCCAAAGTGGACATGACTTTCGAGGAGAAGCAGCTCCTGCAACTGAAGGTGAAGTGTCGAACAACCTGGCGGCCTCGCAGCTGAAGCCCTGCGCTCCTGCAGCCTGGTGTTGGAGCACCAGCCCGACAACATCAAGGCACTCTTCTGGAGGGGCAGGGTGCTGGCTCAGCAAGGCGAATACAGTGAGGCCATTCCCATCCTGAGGGCAGCCCTGAAGCTGGAACCTTCCAACAAGATGATCCACGCGCAGCTGCCAAAAGTAGTGAAGAAGCACATGGCTCAGCGCAGCACAGAGACGGTTCCCTATCGGAAAATGCTGGGCAACCCCAGCCTGCTGCCAGCCAAGTATCCCGGCAAGGGCACCTGGTCCATCCCTTGGAAGTGGCTGTTCAGGGGGGACGGCTGTTGCTCTGGTGGACGTGGCACTCTCTGTGGTCATTGCTGCCAGGAACTGAGGGACCCGGTGGCCGCCACCCCTCTGCACACCGTGAACCCCACCCTGCACTCCTGACTCCCCAGCTTCCTGTCCACTGTCCTCTGTGGCCTGGCTCCCTCTGGACTGGGGGCAGCCAGGATTGGGGGTCATGAAGCCCAGGAAGCAGGAGGGACTGAGGCCCCCTAGGAGGAAAGTGGGGTGCAGCCCAGAGGAGGAGCCCTTGTTCCTCCACCCAGCTCTCACCCTTCCCCAACCCGCCCCCACCCGGGTCCGGCTCAGGCCAGGCCTCAGTCTCTCCTCCTCAGTAGGCCTGGGGCAGCCCGCCCCCACCCAGGCCCACTGACCACCAGCCCTTCCAACCCCACCTGCCGCCCTCTGTCCAGGCTCCCCACAGTGAAATAAAGCCTCCCACACTGAAAAAAAAAGAAGAGAAAGAAAGAAAAAGATTTATTGACTCAATTGATCGCAATTAACTTTAAGATTCATTACATTGCACTGATTAGTCAAAATATATTGTAGTAGTAAACATGGTAGCTGTTCAGAAACAAAAAGAACACATTAATATTTTTTTCATTTTCTGCCTTTAGTGCTTTTTCTGAAAGAACAAAGCAAAACCCCCAAAGAATCTGCTGAGTCAAGTGAAAAGCAAATAAAAGCAGCTTAAAATGGATAGAATGCACCTTTAAATTTATTTCTAAGATGAAAAACCAAAAGTGAATCATTCTAAAAAGCAAAAGGAATGTGAATCCAAATCAAGTGGGAAAGACATTCCAGCTACTTTATAAAAGCTGATCTTCACAGCTTAGCAAAATTTTTCATTAAAAATATCACACCAATTTGCATTAATTTTGTACTGTTTTCCAAAAATGCCCTCTTAAAAATAGTGCATCTAAAACTCAGCAATTCCATGCTCCCTCAACTTTTCTGATACCTTTCATGCCACTCATCTACAGTTTTCCAAATAGATTCAACTTCCTACTGTAAAGAATGTGAAGAGAGAGCCCACAGAATGGGAGAGTATCCGTACCACATGCACCTCAAATAGAGCACTTATCTCCACATTTTTTTAATCCAATCTCTTGTTTGCAACTTATGGATTTGGGGACAGAGTGCACTGCATTATGGTCAGAGAGACCACTGGTTCTTTAAGACATGTCAGAATCAGTAAATCTAGTACTTCAGGCAGATGTAGCAGAGGCAGCAGAGAATGCAATGGAACACAGAAAGAAAAACAGACATCGAAAAGAAGGTCAAGAATTCCTCCTAGCCAAGGTGCTCAGAATATTTCTCAGTAGGATTTCTAAGACTTGTGTTTATTTTGGGGGTTTTATGGAGTCTAAGTTATCTTCGAATTATAAACATTTCTTTGTATATGTTTAAAATATTATTAAATGATTTATAATTATCTTTCAAATAATTATTTGAATAAAGTGGAATGGTATTTTGGTTATGGGCTGTTCTTTTAAACTTTCTATGCATTTTCTCATTATACTGAATGATAATATTTCCAAATGTTTTGTCATCAACTCTCAGAATTTTCAGCTTTTCTAGAAAATTATTTGTTACAAATAACTAATTTTATTTTCATATGGTTCAGTAGGAACTTATGTATAATTTTTAGCAGTATAAAATATACAATATAATATGTTGAATATATTTTTTATAAATTTAAATATCTTATATTAATATTTATTATTTTCACTTATACATTTGTAATATAACATTCACTTTACACTTTACATGTGGTATAATCATACATGCATCTTATATTTATGTATTTTTTTATTTCAAAATTTACATAATATGATTTAATATTCATATACATGCATTACCTATTCCACCATACTGCTTTATTCAAATGTGTTAATTTTGGCTCTGATTCTTATTAATTCACTATTCTTTCTTCTTTTTCTTTTCTTAAATATTACCTCTCAGAAAGAACGCACAGAGAACTTAACAGACAGGTATTTTGAAATACAAGTGTAACCTCCTCAGCAAAATATTCTCTGATATTTTATCTACATTTAATTTAATATATGAAATATAGGTAACTACTTGCTACAGACAACTGTGTGAAACAATAAGTTTGAGAAATAAATACTTACATGTTTTGTTTGGCTTCCATTGCATTGGTAACTTTATCTAAATAAATACACCTTTATTTAAGTTTTCCTTTTTTGGGTACTACGTTTTTTTCTCTAAAATTACCATTACAAAGTATCACGTTTTTGTATGATTAAAACATGTCTTGGGATATTAATATGTTTTAATTTTTCTGTTCCTTTTTTGTTTTTTTGGTAGCATATAACTTGAAAGTATAGAAAAACTCAATGATGCTATAAAGAGTATATTTTTATTATGTAAAACAGTATTACACTTAGAGTGTAAGGTTTTTTAATTTCCCATAATTTTATATTTTGTTTCCTGAATTTTTTCAACTTATTTTAATTAGTTATACATGACAGTAGAATGCATTTTGACACATTGTACCCAAAGGGAGCACAACCACTCCAACCTGTAGCTATACATGGTGCAGATTCACATCCATAGTGTAATCATATGTGTGTAGAGGGTATTAATGGCTATCTCATTCCACTGTCCTGTTCCCCACATCCCTCCTCTTCCCCTCATTCCTCTCTGCACCATTCAAAGTTCCTCTGTTATTCCCTACCACCCCCATTATGAATCATTATCTGTATATCAGAGAAAATATTCAGTTTTTGTTTGTTTGGGATTGGCTTATTTAGCTTAGCATGATATTCTCCAGCTCCATCCACTCGCCTGCAACTGACATGATTTCATTCTTATTTAAGGCTGAATAATATTCCATTGTTTCTTTATCACATTTTCTTTATCCATTTATCTGTTGGAAGGCATCTAGTTTGGTTTCATAGTTTAGCTACTGTGAGTTGAGTTGCTATAAACATTAATGTGTCTGTTTTCCTGTAGTATATTGATTTTAAGTCATTTGGGTATAAACTAAGGAGTGGAAAAACTGGGTCAAATGGTGGTTCCATTCCAAGTTTTCTGACGAATCTCCATACTGCTTTCCAGAGTGGTTGCACCAATTTGCTGCCCCAACAGAAATGTATGATTGTACCATTTTTCCCACATGCTCAACAACACCTATTATTGCTTACATTCTTCATAATTACCATTCTGACAGATGTGTGATGAAATCTCAGAATAGTTTTGATTTGAATTTCCTTAATTGCTAAAGATGATGAACACTTTTTTCATATGTTTGTTATTCAATTATATTTCTTCTTCTCTGAAGTGTCTTTTCCATTCCTTAGCCCATTTAATTGATTGGGTTTTTTTGGGGGGGGGTGTTAAGTTTTCTAAGTTCTTTATATATACTGCAGTTTCATGCTTTATCTGAGGTGCATGTTGTAATTATTTTCTCACATATATGATTATTTCTTACTAGACAAATGTGCAAAAAATATACATTGGAGAAAAGATAGCCTCTTCAACTATCTGGGGAAAACTGGAAATTCATATGTAGCAAAATGAAAATAAACCTCATTTCTCACCCAGCAGAAAAATCAACTCAAAGTTGATCAAAGACTTAGGCACTAGAACAGAGACCCTGAACCTAATAGAAGAAAGTAGACCCAAATCTTCACCATGTCAGCTTAGGACCTGACTTCCTTAACAAGATCCCTAAAATGCAAAAAGTAAAATCAAGAGTCAATAAATTGGATGGATTCAAAATCTTCTTTTTCTGTTTCCTATTGCATGTTTTTAGTATCCTTGAAATTGAATTTATTACATATCTGGTTTTGTTTTGTTTTCATGCAAGTTGTTTCCTGCATATATTTGATTATTCATGAAGTTGCCTTAAAAGTAGTAAAACAAATCTTATTGAAATGCATATGTATTTTAATTAGTGGACAGAACTAAGGTGATAATTTCCCTTCTTATGGAATAACATCACTCCTCAACATTTATAGCTAATTTTTCCTGAATTGATAATTTCCTATACAAAGAAAACTTCCAATATCTTAACTTTTGTATTGAAACCTAATAGCTCTCCTTTTTTGAATTGAGAATGACCTGTTTTCTTACTCTTTGGTTTATAGAATTTTATTGCACATGTCAATTAGAATGATCAATAATTCTTTGGCAGTTTCAGGCAGGGAGGGTGTGTGGTGGCCAAGAGGTGTCTGTGTTGAGGCAAGGGAAGTTTCAAGTAAAAGGTTTCTGCTGTCCTGCTCTCCTCTGGCAGCATCACACTGGAGCCCAGCAGCTTGCCTATGCATATCCAGCTTCCCTAGGAGGTGGCCCATGGGACAGCAAGCAAGAGGCTCCTCTGACTATGACAGCAGTGCCTGCCTCAGTCCCAGCTGATCCAGGCCCAGGCCCTGGCAGCACAGACAGTTGGCTGACCCATCTAGAGTGGTGCATATAAGCTGCAGAAATTTATGGACAGTAGACTTACTACAGTGATTCAGCCTACCCTGTGCAAGCCCAGGCAAGAATGTGTAGCAATAAAGTTATCAGAAAAGTTATGCAGAAAAATGACAGACAAGTATGAAGGAATCATTAAAAGAAATTCAAGCCATGGGTCAGTGCAGCCATCCCAATGTAGTGACCTATTACACCTCTTTTGGAGTAAAAGATGAACTTTGGCTGGTCATGAAATTGATAAGTGAAGGCTCAATGTTAGATGTCATCAGATACATTGTCAACCAAAGACAGCTCAAGAACAGAGTTCTGGAAGATGCAGTAATTCTTAAAGAGGTTTTAGAAGGTTTAGACTATCTACACAGAAATGGTCACATTCACAGGGATTTGAAATTGGTAATATTCCTCTGGGTGAGGATGGTTTGGCACAAATAGCAGATTTGGAGGTAAGTGCATTCTCAGCAACAGGGGGTGATATTACAAGTAATAAAGTAAGAAAAATGTCTTGGCATGCCTTGTTGGATGGCACCTGAAGTCATGAAACTCGTAAGAGGCTATGACTTCAAGATTGACATGTGGAGTTTGGGAATTACACCATTGTAATAGTATCAAGAGCAGCACCTTATCACAAATACCCTTCCATGAAAGTGTTATTGCTGACTTTGCAAAATTATGCACCCACTTTAGAAACCCAAGTAGAAGATAAATGATGAAAAATTACAGCAAATCCTTAGAAAATTACTTTCACTGTGTCTTGCAAAAGGCTTACAGCAACAGAACTTTCAAAATACAAACACTTCCAGAAATCCAACAGCAGAGAGTACCTGATTGAGAGTCTGCTTACCTGCCAGACATAGCCCAAAGAGCCAAGAAGGTAAGAGTAGTTCCGTTGTCAAGTGGACACCTCCATAAAACTAAAGGTAGGAACTGGGAGTGGAGTGACAACAAGGTGGACAAGAAAAGTGAAGAGGGGAAAACAGCTACTTGTCAAGAAAAGTCATAAAAACTAAGAAAATCCAGAGGTATTGGTGAATATCAGCAGCATCCCCCAGCAAATAGAGTCATCCTCTGTTCACAAATCTTGGGGTCAACACAATGTGAGTGAAGACTACAGAGATGCTTCTTGTGCTGTGAACCATGTTTTAAGATTGAGACACTCCAGGAAGGGACTTAATAATATTTATTTGAGTTTCCTCAAAGAAGAGATATGGTCAATGGTATATCACAGGAGCTCTTTTCTGCTGGCCTGGTTGATAGTCCTGATGTAGTTATAGGGGCTCCTAACTTAGAGCAGATTGTTGATGATGCCAAAGCTTTAAAAACATTGACATTTAAGTTGGCTTCTGGCTGTGAAGGGTCAGAGATTCCTTATGAAGTGAGGCTGAATGGGTTTGCTGAACTCAGTGTGAGCTGATGTATATCCCTGGCTGTCACCATGATCTGTCATGCCCTCCTCCATACCCACTCCCTGTCCACTTCCTCCCATCCTCTCACTTCCAAGTCCCATAAAAATCAGAAGTTGTGAAGAGGCTAGCTTCAATAAAATGGGATAAAAATTTATTCTTAAAACTTGCAATACTCTGAGTTCTGCTTTATTCTCTAGCAAATTACTCTATGAGACCAAGTAAATGCTACAGCTGCCTGAGTGTTGCTGATTTTTCCAGAAGCTATTTAATATTCTTAGCAGTGAATTCTGATAGCCTTTGAATGAAAATAATCTGAAATACACTCAGGTGTTTCTATATACTGATAACAAAAGGAATTTTCTATCAGAATCCTCTTTCTCTGTTCATTGTTGTTATTTCTGTTATAATAATTCAATTGTACATCCGACAATACTGACTCTTTCATGTTGTATTTCAAAATCAATACACTTATAAAATTAAGATTTATTAGCCAAATTCGAATTCTAGTTATAAAACTGACTATAAATAATATTTTTTCATATATTTATGCAATACACACTTTACCTATGAGAAAAAGTATTTGATTATATGCTTCTTTCAGTTAATCTCTTGTTATATAAACAAAATATTCAGGTCTATCTATGTTGTATTTGTAAATTCTATTTTTTAAATAACTGAAGTAGGAACTTAGATGCTTATTCTTTTTATTTGTTGCCTAAAAACCAATCCACGATCTGATGGTTTCTTGGGAGAGGGGAGTGCCTTGTAAACTTTCACATGAAGAATATGTCTGAGGCTGATTTCCTCTGGAATATTCTCAGATCTAAAATTTTCTCTACATAAGGTTGCATATGTAGGATAACGCTTCATTGCAACGTTTAGGATGTTATAAAAAATTTCGCCATTCTGTTAGGTTGCTAACTATATCCGTGTCTGAATTGGCTCTCCTGAAGAGATAGTATTTATTATTCTAAAGGTAATGAGCTTGAAAATACTAGAACCTGAATTTTACTTGAAAGTCTGCTGCATACCTAAGTGTAGTGAAAATAATAGGGGTTGTGCAATGACTGAAAGGTAAGATCCTGCCAAGTTTCAAGAATAAATACTTTTAACCCACATAACCTTCTGCTTGACTATATATTCTGAAACTAGTATACTTTAGAATTTTCACAATTGAAGTGTGAACTTTTAGAGAGGTGGTCTCCCAGGATGGCACTATGGCTCTTTTCCAGTGAACCCTAGATATGGCAACACTTTGTATTATTTTTATATTACTAAGAAAAAAATTATTTATAATTGCCTTGGCATACTTACTAAGGTGTTCAAGAGCCATTTGCATACAATTAAATGTAATTCATTCCATTATATTGTTTGCACATTGATTATTCAAAGATAACTACAAAGGTAAAAGGAAAATACAAGCTCCAGCATCTGCCTTCACATCCCGCACTGGCTCTGGAGGTTTCCAAAGGAGCCAGCCAACATCTATTAATGTTTTCCATGGGCCAGCCCATGTGCTGGGCACTTTACAAACATTTTTATGGGATTACGGAGGCGGGGGATAAAATGAAACACAGGGTTAATGTATTTCCTGAACTTAAAAATTCCATCCACAGGGGATTTTTCCCCTTGATTTGATAACAGCCACATGAAATGGGTTAAGTCAGCAGCTTTCCTGCTACTTCGAGGGTGGTCCTTGGACTAGTGCAGTCACGTGGTCACCTGAGATCACGGTGGAAGTGCAGACATGCCAAACAGGGATCTGCATTTTAACTAGCTCCCCCTCCCCAGGGGGTCTGTTGTGCACCCTGTAGTGTGAGAAGAACTGATTATGAATCCTATGTCTGAATCATTAAAACACACAGGGACCTGGTGGGGGATAGAGGTATTTTAGAATCAAGGACACAGGGAAGTTTCCATTTCAAATGAGGAAATTGGGGCTCAGAGAGGCAACGTTACTTGCCCAAGGCCACACAGCTTATAGATGATGGAGCCAGAACTGTTGCCCAGAAATCCAAGCACCATGTGACTGGATGCTTGGAAGAAAGGATTAGAAGTGACAGCAGCAGAGGAAGGGCTAACAGAAGTGATCCCCTTGACCCTCCCTTGGCACCTCACTCCACCCCTCAAGTAGAGGTTGTTGTGGTCATCGAGAAGATGGACAAATGGCTTCTGATGTCAACTCAAGATAGTTACCAAAGGCCAGGTGCCTCCTGCCACCTTGAAAGACTAACCTTGCCAACTGACATCAGCCTGGCTGTGACTATCTCCAGGTTTAAAAAAAAAAAAAAAACAACCACAGGACTTTAATGCTGATGACGCTGATGCACCACATTGTCATCCAAGCACAACTGATTGTCTGCATGGAAGAGTGTCCCGCTTGTAATGTGGGTCGTGGGTCTGAGTCCTCCCTGGGAGAGGCCTTCCTGACCCTGTGGGTGCCAAGAGTCAGACATCCCTCCCCAGCCCCACAAGGCAACGTGCTCTGGTTGCTGGCATGGATGATGTTGGCCTGTCAGTGGTCTGTCTGTCTGTGCTGGAATGCCAGCCCCTTATGGGCAGGGATCTGACCTGCATAGTGTAGACTGGATCCCTGGTGCCAAGAGGGGGCCTGGCACACAGTGGGGTGCTCAGTTGGTATTTGTGTTGAGTCAATGACTGAATGACTGCCTTTGTTGGATGGGTGTGTGGATGAATGGATGGATGGATAGATGGGTGGATGGATGGATGGAAGGATAGATGGGTGGATGGATAGGTGGATGGATGGATGGATGTGTGGATGAATGGATGGAAGGATTGATGGGTGGATGGATGGGTGGATGGATGGGTGTGTGGATGAATGGATGGAAGGATTGATGGGTGGATGGATGGGTGGATGGATGGGTGTGTAGATGAATGGATGGATGGATAGATGGGTGGATGGATGGATGGAAGGATAGATGGGTGGGTGGATAGGTGGGTGGATGGATGGATGTGTGGATGAATGGATGGAAGGATTGATGGGTGGATGGATGGGTGGATGGATGGATGTGTGGATGAATGGATGGAAGGATTGATGAGTGGATGGATGGGTGGATGGATGAATGGGTATATGGGTGATGAATGGATGGATGGATGGATGGACAGACAGACAGATGGATGAATGGATAGGTGGGTGGATAGATGGGTGGGTGAATGGATGGGTGGGTGGATGAATAGATGGACCGATGCATGGATGGATGGATGGATGGATGGATGGATGGATGGATGGATGGACAGATGGATGGATAGGTGGGTGGGTGGGTGAATGGATGGGTGGATGAATTGATGGATGGATGAATTGGTGAATGGATGGATGATGGATGGATGGACTATGGATGGATGGATGTTGGATGGATAAAGGATAGATATATAAAGGGATGGGTAATGGATTTAGGGATACTTGGATGAATGGATGAATGGATGAGGATAGACAGAAGGATGGATGGATGGATTAATGGAGGATTTTAAGCAGCCAGAGGGGTGGGGAAGGGCTCACTTTACTATACTTCGAACCTCCAAAAGAAAGTCTCGAATGTAAATAAAACCAGTTTAAAACATCATCCCCAACAAAATGGAAACAAGGCAAGTCTCACTATGAAAGAAGAAAATCTAACCAACAAACAAAACCAGCACTCACCTGGCAATAGGGGCTTGTCTTGATAGAAAACATGGCAGCCAGTCCCTACTCTGGTGGTCTGCATTCCTTCCCTGGGGTGAGGTCAGGCTCCCCTGTTGTTCAGAAGGCTGACCCTGAGTCTCTCTTTGCAGACTCTTGCTGGCTCCAGGGGAAGCCCTACCAGTCGCTGGTCACCTGGCTCTCGCAGCCCTGAGCTGGGACCATCATCAGCCCATAGAACATTCTTGTGCAAATTACAGAAGAGTATCCTACTGCCCAAGTGTGTGGCCTCCCAGCAGGCCCTTCCCTCCCTGCGTCTCCCTCACCTGGCACTTCTGCAAAGATTCCAAGGTCCATCAGTACATGGCAGTCTTGTCTGACCCACAGGACTTGCTTGCTGGAGTCACACAGGGGATCAGAGCCATGGATGGTCTTGCTGCTCTTGGATCACACCTGATCTCTAGGACTGTCCAGTCATCTCTTAAGCGTAGCCCAGCAGGTTGGAGGAAGGCCATTCTCATCTCCCACACTGCCAATGCAGGAGCTTTGCAAAGGGCTCTTGGGTCAGCCACTTCTCCCTCTGTCCTGTCTGTCTCTGGGTCTCTCTCTGTCTCTTTCCACCTCTTTCCCTCCTCCCTTCCCTCGCCCCTGTTTTCCTGTGCAGGTCCTTGCTACAGCCTTCTGCAATGACAGGTTCCCAAACTCCCACAGGTGGGCTCCACCAGGTGGTGGTCTGAATAGTGAGACACAGCCCTTCCCTCTGCTCTGGGGACAGGCCTGCCCATGTCTCTGCTCACCTGAGGACTGTGGGCAGGCTCCAGGCTTCAAGGACAGCACAGAGACCACAGCCCAGCCACACAGTGTGCTGGTGCAGGACTTAGGAAGATCTGGACCCAGGTCTGTCACATTGGCTTAGCAGATATGAGCTCAGGCAGGTGACTTGACCTCCGGGACCATCTGGTTCTGCTTCTGTGACTCAGGAAAGATACTCAGGATACAGGTTGTCGGGGGAAAGTCAGGGCTGGCTGGAGTTGCTACATGAACAGGGGCTCTTTGAAAAGTGGAGGGGGGCTTGGTGGGGCGGATGTGCAGACAGCTGGCCTCATCTAGTGACAAAGATGTTGCTCCAAGTGCCAGAAGGCAGGAAGCCCTGGGTAAGGGGAAGTCCCGTGGGATGGGCACTGGGGCCCTTGGGGCTAGGACAGTCCTCTGTGGGTGGCAGGGTTGGTCCTCTGGGATTAGATGCACTGCTGGGCTACACCTTGTCCTCTGGGGTCTCCTCATGAGAGAAACTTGGGGTTTGGACGTGGGGCAGGTGGGCACTGGTCTCAGCTCATGGGGGGGGGCCCTTGGGCTGGGTGCCTGGGACTCATCCCTTGGCTGGAGAAGGAGCGGCTGTGGGGATGAGGAGCTCCGTAGCATCCTTCATGTGCCACTTCAAACCATGGCAAGCACTTTGTAAACTGTAGAGTGCTGTCCACGGGAGAGGAAGCTAGAGTGTCAACTCTGGTTGACCCGTCCCTGCCTGATTCAGCTCCTGGAGGAAGGCAGTTTCTGGGTGGCCTCTGTTTGGCAGCTGGGATGCCAGAGGCTTGGGCCTGCTGGAGGGTGGCCAGGAGCCCCGGAGGGCAGGGCAACAGTGCCCAGAAACAGCTAGTCCTACACGTCCTCTGCCAAGCCCAAAGCCAGTCTTCTGAGCTGGTGCTTCTCGAGGTGTTTCCAGGGAGCACCCCTTGACCCAAAACCACCTGTGGTTCTTTGGGGCTTGTTTTTGATATGCAGGCTTCTGGCCTCCTGAACCGCACCTGCTGAATCCCCTTCTCTAGGGGAGGAATCTGCACTTGAACAAGCTCCCAGAGGGGTCCTGATGCCCAGTGAGGTCCACCAAATGCTGGGGGAGCCATGGAGCCCCATCCATGGCTGTGCCCAATGCGGTGCCTGACCTGAGTCCCCAACATATTCTGGTTGAATGAACCCCTAAAGGAGCCTACCTGTTCCAGGCCTCAGTCTGCGCCTCTGTGGAATGGGAGGCAGATGTGAGCCCTTCTGTGCATGGAGGTAGGCAGCGTGGGAACATTCCATGCAAAACAACAATAGAAACAAGAGAGCTGTGGAGGAGAGGGAGGGAGAGGAAGAGAGAGTAAAGGAGAGAGAGGGCGAGGGAGAGGGAGGGAGGGAGAGAGGGAAAGAGAGGAGAGGAAGAGGGAGAGAGAGGCACACCTTGTTAATCAGCACCAAGGACAGCAAGCCCTGGCCAGATTAGCTGATCAGGTGCCCCCAGAGCAGACCTGATGCAGGGTGCTGGGAGCAGGTGGTTTTCTCGGGAGGAAGGGGAAGGAGGAAAGGTGTTAAAGAGCAGTTACTGGCCTGGGAAGCCGGGGCTCCATCCCAGGGGACCCTGAAGACCCTCAGAGTCCCCCTCTGTGGGTCGCTGCAGTTGGGAAACCCCTCTCCACCTCCCGTCCTCAGGTGGCCACCAGGCGATGCCCCAGCTGGTGGCATCCCTTGGAGAAAGAGCCCCAGTAGTAAAGCAGGGCATCAGGAATGCTGGATGGGGTGGCAACTGGCAGCTGAGGGTCATCCAAGTCCGTGCCTGCTATAGGTGAGTTCTGAGATTGGCGGGGTGCAGACTCCTCAGCCTCTGCCCTGTCTCCAATGACAACGCCCTGAGCAGACCTGCCTTTCAGAAGCACCCCAAGTCTCCTCTGGCCACCCCACCATCATGGTCCCCTTAAAAAGTGACCAGATTCAAACGATTTTAATGGTTTTAAGTGACATGTGCTGAACAAAACTGTAGGGAGGGACAGATAGAAGCAAGAGAGGAGGGGAAAAAGGAGGGAGGGAGGGAGGGAGGGAAGGTGGGAAGGAAGGAAGGAGAGAGTTGGAAGTACCTCCAGTTGTGCAGGAAGTTTTCACATCCATTATCTCATTAAAGCCACCCCAAAGAAACATTGCAATAGGTAACATTATCCATGTTTTCCAAAGACAGAGAAACTGAGGCTCAGAGACATGACACCACTCGCCTAAAGTCAGCAAAATATAGGGCCAAACCCCCGAACTCCAAAACCTGTGCTGTTTCCCACCTCTCTCCCGCTGCCCCTCGTGACCCTTACTTATGTTGCAGGTGAATGTTGTTAGTCCTTAACAAGATCCTGCCACTCAGGGCATCACTGCAGACCCACAGCCTCAGCATCTGCCAGAGCTCTTCCAAAATGTGGCCTGCTGGGCGTGGTGGTGCATGCCTGTCATCCCAGGTACTTGGGAGGCTGAGGCAGGAGGATGGCAAGTTCAAGACCAACCTTAGCTGTTTAGTGAGATGCTGTCACAAAATAAAAGATATAAAGGGACTGGGATGTAGCTCCATGATAGAGAACCCCTGGGTACAATCCCAGGACCAAGACAAAAATGGAAATTAAAACAGTGCAGAGGCTGGGCCCCAGCCCTACTTAACTGGAATCCACAGTTTAGCAAGATGCCAGGACTTGCATGCTCAGGGTTGAGAAGCACTGTCCCCAGTGACCCTGGGGCACAGAGATGACATCTTCCTTTGATCTCGCTTACATTCCACAAGAGCACTTTCTTGATCCGGGGCAAATGCTGAAAAAATGAAGCAAGTGATAAGTTCCTCTGGGTCAGAGAGGGACGTTGTGCAGCTGCCAGCTGACCATGTGTCAGGCACCGGCTGGACCAGTGTGTGCATCTGGATGTGGCCGACTGTGCACTTGGTCATGTGACTGGATCTCTGTTGGGCACCAGCTGTATGCAGTGTACTGCTGGAGACATATTTGTGAATTTGCTGGTCGATGACCCAAATTCAGGGCTGGGTGGAGTGCTGGGAGCACCCAGAGAGATCGATAAGCAATTACAATGATTGTTACCATTAATAATATATGTTACTGGATGAAACAGAGGCAAGGAAGCTGGGCCTGCTGAGGGGGCCAGGCAGTGGCCAGCTGGCCCTCATTGCTCGCAGGTTCAGCCCTGTGCATTATGGGTCACCTCTTTGCCTGTGGTGCCTGTTAGTTAGTATGTGTGCTCAATCACCCACTATGAGCTGTGTGACCTCAGACAAGTCACTTAACCTCTCTGTGTCTCAATTCGCTCATCTACAAAATGATAAAATTAGTGTACATTTCATGAGGATTTTGAGAGGACTGAATTTTGACCTTGCATACAGTGACGTTCCTATGTCCACTGTCATTATTTACCTGTTTTTCCCATCTCTGAAACCTGGAGGTTGGCCCACCAGAAACTCAAGACCTGAAGGTTAAGCCCCTGGCCCTCTGAATAACCATGGGGGCATCACTGATGGCTCACTCTGTACCGCACATGACTGGAAGCATCTCTGCCTCTCTGCACCAATCCTCGGCAGGCAGGACTCTGTTTCCCATTTTACAGCCACAGAAACCAGAGCAGAGAGAGTGTGTGAACCTGTCCAGGGTCACACACTGGTTAGTAGAGGTTGAGGCTGGGATTTGAAGCCGACATTCCCTGTCTGGAGCACCTGTCCCCAACCACCCTGGGGGCTGCAGTTGAATGAATGACAGGGAGGAAGGGGTGGGATGGGGAGGACGGCGGGGGAGCCTGGGAGGAAGAGGGGGCAGAGCTGACCTCGGTCCTGTAAGGGGTGGAGGCGTGGAAGGCGCTGACCTAGCGCCCAGCAAGAGCTCTCGGCAAAGATTAGCAGGCACAATGACGACCACGCAGGGACCACCGCCTGGCCGAGTGGGGAAACATAGGAATGGCGGTGGGTGGGACCTGTGCCCGCAGAGGGTGGGACCAGCCTGATCTCATGAGAAACCTGGAAGGGAGACCCTCATGGGCAGGGTCCGTCTCATATTCCACTGCAGGCACCGTGGTGGCAAGTTCACTGCCCATCCTGGGGATGGGTCAGGGTTCTTCAGGACCCCTCATTGTGGGGGGTGATGAGACTTTCCTGCAAGGCCGAGGCAGAGGTGGGGTTCCCAGCTCCAGCCCCAGCGTTAGTGCAGTGCCCCCCATGGGCCTGGCCTGGGCATGGTTGGCTGGCACCCTCCCTGGCTCCAGGTCCTGGGCCCTCCTGATCATGCTCAGGAAGGGGCAGAACCCAGGGTGGCTGCCTTCAAGAAGAGAATGTTTCTGGATGTATTGGTCAGGCTGTGCGGAGGGATAGCAGCCCCCGATCTCAGTGCCCGAGAAGTGGGCGAAGGCTCCCGTCTGGCCAGGCTGTGTCCAGTGTGGTTGCTCAGGGCTACTCTCCTGGCTCAGGGCATCAGGCGGATGGAGGCCCCACCCTAGGGAATATCCCTGGTTACTCTGGCAGGAGGCAGGGTGGAGAGTCACACTGCAGGTAGGACTTCCACCTGGCATGCCCGGCTTCCCTGCCCACAGCTCACTGGCCACAGCAACAAGGCAGGAGGAGGGCAGTCCTACCCTGTGGCCACCACACAGACTCGTGGGGCCAGAAGGGCTGCTGTGTGCACAGAGGAACTTTAAGAGCTGGCAGGCCAACCTGGGGGCAAGGGAGCTGGGTCGGGGCTCAGTCTAGGGCTGGACCAGGGTCAAGGCTCAGTCTATAGCAGAGTTGGTCTTTAGTGTGGGATTAGGTTCTGGGCTCAGCCTGTACCATGGGTAGGGCTTGCTTGGCAACAAGGGTCAGTCTTCAGTATGTGACTGGGTTCAGGACTCAATCTGGGACTATGGTGAAGGATCAGTCTGTAACTGGGATCAGGGCTCAGGACATAATGGTTTAATCTATGACTACTGAGGGCTTAGGCTGTACCAAGGGTTGGTGTACAGAATGTGACTGGGGTCAGGACTCAATCTTTGTCAATAGTTGGGGCTTAGTCTGGGATTATGGTGAAGGATCAGTCTAAATGGGATCAGGGTTCAGGTCCTAATGGTTTAATCTATGACTACTGAGGGCTTAGACTGTATCAAGTGTCAGAGTGTCCAGCTGTGACTGAGATCTGGGCTCAGACTATAACTGGGATCAGGGCTCAGACTGTAACAGGGACAGGCTCATTCTGGAGCAACATTCAGGGCTCACTTTAGAGCCAGGATGAAGGTCCAGCCCTAGGCCAGGATCAGAAGTCCCCTGTGACCTTTCAGCACCCACTTCCTAGACTGCCCTGAGGCCCTGCCTCACCCCCAGGACCACATGAGACTCCCTCAAGGGGCCTCATGTCCCACTCATGGATGCTCTGAACTCAAGAAGAAAGTCCAACAGCCATTCCATCCATGCCCCTGCCTCTCACTATGGTCTGTGTCCCTGTATGAAACCTGCAGGTGGTGAGGGCCTATATTCTCCCCCCTCCTTCCTGCAAACTTTCCAGCAGGAGTGTCCTCTCCTTGCAGTGAGAGGGGTCAAGTCCTTCATTCCATGTTGGTGAAGTGAGCACCTACTATGTGCCAGCTCTGTGGGCCGGAGCCACGAGTAAGGGTGACGGGCCTGGAGCTAGGCTGGGTGGAGCAGGCGCCTGGCTGATTCACACAGAGCCGCTAACAGTGGGACGGCCCTGCAGGAACAGGTGTCATCAGCTCTGGGACAAGAGCAGAAAGGGGCAGACCAAAGATCCAGGAGGCCTCAGCCAGTGCAGGGCCAGGCACGGTGCCAGAGTGGCCTCCTGGGAGTGAGCAGAGCCACCAAGGCACAGACAGTGCGTGTCAGTGAGAGGGAGCGCCACGGGCCAGCAGCTAAATGACAAGCTCACCACACTGGGCGAGGTCAAGGTCAGGGGTCCCCAGCCAAGGCCTGGAGACAGAGGCAAGGAGAGGGGCTTCCTGTGGGTTTCATGCCTCCAGGGCCCCCACTGCCCACAGAGGAATCTGCATGGGAGACCTCGAGGCCCCACCCCACTCATGCCTCATCAGGAGCAGGTCCTCAAGCTGCCAGCCTCTCCCCTGTCCCTGCTGCCTCTGCACCTTCCCTAACCTTGGCCTTCCCACTGTCACCCTCTCCTATGTCCTTCTGTCCCCTTCCCCAACTCCCTGCCCCTCTCTTGGAAATAAGGGCCCCTGTGCTTGTGCCCTGGAATGAGGCACCTGGCCCCCTTGCTGCTGACCGTTGACAGACCTCAGATGGAGATGCAGGTTCTGGTCCATGCAGTGGTGCATGCCTATAATCCCAGCAACTTGGGAGGCTGAGGCAGGAGGATCACAAGTGGAGGCCAGTCTCAGCAACTTAGTGGGAGAGAACCTACCTAAAAATAAAAAAAATAAAAAGGGCTGGGGATGTAGCTCAGTGGTAAAGTGCCCTGGGTTCAATCCTAAGTACAAGAAAGGAAGAAAGAAGAGAAGAAAAGAGGGGTTTCATCTTGCCCATGGTTTTCTCTGGCCCACATGGAGCTGGGCACATGGCAATACATACAAAATTAATGGTCAGCGAGTGGCTCTCTCCCACCAGAACACCCTCTCTGGGGTCCAGATCTGCCATCCATCGCTCTGTGGGTAAGATGAGAGTGGGCAGCTGCGGTTGGAGAGAAGGGCCTGGGTTTTCATCTCGGCTGCTCTGTCTCCACAGCAGCAGAGCCCATGGCCGTGACAGAACTGGCCACGAAGCCTGGAGACTGAGCCTCTGGCCCACTGGGAATGAGTCTGCAGCCCCGAATGTGAAAGTTGAGGGACTCAGCTCTGGACCAGACCCGGTGCCCTGTCCCCAGGGGAGGTCATCACAGGGCCCACCTCCCCAGGCTGCAGGGGGACATCATGAGTTTGTAGGCTAAGGGGCTGAGGATGGCAAGTGGCCCTTCAGAGACCCCTCAGTGTCCTTTGTGTTTACTTTTGTTAACTCTGGGGTCCACTCAGACCATGAGATCAGCTGGGGAGTACCGCAGAGAGAAGGGGACCCAGGCAGGGAAAGGCGGACTGGGAAGAGACAGGTCCTGAGGCCAAGGGGCCCGGCGGGTTGGCAGTGGCTGCCTCACCTGGTGCACTCACCCAGAGCGTGCACAGGGGCTGGCGAGGGTCTCAGGCTGCTCTGCAGCTCAGCACAGACAACACACAGGGGACTTCCCACAGGCCCACACACGCTCCTGCACACTCGCTCACAATGCACACACAACCTCCAACATGCTCGCACGTGGCCACACCTCTGTCACATGCAGCGCATGGGCGCCCCACGGGAGACAGGCCTGGACCCCCTCCCACCCACGACCTCCCCCTGGCTCCTCTGCCCAGCAGACGGGACATGATGGAACACGCTTCTTCCCCTTTCCAGAGAGGCCTGTGGCGGAGGCTCTGCTGAGAGAAGGCCTCCGAGCATCAGCACGACAGAACCCTCCCAGCCACAGTGGTGGCCCTGGTGGCAGCAGGGACACAGGGTCCCTTCTGTGAGACCCCCTTCCTCCTCGGCTGGTTTGGCTTTCCTGGATGGGAAGGGACCTAGAAAGGGGGCTGGGCAGCCCACGAGGTTACCGTTTGGGTGGAGGGCACTGTGTGTTTGTGTGTGTGTACATGCACATGCATGTGTCAGGTGTGCACACGGGTTTCCCTGGGGGTCCCCTCTGCTTGCACAACTGGGAGCCCAGTTGGGGTCCTGAGAGGAGGATCAGCCCTCAGCCTGGGACTAGGAACCAGTCTGTGGCGGTGACAGGCTGGGACCCAGCCCAGCTCTTCGGCCGCCTGGGTTGTGGCTTTGGGGAAGTGACATCAGCTCCCTGGGCCCAGGTCCTGGTCTCTGGGAGGTGGGCTTAATGACAATGGTGTTGGAATTGACCCAGTGCCATGGCCTTTGTTCGATCCCAGAGCAGCACCAAGCACTGCCTGCACCCTGGGTGGCCCTGCTGCACACTGTGGCTCTGAGCCAGGGGAACTGGGCTCCTCTGGGACAAGCCTCGGGTCCCCCTTTCTGCCACCCAGGAGCAGGAAGACAGAAGTCCGTCCCGTCCTCAGAGGAAGGAGGGCAGTGACCCCCATGAAGAGCATCCCTGGGGCTGTTTCCATGGCAACATGGGAGCCCCACCATGGGGGCCACTGGGCCAGGCCCCCTCCCCTTGCCTGGCAGGACCCAGGTCATCACGAACATGCCCCCTGCCCACACTTGCGCTCCTCACACCAGCCCAGGGAGGTGGGGAGCAGGTGGGAGTCATGCCCATTTTCTATGCGGGGACACTAAGGCTTCCCAGGGGTATCAGGTTAGTGCTAGAACTTGAACCCGCTAAGGAGTCCTCAGGTCTTCATCCTCCATCCTCAGCCTCCCATCCCTGTGTGAGTGTCACCTTTTCCAAGAGAGCTCTGCCTATGAAACCCAAAACAGCATCACCTAGACTGATGCTACTCAGAGTGTGGTCCCTAGACTTGGAAGATACTCAGAAACGCAGAGCTGTGGGCTCCACTGCAGGTCTTCCAAACCCAGATCTGCATCGAACCCCCTCTCCAGGGAATCTTAGGCACATCAAGTCTGAGACACATGGCGGAACCCAGTGCCATCCATAAGAACTTTCTGGAATGATTTAAAGTTTCTCACCTTCCCAGCATCATGGCAACTAGCCACACAAGGCCATTGAGCACTTGCAATAGAGAAACTAAAATCAGGCAACTGACTTTTTACATTTTATTTCATTTCAGTTCAAATAGCCACAAAAATACCTCTTGGATAACACAGGCCTAAGTCAGTACAGGTGTTCCCAAATGGCAGCGCCAATTATTATCACTGAATAAAATGAATCCAGCAGGACCGGCTCCCCATTTCTTTATCTTACCACCCTCAAGGGAAGGGGTGTGACTATCTTCGTTGGTCAGATTTGGAAAGTGAGACTCAGGTCCCTTGTGCAAGATTCCACAGTCAAAACCATGGCCATCCTCATTGACACCATTGACCCTCGGACAGTGCCATTTAACAGAGAGAAGTCTCAGAGAGGTGAAGAGATTTTTCCAGGGTCACACAGCATCTAAGTGGCAGAGTGGGGTGGGCACAGCCTGTTTCTCCCAAGGTTGTACCGTGAGGACCCTGGGTAGTGGGGGCAGGAGCTGTGCTTGAGAAGCTGGGGATGGGAAGAAGACAGTCCTGCACCTAGAGAGGCCCCTAGGGATCGGAGCCCCCACCACACCTGGGGAGGTCACTTACCATGCTCCAGAGGGGCAGCAGCAGATTCCAGGCAGGCAGTGCAGCCCACAGGAACCTCTGGTTGCTTCCTGCAGCTTGCTGGGAGGGCACAGGCTGTGGCCACAGGCGCCAGAGAACATGAGTGGCTTCCTGAGCAACAGCCAGCTGGGCCTAGGGAAGGCCAGGGAGGCGCCCTCGCCCCTCAGCCTCTGCCACTTTCTTGTATTTAACACCTCGCTCCATTTCTGAGCGAGTGTGGGTGCTACGTGTGTGTTTGTCTAGTGACAGAAGGCAACCTCCCAGGAAGGGAGCCCCCTCCCAGCCTCCTCCAAGCTCCCACACCCAGCCTAATGCTGCATGGTGGAGCAGGTGGGTGATTAGGAGGCAGACTGAGAATCCAGAACCGCAGACCTCCTGCCACCACCTCCCTCCAGGGGCAGGTCCCCGGCCACACATGCCAGCTCAAACCCCAGAATGCCAGAGACCAGGACCCTACAGTGTCCAAGTCCCACAGATGGAGAAATAATAACGATAACAACAGTGAAAATAAGAGCTGCTGTTAGGGGAGGTTTCCCAAACCAAACACTGCATGCAGGGGCAGTTCACCTGCACACTGACGGAGAGCGGCCCCGGAGGCATCCCAGGTTGGGGAGCCAAGGCACTGTGAAGAGGTGTCCTTGGCTCAGGTAACCCAGCAAGGACACAGTAGATCCAGGCTCTGATCCAGGTCTGTGGCAAACAGGAGGCAACCCGGAAGGAGCTGGAGCAGTCTGCAGGGGGAGACCTCAGGATCCAGGGGCTTGACCTTCACAGCCTTGGTTTCTCCGTCCACCCAGTGGGGAGGCTGAGGCCAAATTCGCATGAACAGCAGGGAAATTAAACAGGCCAAGATGCGAGGCGGACAGGATGGAGCCAAAGGAATGTGCGTCACCAGTGGAGCGCAGTGTCAGTATCCAGTAGGCACTCAGGAGATGATGTGAATGCACACGATGGAAGGAGAAGCCACCTAACTTGTAAACTGGTAGCCCCCCCCATCTGGGAGAATCGAGCATTTGAGCCACGTTCAGCGCCGCCCGGGGCATGGCGAGCCCATTTTATAAACCTGGAGACTGAGGCTCTGGGAAGGTTGATGGGCTCCTGGGGCGGACCAGAGTTGCGACCCCAGCCTGGCGGCACATGCAGCAGGTGCCCAGTGTGGCAACTCAGGGAGGCAAGGTGGCTGGCCTCACAGATGGAGCACGGGTGGATGGGGGCCAGGCGGTGCTTCTCACGCAAGCTCATGACAGATGCTGAGGCAACATCCTTGCCCAGCTGCTGGGGACGACCATCACCATGGCAACCACCAAAGGTCAACTGGCCTCAGGTGTGAGGAAGGGCTGCGTCCACCTTGCACCCTGGCCCTGCTGCCCCCTGTGACCAGCTGATGACATGTGTGTTCAGCCTCAGGCCTCCTGGGCTCCCCAGCTCCAACAACTGTTTGTAGGCAGAGCCCCCCAAGGACAGACCCCGACCACCAAGCCATGGCCCTTGTGTCCAGGACCTGCCTACTGCCCCAGGGATTCCTGTACTGAGGGTCAGGGATCTTTGGCCAGAGGAGGGCTGGAGGCCCGGTTGTGTGGTGGAGGAGCCCAGAAGTCGTGGCTCTGTGCCGTGAGTATTAATTATCTACTAATTACTCTCCAGGCAGCGACTGCATCTCGGCTGCTGGCAGCTGTTCCCGAAAACCCCCCGTGGCAGCCGAGACGCAGCCCCAGAACCCGTGGGGTGGGCACTAGTCTGGGGGATACGGGAGACAGGGATATGGGGGACCTCCCTGGGGGGAGAATCATGGAGCAGAGCATGGGGGACAGGCTGGGCAAGAGGAGGCGACACTGGAAACGCAGAAGTCTAAGGCTTTGGAGATTCTGCACCTTTGTCTGCTCAAGAAGCACCTGCACTTATTGAGTGCCTGCAGTTTACAAAGAGCCTTAGTGCCCGGCTTGCCCAGGTGCGGTCACAGACCCGCAGATGGGCTGGTTAGACACGCTGGTCTTGCCACCAACAGCAACGCCACTGTGCCAAGATCCTGGTGGCCCCTCGCCATCCACCACGGAGCGCTGCCACGGTGACCCTCCTTTTCCTGATCAGGAGGTTGAGGCGCCGAAGGGGACAGTGACTCTTTGCAGACCCAGGAGGTGTCCGATCCCAGCAAGCAGCGGACAAGACTGTGCCTCCTTCTCTGGACGCCATGGGATATAGACCCAGGGAGGCGGCAGGTGACCCTGAGCCTTGGGACCATGTCCTTCGGGTGGAGGACCCTGGATGCAGGCAGGCCAGGGGCATCTGCTGGGTGTGTGTGTGTTGGGGGGAGGTGAGGTGACCTCCCTCTGTCCAGCTGTTAGAGTTAGTCCAGAGGCCATGGCAACAAGAGTGACCACCAGAAGGCACCAGGGCCCAGGCTCAAGGTGGCTGGGGGACCACAGTGTCCAGTGGTGGAACAAGTCCCCTGTAGGGGTAGCGAGCTTTCCTCCCTGGGAAGAGCTCGGTGACACCCTGGCAGGACTTTAGGGGTGTCTTGGCTTCAGAAAAACGCATGGCAGAATCTCAGGGCTGAGGCCGGCCAACCCCGGCCCGGCTGTACCAGGGACCTAGCAGTCCTGAGGACTCCACAGGCCACAGTTTCCTCACTGCGAAATGGGAACCTTGATAACAGCCTCCAGGATTGCTCCCAGCTGATCTTCTGGTCAGAGGCAGGGCCCCTGTCCCTGCTGCTCAGGGGACAGCATTAACCAGTGCTAAGCTGCAGGGTCAGGAAGTTAGTCCCTCCCAGCTCTCGGCCACCAGCCCCGTCAAGGAGAAGGGCTCCACCTGCAGCCGCCCCATCTCCAACACCGGCGGTGATGCACACCTCTTATGCGGGTAGTGCAAAGATTTTCACGTAGCCGCTGGGAGAAGCGGGGTGTGCCCAGCCCTTTCCACGCCTGCCCGTCCCTCCCACTGCTGGCCCCCAAGAGTCCTTCTGCCTGTTCTTGAACTTCACTTTAGTGGAACTGGATAGTATTCACTGGGCTTTATTGAGATATGACTTGCACTCCACATACTTCATCCATTTAAAGTTCAGTGGCTTTTAGTATGTTCACGATACTGGAGAAATGCACCAGAGTTGATTTTAGAATATTTCATCACCTACAAAACAAATCTTGTATTCTTCCTATCACTCCCAAAGTCCCCTGCCCTCTCCAGTCCCTGACAGCACTCATCTGCTTTCTGTCTTTATGGATTTAGCTATTCTGAATGTTTCGTGCTTTTGAATTTATGCAATCTGTGGTCTTTTGTGTCTGGTTTATTTCACTTAGCATAATATTTTCAAAGTTCATCCACCCGTGATTCCATAGTCTTTCCTTTTTATGGCTGAATAATAGTCTACTGGGTGAATACATTGCATTTTATTTACCTGTTCATCCACAGGTGGACAAATGCACACATTTTGAATTTGCTTCTCTTGCTTTCTGTTGTTTCTGTGAGGTTCATCTTGGCTGTACTCGGTTCACAGGTCATTCTTTTTCATTTCTAATATTCCCTCAATTAAACATATCTCTGTTTATTCTCCATCATACTGTAGCTGGACATTTGGATGGTTTCCATTTTGGCCTTTGGCACTGTTAGGAATAAAGCTGGAAGAATAGTTTTGGGAGGTCATTGACAAATTTGTTTCAGCTGGGCACAGCCAGGTGTCCCAGGGTCAGGTAGGCATTTGTTAGCTTGGCTCTATTTGAACAGAGAGAGAGCAGAGGCCAGGAGACAGAGCCTTGTCAAACTCCAACTGGTTGGAATGTAACACCATTGCTGAGCTCACTGTATGGAGTTCCTCTCTTTTCTCTTTCCTTTATTTGGGGGGGACTGTGTTCCAATAAAACTTTATTTACAAAAACAAGTAGTGGTCTAGATTTGGTCCATAGGCTACAGTTTATCACCACCTGCTTCTTTCCTTTCTGTTTTTTTTATTTATGCTGAAGTGCATTGTGTGTGTAGCGCTGGTTCCAAGTGTTCTTTTAAAATCACGAGGTTGAAGAAAAGGGAGTTTAAAGGAACTCTCAGTAAAGGATAAACCAGAGCCCAGGTAACACTGGGCAGAGGGGGTTCTGGAAGCAGTCCCCAGTGGATGAAGGCTGTGTGCCGTGGGCAGGGTGTGGAGACAAGCCTGGGTGGTCAGAAGGACCTCTGGGGACGCAAGGGCGAGGGAGGCCAGGCTGGGCAGGGCCGCGGGGCCCTGGGCAGCCTTGACGCAGGGCAGGCCCTGCTCTCAAGTCTGGCCTGACCTTGGGAGCGTGGCACTGCCTGAGTCTCACATCCGCCCGGCCAGATGCGGCCAAAGAGGGCACACAGAACTCAGCGGGGCCTCTGTGTGGCATCGTGGCTCCAGACACAGGCGCTTGGTTGGGCGTCTGTGACCCAGTTCATCTCAGAACCAGGAGGAATGGGCAGGACCACCTTCTGACTGCTGACACCTGTCACTGACCTGCAGTTCCAGCTGCCATGGGGCCAGACTCTGGGGGCCATGCCGACCAGAGCTGGGTGTCCTCGTCCCGGCTGCCTGGCTATGCTGGGTCTGCCCAGGCCTTCCTGCTCCTGCAGGCACTGAGCCCCTGCGGCCTTGGTGACATTGAAAGCCCGCCCAGGGGAAGGTCAGTGGCCGTGGGTGGGGTGCAGGACCCTCAGGACAGACTGATGGCCACGCAGACCAGAGCTGGTGTGGAGAAGCTGACCAAACCCAGGTGTCCACGTCGGGCCTCCAATGACGCAGGGCGCTGCACCACGTCCCTCGCCGCCTGTACTTGAGCGAGTCCCGGCTCCACCCTGTGCCTCAGTCTCCTCATGAGGCTCCTCATGGGGATCCACACGACACCCCTTCTAATTCCCACAACCCACATTCCAAAGGCCAGGCACACAGCGGGTCTCCAGGACCAACCGTTCGTCCCCTTTGGTCGGGCTCTGCAGAGACGTCCCCAGGGGCCACCGGGTCCCTCTCTTCCACCGACAGTGCTAGCAGTCTGGCGACATTGGCTGGTTAGCTTGGTGAATGAGGCTGTTCTCTGCTGGTGTAGATCTCGGGAGAGACCTTCCCGACACTCCGCGCTCCAGCTGGGTCTCATTTGCATTGCCAGGCAGCTTCCTCGGCCATGTCCCCCTTATGTCTGCATTTTCAGAGCTCAGAACTTAACTGCCTGTCGCCACAGCCTTTACCCATGGTGCTGGTGGAAATGAGAGGCGCTGGCCGGCCCACTCATTTGCAGCTCATCACCTGGGGCTGGCACGTTGTCCGGGCACAGGGCACTGTGGTGAGGTGTGTCAGGAGCAGATGTGTGGCAGTGGGTGGGGCAGGGCCATCAGTCAGCCTCCTCCTTTGCCCTACGCTGGGCCATTCTCATGTGTCAGTGGGATGACCTGTCATTGTGAATCAGGGATGCATCCAGGCCTGCTGTGAGTCCTGGACTCCTGCTCACATGGGTTAAAATCTGAACCCCTTGCTGTGGATCCATGAAGCCCTGGAGGACCTGAACCCACCGTCTCTCCACCCTCCTCTCCCATCATTCCCTTCTACCTTGCTGACCATGTCCCAGTCACACCAGCCTCATTGCAGTGTCTCCAATGAATCCCTCCTGCCCCAGGACCTTTGCACATACTGCTGGCTCTTCCTGGCTTGCTCTTACCCTAGTGTTCACAGGGTCACCTCCTCTGCCTGTTTCCAGTCTCTGTTTCCAGAGACCTTATTTAGAATATTTCCCTTGTCTTGCACTGTCTTCTCTCGCTTTATTGTCCTTCACTGAATTTCTTACCGTGTATGGTGTATGGCAGTTGCTGGCATGTGATTCTTTGATGGTCCCCCACCCCACAGCACTGATGTCCCTCCAGGAGGGCAACGGCTTTGGAGGAAAACACAGCAAACTAAATGCAGGGCCTGGCCTGGTGCCTCAGTGGTAAGTGCTGCATCCTTGTTCTGGGGTCCCACTCTGGGGTGTTCCCTTTTAGAACCTCTAAGTCCCTCATCCTGCTCTGCAGAGGCAATGAGAGGGGGCAGGTGGCTTTGGACCACTTGACAGAAGATGAAACAGAGGCCAAAATGGTTCCCTCTGCCCCCACCACAGGGCCCCTGCCAAGCTGTGCCCATTTTGCCACTCCATGAACTCATTGCTGTAGTTGGATCCTGAATGCTCTCCAAGGCCCATGTGTTGAAGGCTTGGTCTCCAGGCTATGAGGAGGTGAGGCCTCGTGGAAGGAAGGTAGGTCACTGGGAGCATGCCCTTCAAGGGGATAGTGCGACTCTGGCCCCTGTCCCCTGCTTCCTGGCTGCTGTGAGTAAATAGCTTTGCCCCAACACACTTTCCCCACTATCACCATGTAGGGCTGCCTCAGGCCCAAAGCAACAGAGCCAACTATTCATGGACCAGAACCTCTGAAACTGTGAGTCAGAATAAACCTTTTATCTCTTTAAGTTGATAATGTCAGGTGTTTTGTTACAATAACAGAAAGCTGATTACCACACTCTGATTTTCTTTCAGACTTCTTTTATTCAACATCACTTGCCTGTGGGAGCCACCTCTCCCGAGTCTAGGGCAGATTTGCCCTTTGGAATTTCTCAGCACTCCTTGTTCCTCTTGAAAGTGTCCTTCAGAATGAACAGAGTAAAATGGGAGAAAATCATTTTGCCAAAGGGTGAATTTAAGGGCCTCTGCTGGATACAATGTAGGCCACCCTCAGAAGTCGGGTGCTCCCCAGGTAAGAGGGGAAGAGAAGAAGATCAATGCAGGTGCATTGATGAGCAGGGTGCAGTCTGCAGGGATGCCTTGGCAGCTGTGAACAGCGCTCAGGGAGCAAGAAGATGAGATGCTCCTACCCAACCTCCCGGGTCATGGATTCCAAGTCTTTCCTGGGCCGTGAGCTTCCTGGCACTTCCAGTATACCCTGTGTGGGGACCAAGTTCACACCTGTGGTCACTGGAAGGCCACAGCACAGAGAAGCAGGTGGCAGGGGTAGGATGCTATTGACACATTCGAGAAGTGCCCTCTGAACGACCCAGAGGGGGACAGGAGGCATGTGCAGTGACCGAGCAACTCCGGCCGCTTCTGGCCGTAGCTGTGACTCGCATCTTTACAAAGCATCAATCCACAACACTCTACTTTCTAGCCCTGAACCTCGAGCCACAGAGAAGCCCAAGACCTGGGTCCTGCCTCCAGATCAGAAATCCTAGCTATGGAGTCCAGACTGAAACACCAGGACAGCCCAGTGAGGCAGGCACATTTCACAGGTGAGATGCAGAAGCACAGAGAGGTGAAGGGGATTCCCTAAGGTCACACAGCTAGTAATGTAGTAAAGGATAGTGCTGGGATTTGAACCCAGGGCCTGCACCCTGAGTCCCCCCTTCTGCACCATTAGTCATAGCTACTAACATGACCACTACCTTCCCGTTGTGCAAGGACAGCCTCCACATCCACCCTGATCATCCCCATTTTATAGGTGGGGAAACTGAGGCCCAGGAAGGACGTAATCAGAAAGCACATGGGAGCCAGATCCTGGGGTTGGAGACCCAGGCCAGCTGCCTGCCAGGGAGTCAGCCTCAGTCACTGCCCCTCCCTAGCCCCCTGGAGGTCGGCAAGCGGAAGCAGGGCTGGGATATATGGGTCACTGCCACTCACAGGGCGGGGCTGCGGCTGGACTGCCTGCCTCCACCCCTCTGCCATGAGCTCTAACTGCACCCACCTCCCATTGGGAACTGGGAACATGGCAGTACCAGGATTCAAATCGGGGCAGCTGAGCTCCAGGACCCAACCCACCTTCACCCCCGAAGCAGGGATCCCTTTCAGGGCCCAAGCTGGGGGGCAGTCCCTGCGGCGCCTCCAGCTCTGTCCTCTCTGTTCCCAGAGGAGTGTTCAGGGTCAGGCGTGGATCCTGCTCGACCGAGCAGCATCAGAGCCCGGTGCCTGGCCCAGCCTGTGTGGTTGGCATGACACCCCCAAACCCAGGAGCAGACCCCATTCCCAGGGTGGCCATATCTGCAGCAGGCCTGCGTCACGGGCTCCCGTGAAACCACCGCTGGCTCGCCCCACCTGGCAGGGCACCCCACCTTCTGTGAAGAATAACTCAGAGGGCGTCTGTCACCTCCAGGCAGACACGAATCTCGGGTTTGATTCTGAAGGTTGATTCCTTTCATGGGAGGGACCATCCTCCTCCCATGTCTGACCCTGAGGCTCCCAGGGTCCAGGCGAGGAAACAGAGGCTGGGCTGCAGCCCCCAGTCCCACCTGTGAAGGGAGCAACAGGCGACGGGCAGGGAGGGCTGGGCCTGGGTCCCCGACTCCGAGATGCCAGCTCAGCCCCATGAGGCCCAGGGCTTCCCACCTTTCTCTCCACTGGTTTCTCTCTGGGCAGGAGGTGCTCAGTCCTCCCCTGTGCTGCCTCCGAGGGTCTGAATCGACCTCCGATCCCTACTTAACATGCAGCGCTAAAAACTCCACAACAGCTCGTCATTTACAGATTAGCTCCTCACATGACGAAATGGCTTATTTAGAAGGTTCCTCTCCTCTCCCCGCTTCCTCTCTATTTTTTTTTCATTCCTTGACTGAGAACATATTACTCAGAAATTAAGGCTGAAGGGGGACAGAGGTGGGTGTGATGGGGTCAGTAAGAGGAGGCTGTGGAGGGAGGTGGCCAGGCGGCCAGGGACCGGGGGGACGGTGGGGCCAGGGAGGAGGCCGGGAGGGGAAGGGGCTGGGGCTGGTGGGGAGGAGGCGGGGGCAGCTGGGAGGGAGGAGGGAGGCCAGGTCAGAGGCAGGAGAAGAGAGGAGGATGGAGCAGGTGGGGAGGGAGGGAGAGGGAGAGAGTCCAGGAGAGGGAGAAGGAGAGAAGCAGGAAAAGGAAAATACCAGAGTCAAAAAAAACCCCAGAGAGAGGAAGGAGGGAGGGCAAGCATGGGAAAGTGCCCGGTGCAGGCAGGTCCCAGTACAGCCACCTGGGCGCTGGCCCCCACTCCAGCCCCGAGCCCTGTGCAACCAGCCGCTGCTGCTGGTGCAGAGTGGAGCTGCCACACACCCTGGCCAGGCTGAGGCCAGGACCTCCCTGCCCTGCAGCCTTGAGGGAGGGCCCGCCGGTCCTGCCTGTTATCTCCCCTTTGTTACTTCCTGAATCTATATACACTGATATAAATTTCTATGCAACATAAATATATATGTATAAATCTCTCAATCTCTCTCTCTCTCTCTCTCTCTCTCTCTCTCTCTCTCTTGCAATCTTGTGCGATAACCAGGCGTGGAGCAGAGGCTACAATGATAAGAAGATTAGAGAGGATCGCTTCATCTGTTGTAAGATTTCCAGGAGGGATATTTGTTCTCAGGAGACCAGCCAGAAGGTTATCTAAATAGGCTGTATCTGAGCTAACCCAGAGTTGCTCCTCACTGGGACATTAATGGTACAAATAGCCAGAGACAGGTGGGGCAAAGATGAGTTATAATAATTATTTGATTATCTTGGGCTTTAACAAACCCAGTCAGTTTGTCTAGGTGTGAAAAATTAAATGTTCTCACAGTGGCAAATTTCACAGGGTTCGGTGTTATATATCTTTTTCTCCAGAGAGGGGGCTGGCCTGTGCAAGGGCTCAGGGGTGACAAGGACACCACAGTTTCTCTTGGATGCATCCCTGTGGCCAGGTTCTCTGGATGAGGGAAAAAAATCTGCCAACCATTCAGGGCCTGTTGGAAGAATGTTCTGGAGAAACACCTTCTAACATAAACATAGACTGGGTACAGGATGGACTAAAGCCCTTATTTCCTTAAAATATAAAAAAAAAAAAAATTTAAACCACTTGGTTTCCAAGCCAGTGGAGGAAAAAGCCATTTTGGTCTAGAATCATGTGACCGGAGGCTGTGGCCATGGGCCCCGCACAGTTGTGGGACTGGAGCAGTGGCCGGTCTGGATCGAGTCCGGCTGTCAATGCAAAACTTAGCAGGGAAAATGTGAGAGGCACGGTCCATAGAGGCAGGTGGTGAGGCACCCGCAGCCCGTGCGGCTGAAGGCAGCCCCACCTGTCTCTTGCTGCGTTTTTAAATATTTTTTTAGTTGGCAATGGACTTTATGTCACTGACTTATTTCTCTCCCCCACTGAGCCACCACCTCAGCCGGCTCTTGGGTTCTCTGCTTTCCATACACATGGGTCTTGGCACGTGGTGATGATGTATAGAACTCCCTCCCACCCACTTTGTGATGGATGCCTCTGCTTTAGACTCTGGATTGTGCACACAGTAGGAGCACAGTAGGAGCTTTAGGAGGCCACAGGATTTTGTTGCTGATGGAGAGTCCAGCGGGTTGCTGGGAGTTCATTCCAGTTGGCCAGCGCTGATGTGGCCCAGAAGTTAACCAGGGGACCTCACAGTGGCCCTTCAGCCACTCAGGACTCAGGGCACCTGCTGTGTGACTGGCTCTGCTCTGAGCATGTCCCTCAGCTGGCCTTGCTCAGCCCCACGATGCCCTGGGAGGGAGGATCCGTTTGTCCTGCTGTGGGCCGTGGGGTCGGCTTGGAGAGGTGCTGTTTGTACAGCACATCCTGTGCCCACAAGGGCTTGTCCCTGGGCCTTGGGATGGCCGGTTCTGGGTCCCCACTCCCAGCTTACTCTGCAGCTATGACCTTCGCTGCCTCCCTGAGTTTGCCCCACCTTCTCTCCTTATAGCAAGGAGCCACTTCTTAACTGGGCCCATGGCAGCCCCCACGTATGCAGGTGGCTCATTTGGAAGTTTTTTTGGGGAAGGGAAGGAGCCCAGCAGAAACCTGGAGCCGAGTGCTGGGTCCAGCCAGCCTCCACAGTGTGGCCTCAGCCGACCTCCAGCTCTCTGAGCCTCCGTCCTCCCAACTGCAAAGCACCTTCCAGGGAGCACCTGCGGCAAGGTTACTCTGGGTCAAGGGAGGTCAAAACGCTCAAGAGAGGTTCATTATGGAGGCTGAGGGGGCGGCTGAGTGCCCACCGAGGCCCTCTCTTCCCTGCCTTCTATATCCAGGATCCTGGATTTGGCTCTGGGCAGGAAAGGGGGTCTTGGGAGATTCTTTACAAGGAGCCGCCCAGCTGAAAAAAGAACCCCTCCCCTTCCCAGTCTCTGGCCTTCTCTCAGCCTGGAAAGAGGCTGGAGGCTGGAAACAGGACCTCCTTACTGGGGGGACCTCTGGATGCAGACCCCCACCCACTCCCAGAGGCCAGCCAGGGTGGTTGTAAGGCAGGGAGGACGATTGTCAGCTTGGCCCCAGCCACCAAGGCGTGACTGGCAGCTGGCCAAGTGGGGCCATTATTATTACCGTCATCCATGCTGTCATGGTTGTTGGACTATGTCGCCCAGGTCTCCTCGGGGTTGAGCCCACGCCCAACCTCCCTGCCTCCCAGCCTCCTCCCTGCACCCCAGCCCTGCTCCTTTCGCATCCCCTGCTGCCACCCCTCGCCTGTTCCTTCCTCTTTATCTCACTTGCCACAGGTCTGTCCCACGCACAGCTGCCATCTTTGTTCCAGGCCATTATCTGTGGCAGCGCAGCAGAGCCGGGCCACGGGCAGACAATCACGGCATAATAGCGTGTCTGCAGCTATTGCTGTGTGTGTCCAGGTGATCCATCATGCCGCCTGATACCAGGCAGGTGGCAGCTTGGAAGCCCACTGGCCAATCTTGGAATCTCCACTGCCCCTCTGCGTGCAGGACAAGATGGGTTGGGGGACCAGGAGAGGCCACGGGCGCACTGTGGGCCTCAAGGGTCTCCCTCACTAGGTCCCACCCCAGCCCTATAAGGAGGGCATCTTCTTCTACCCTGTTATTCAGATGTGAAACTCAGGCTCAGAGAGGGACACTCACTTGCCCCAGGGCACACAGCAGAGTGGAGGCAACGTGGGGACTGGAACCCAGGTCTGTCGACCTGGAAGTCTGTGATCTGAAGCACCTTGCCATGCTGTTCCCAGAGCCTGCCTTTTCAGGTTAGCAAGTGATTTGCACGTTCAGGACACGGACAGAGGCCAAGTACCTGCCCAACCATCTTCTAGACACAGAGCTGGGAGCTGCTCTCCCCCTGGGGCAGGTGGGTAAAGTTGGGGGTGGGAAGGAACAGCTATCATGGTAGGCCAGAGAACATGAATATGAGCAGGGGCCCTGGGGCCCACACCAAGCTTCTGCCTCTGCCTTTCCTGCTGTGTGACTTGGTTCAAGTGGCTTCACCTCTCTGTGCATCAGGTTCTTCATGGTGGTGATGGGAGACCCTCCGTCAAGGGGTGGTTAGGAAGATTCAGTGCATGATAGGAGGGCCTGACACTCCGGAACATGCCCTGAAGTCCTGCCTGGGGCTGTCACCTACCTCTCCAAGGAGCCCAAGCAAGGTACGTCCATGTATCACTCCCATTTCACAGGTGCTGGATCTAAGGGGCCTCAGAGCCCTGAGACCACCTAGCTAGAGACACCCTGTATTTTTCTTCCTGCATCTTTAGGCATTATCTGAGCACCTACTGTGTGCTGGGATTTGCCCTGGGTGCTGCTGCAGTTGCAGAAGACAGCTTCACAGCAGCCCAGGTTGGCTTGGGTCCCTGCTCTCAGCAGAGCTTTAAGATGCCTGAGCACCGCTACGCCCAATGCTCCCAAGAGGGAGGCTCCGTATTTCTCCTCAGGCAAATGAGAACATGGAGGCCCCAAGAGTTAGGCCAGGCAGAAGGTCTCAGCCTTGTGGAAGGTCAGCCAGCCACGACCGGTGTGCAGACCCGCCATCAGTTACAAAGCAGCACCACCCACGTGGAAAGGCCTGGAAGACCTGGTGGACCACAGTTCAAGCCTGGGCTCCTGGGCACCAGGAAGGCTTTCTGGAGGAGGCAGGCGGGAGGCACTGAGTGGGACACCTGGAGACAACATCTAAGGCAGGTCACGGGTGCTGGGCTGGACGGGACCCAGGACTTAGGGGCCTGCAGGAAGGGGCTCCGACATCACATGGTGGACACAGGGATCAGTGGCTCACGTGGGTGTATCCAACCACTGGGGGCGACAGCCCGGCTTGGCACTGCTAGGTGACAGTTTTGACCTGGGACATGCGCTTGATGGAAAAATCACAGAATGCAGGGCCCCCGAGACGAACCTCAGACCCCACTGGCAGACAGGGCCAGTGGGTGAGCCAGAGCAAAGCAGGGATGGGGCTGCAGAGGCTCCAGCTGTGTGAGGCCTGGGGTGGGGAGGCCCACACCGTGGGAGTAAGTGCTGTGGAAATGCCCAGAGGTGCGTCCAGGGCCCAGGGCAGGAAGGGCTTTGGTCAAGATGGAAGCCAGTTGTTTGCCCCTCTTTGGCACCTGCTGGTGCCTGATCCTGTGCTCCATGCTGGGCATGCCCACCTTGGGCCTCCTCTTTCCATCAGCCTGATGGGAGACTCCTGTGCCACCCCTGCCTCACAGATGAGGACCCT
This sequence comes from Sciurus carolinensis, assembly GCF_902686445.1. Taxonomy (NCBI): domain Eukaryota; kingdom Metazoa; phylum Chordata; class Mammalia; order Rodentia; family Sciuridae; genus Sciurus; species Sciurus carolinensis. The sequence goes on from NW_025920152.1 coordinate 710,256, forward strand.
TGGCTCTGAGAGCCAAAGGCACTTGGACTCTGACTCCAGAGTGCAAGTTCTCAGCCTTCACAAAACACAGAGGCCTTCTCCCTCTCAGGACTCCCTTTGCCCATTGGGGTGGGGGAGGCTGAGCCAGAATGTCCCCTCCCCAGCTTTAGAGGAGTCTCCACCACTCTTCCTATGACCTCAGCCTGTCCAGTCCTCCTAGCCTCACCCATCAGCAAGACTCCAGCCCAGCCTTGCCATCCAACTCCTACCCACCCTACAGAGCCCTGCCAAGAGGGCCCCGCCCCAGGGAGCCTCCCAGGCCAAACAGCCCTTCATCCTCGGTCATTTCCTCCTGCATCAGTGCGTCCTGTGCCAGGACCATTTTACTGGGTTTCTTGGTTAGAAGGATGATATCAGCTACTCTTTATTAAGCCCCTGGTGTATGCCAGGCTTGGTCCATAGAAGAAGTTGTAATCATGGTAGAAGTGCCCTAGCGAACTTTGCAATCGCCACAGGGCCTCCGTGGGGCTGCTTCCGGGACCTGCCATGGATACCCACCTCCAAGATGCTCAGGTTCCTCGCGTCAACAGCAGAGCATTGACACATAACCTCCACTCCTCTTCCCAGACACGTCAGATCATCCTGATGACTCGCAACACCTCATACGAGGTGCACGCTCTGTGGGCAGTGGCCACACCGTCCTGATCAGGACATCAGGACCCTCCAGAGAGCACTGTGCACATGGCACATTGTCCCCGCAGTACCTTCCATCCGTGGTTGGTTGAATGGACCCACAGATGCAGATGGGGGCTGTCCTGGGCATCTCAGCCCCCAAGGCACTGGGCACCGTAGCGAGGACTTTGGTGTGCACTGTTCATTGAGCACTTACTGTGTGCCAGGTTCCAGGGCACCATGGCAGCTGACACCTCCCTCCCTGTCTGCAGAGCCATGCTGCCACAGCCACCTGCCTGGCTGATGGTTCACTAGATGCAGATGGCAGCCCCAGGGTAGCCCTGTCCTGGCCCCTTTCTCAGCTGAGACAAGTGGCCCTCAGACGGGTGAAGGGGATTTGCCCTGAGGAGAGGTGGTACCAGGTCCCTGGCAGCCCTGGCAGCCCCTGGATGTGAGCCCAGCACTCCATCCATGGCTACCCTCCCTGCCGGTAGAAACAGTGACACAGGTGTGATGTCTATGTAGGTCCAGTCCCAGCCCCTGGGCCCCCAGCTGGCCTGGCCTATCTTTGTTCTGATATCTCTCTCTCTCTCTCTCTCTCTCTCTCTCTCTCTCTCTCTCTCTCCCTCTTTCTCTCTCTCTCCCTCTTTCCCTCTCTCTCCCTCTTTCCCTCTCCCTCTCTCTCCCCCTCCATCTCTCCCTCTCTCTCTCCCTCTTTCCCTCTCCCCTCTCCTTCCCCCCTCTCTATCTCTCCCTTTCTCTCTCCCTCCCTCTCTCTCTCAGTCTGGCTGTTGATTCCCTTATCCATCTTCCCTTCTCTCCTCTCCTCTTCCCACTGCCACCTGGGCTCAGGATCCTCCTCCAACCTGAGTGTGGGGGATGGACACAGCACCACCTTTGCAGAGGTCCCTGGCAGCAGGGGGTGGGTGGCAGGTGTCCAGGGACCGGGGAGCTTCCCAGTCCCAGGAGGTGCATGGAGACTCAGGGATAGCAGGGGGGCCTGTGAGGCTGGCCTAAAGGCTGCAGGGAAGCCCACCAGGTCCTGGGGAGAGTGTCAGGGTGGAGAGAGACTGGAGGTCATGGGGAGGATGGAGACCCAGATGGAGGTGTGAGACAGCCCACAGGGCAGGGGATAGTCACCCAGGGCTATAACTGAGTGGGGAGAGGGTGGACTGTGCATATGTGTGTGCATGTGTGTGCATGTGCATGCGTGTGCATGTGTGTATGTGCATGTGCATGTGTGTGTGCATGTGTGGGGCTATGTGTGTGCATGTGTGTGTGCACATGCATGTGCATGTACATAGGTATGTGTGTGTGTATATGTGCACATGTGTGTGCATGTGTGCATGTGTGGGGATATGCATGTGTATATGTGTGAGGGTGGTTGTGCATGTGCATTTGTGTGCATGCGTGTGCATGTTTGTATGTGCACGTGTGTGTGCATGTGCATGGCAGGATGGAACTGGGGCATGCATGTGGAGTGAGCTGGGATGGGATGGGTGAACTCTTTGAGTCAGGGACTGGAGACGGCTAGCGCATGAGCATCACAGGACGGGCCAGATGCTCTCTGGGCCAAGGGGTCGGGCGGCCTACTCTCTGAGTGGAGGGAAGGCAGGTGCAGAGACAGAGGGCGCTCCCCGCTTCCAAGGTCCAGGAACAGAAGCAAGGGAGTCGAGTCCCCGGGCAGCTTGCAACCCCTGCACAACACATTCATGGATGCATTTTTTCCTCTCTTTAAAATCAGGAGTTACCACAGATTTCAGGGGAAGCAGCCTTGTGAGGCTGGCTGGCCAACCTGGTAATTAACAAAGGAGCCCGGATTCCTGTCCTCTGTATTTACTGATGTGCGCACACAGGAGATGAGGTGGCTGAATAGCTGATTTCCCAGTGGCTTTGGCTCCTGCTTGCTGCAAAGTTGTGAACAAAATGACTGTCCATGCATTGAACAGGCTTACACAGCCTTCCATATGGAAATGGAGATAATCCAGGGCCAACTTTGTGTCTGGGCTCTGACAGGGGAGCCAGGAGGGGAGAGGAAGGGATCTGGGAGGCTCCACAGAGACCCTGGGAGGCTCAGGGCCTCTCAGAAGAACAGTTCATGGCTGGCAGGGAGTTTAGCTAGATTTTGTTGGTCAAACACTTAGGAGAATATGTTCTCCCACCTCCCCACCCTAGGGCTGCTCCCAGCTACCCTATTTCTTCGGCTCAGACCTCACCAGGGATATAATGCCTGGTCCCGGTAGGAAGGGTTTAGGCCGCAGTACAAAAGAGAAGGATTATGGGTAAAGTCAGAGGGCGCGGGGATTAGAGATATGATGTATTAAGTGGCTGCTCTGCCAGGAATATGCTTCCCGTCTCCATGAGGCCTGCGTTAATTGATGGGAAGAAGTCTCCCTCACGCCCCCTCCCACCGTCTCTTCTACAGGCTCCAAATTCAGCCCCCAGTTTCCAAGTCCTGTGCCTCCCTGGCCTGTGGCCCTGCCCCAAGCCCTTCCAACTAGTCCATGGCTTTCCTGGGGAATCTGCCCAGGCAAGGGTGGATGCCCAGTTCCGGCCTCCTGTTCCCGCCCACATAGGGAGGCTTGGTGTGTGCACGTAGCCCAGTGGCTCAGCCTCCCTCCACCTCAACTTTTTGATCTGTAAAATGGGAACTGGAAATTGAAGTGGCCGGGTTGGTGATTTTCGGGGGAGGTGATCACCTGTGGACCAAGCAGCATGCTGGGTCTCTGGGAATCAGACACAGAGGGGAGCCAGTCCCACCCCCTCTGGGTGCTCGCCAAGTGGGGATGTGACTCAGGTGCAGGAAAGTCAGCCCATCGGCCAAGTGAGATGGTGCACAGGGAAGTAAACGGGGCGCAGGAGGCTGAGCAGGAGAGAAATGGCAGGGGGGTTGCGGTGGGGTCTGCGGGGGGGGGAGGTGAAGGCTGGGAGGAGGCTGTCCTGGGGGACCGGGGCTCAGGAGGGGCCTCCAGCAGAGCCCACTGGAGCAGAGACCTCAGGAGGACCTGGGGGACATGGCAGGTGCCAAGGGGAGGCCGGAGGTCCTCGGGCAGGGGCAGCCCCTGGAGGGTTGTAAGCTGGAGGTGACCTGGACAGGCTCCATTTGCACTTTTACAAGCTCAGCCTGGTGCTGGGTGGAGAAGGGGCACCAAGGGCCACATGGGAGGAAGGGCACAGGCAGAGCGTCATAGCCAGCTCTGGGGCCAGCCAGCCTGGGCGGGCAGATGGGCTTCTCCTCTCCAGGTGGTGGGACCTGGGGCAGGTCACCTGGGTTGCCCTGACCATGGGGGCCTCAGTCCCAGAATCTCAGTGGCAGAGTGGCAGCCAGACCCTCCTGGAGTTTCCATTATGCTTAAACCTGTCCAAGTGAGCGAATAGACCGGGGGACGGACCTCTCACGGGTGCTTGGTCCACTCTGCCATCTCCATTGGCATCGGCCTCGCCATTCAGGCCAGAGATGGTGGCAGTGTTTGTTGGGGTGGGCGACAGGGAGCAGAGGCACCCTTGGAGCATCCTGGGGAATTGAGCCAGATGCTCATCTGCCTTGGATTGCTCAGGATGGGAGTGCAGGTTTGTGTCCTCGTCCAGGGAAGGAAAAGGCCCAGAGATTTCTTAGTGACACTGTACCCACCCCAAATCATGGATCCTGTGCCTGGCTGCCAGGCTCTGTCCATCCTGGGCTGCTTTCATGCAGGGGAGAGAGAACAGCCTGGAGTCCCTCACTTGGGAGCCTCCCCTTGACAGCAGGGTCTGCATAATTCTGGGCTGTGGGGGCTGTCCTGGGCCAGCACCCCTGGGCTCCCTGGCATCCCCAGGTCCAGGGGACAGATCCCTGCTCCACTGGGAACAGGCTAGCACCACCCAGCCCAGCATGTTCTATTAAGGATGGGCAGAGGATGTTCTAGAAGGTTCTAGAGGAACATATTCACGCTGCCCCTTACTTAGCAGTAAAAGTGCTCCTGGAGACCTTGCTCTGTCCTTGAGAGATTCAAAAGGCCAAGAACCGACAAACAAACCAGCCAGAGAGACCAGGACAAGCTGGCACTCTGGCTCAGAGCTGCTGGGAGGCCAGGAACGGGAATACCCTGTGGCAGGGTATGGAGAGTCCTTCGTCCCCAAGCACAACCTGGGGCGCTGTACAATGGGACCCTCTGTGACAAGTTTGAGTTGGAAGCGAGGGACTTTTCTGGGGAGCTCCAGCATCCCCTCCCCAGACAGGCCTGGCATCCTGGTGGCAGGGAGACCGGAGAGACGGCCGAGCACAGGCAGCAGAGTGGCCTGGGTTGGAGCCTGGGATGGAAAGAGTCCACATGTGGAGAAACCCGTCCAACTCCACAGAGGAGTTCAGGGAAGGGATGATCAAGGGGTTCATTTCTTAGTTTCATTAAAGATACATCCAGAGGGTGGCTGCGTCGGGGTGGTGCTGTCGTGGAGAAGGTGGGGATTCTCTGTACGATCTTAGCAACTCCTCCCTGAATCTGAAGTTCTTGCAAAATTGGGAGTTTACTTTTAAAAAGTCAAACACTGCTTTAGAAAGACATCTGAGCACTGGCCTGCATGTCAGAACCCATCACCTGTCTAAGGACCCTGTGTTCATCTCTGTTCACCATTTGAAGGGAATTCATTTTTTTCTTCTTCACATCAAAATGTTTCTTTTTAGTTGAAAGTGCACATCACTATCACCAGTGGACGGTCAGTGTCTCCTGCCACACACTGAGGGTGGCCGTAAGGACTGGTGAACAGAGCAGAGGCTCTTGCCCAGAGGCTCGGGCCTGCTTCGACTTCCCTGCTGTCCACAGGGTGGGGAGCCGCGGGCAGGTGTGAGGACCCACCCGCAGCCTGCAGACCCCTGCTGGCTGGATCCCAAGGATGGAGGAGACGATAGAGAAAGGAACTCATTCCTTGCCATGTGATTCAAGGTCATCTCAACTGTTGTCTGTGAGCTGCTGGGGGGGGATCCCCATTCCGTAGGGGGCACCCCAGTCATGCGTGGCTCTTTATGCAAATTGATTTAAATTTAATGACAGGACAGATTCAGGTCTTCTGTCCTGCCAGCCACGTTCCACGTGCCCAGTAACCAAGGGTGGCCAGGGCGACCACGTGGGACAGTACAGGACATCTCCATGCTGCAGAGTCCTGTCACACAGCGCTGCTCTAAGTCAGGGCTGGGGCCAGGGACACAGCTGTAAAGACCCTGTTCCTCTCAGCACTGGTTAAGGGGGCAGGCGAGTGGCCCCTGGAGACAGCAGGGACAGATAGGGCTAAGGCCCCCAGGGACCCGTGGGCATCAGTTCTGGCCATGGCAGGCTCACCAAGGACCCTCCCCACACCTCCAGGACCTCCTGCACCCTGAGATTGGTGGTACTCAGCATCAGTTCAAGGTCTCGCCTCCCCCGTCCCCATCATGCTCTTCCTGAAAGCCAGCCCCGCCCCTCCTGTGTTGATGCCTGACTTAGAAACAGACGGAGCTCCGTCTGCAGAAGAAGCAGGCGACTTCCAAATTGCAGATTTTCACCAAAGAGGTCCCTGAGTCTTCTTGATCTTTCCCAGCTAACTCAAGTGTCTAGTTCCACAAAACCACTTTAGTCATTTTCCAACCTCCCTTCCATTAAGAGAAAAGCAAGGCCAGAGTGGGAAGCACTGCTGTTTACTGCTGTGTCACCTTGGGCAAGTCACCTAACCTCTCTGGGCGCTCAGTTGCTCGGTCTGTGAACTGGGATTCTCAGAGATAGAATGCTCATGATTCAGTGAGGTGACATGGGTAAAGTTCTTGGGATGAGGTTGATGGCAAAATTCAGTGAATATTATTGAAAAGATTAAGCAAGGGGTTTGTGGGTGCCTGTTGCAGAATATAAAGAGGTACAGAAACAGGATAGCCACAGGAATGCTGGTAATGGGTGAATGTCATACCCGAGTGGATCCACTCTCAGGCACTCAACATCCCAGGCCCCCCAAACCCTTGTCCCCCCACCCTTTCAGGGTGATGTGGTAGACATCATCAGTGGTATTCATCAATATCCATGTCTCTCCTCCCAGGTTTGGGTGGGGCTTGGGGGATTCGCAGGTCCTCTTTCTCTTGAACTAAGGACTGATGATGTGGCTTATTTGTGCCAAATTAAAAATAAGCAAAAATAATTGCATCATTTCCTGGCTAAACATCTCATCCTGGGCATTGAACCCTCCAGCCCTCTCTTTCTCTGCTTCAGGAATTGTGGGAAGATATGTTGCAGTAGCCATGTCAAGCCATGGTGACTCACTCAAGCTGGGTCCCTGAGTGACTTCAGTGAGCACAGGGATGCCTGTTGATTTGCGAGGGACAAGTGAGGTGAGCAAGAAACGCACCTGCCCTATTTCAGATCACGAGATGACTAGGATGTTTGCTACGTAGCATGACCC